>NC_088172.1:64218487-64535695 GCF_028769735.1 Zonotrichia leucophrys gambelii | reverse complement strand
ACCATTGGTTTCTGTGGTTTCCAGCTGCTTAAGCAGGATTTCCTTAGCAAAGCAGATGATGCAGGTGCGAGGAGTATCGAGCTAAAAATCAAGATCGTGGCAGCACAGTGAAGCAGTAGATTATTGTGACTAAAAGCATCATAGGAGATCAGGCTTTCTGCACTTGTCTGTAGGACACAAATCTTTGGTATTACAGAAGAAAACCAATTGGCTGACATATATGTTGGACTAGAAGGTTGTAGGGGAAGTTCTTTAAGAGATCTTTCAGGCTTGCTCTGCTGGTTTTGCTCTCTAAGTCCATGCAATGGCTTTACTAATAGGGAATGTGTTTGTTCACATGCAGAGATTTACTGCTGTGGGTTGCTGAGCACCAGGAAGAGTGACTGCACAGGCCTACCTCCATCCATGCTGAACAATTCTGCAACTCCACAGTCCAGAGGACAGTACAGAATAAGAATGAAGGGAAACATGTCATTGATTTGCTGGTACAATAAAGGGCACTTTCGTTTTCTGACCAACGCCTATTCCCCAGTTCAACAAGGTAAGCAATATTCCTCTTCTCATCTCAAAAGTGCATATGCTTTATGTCACAAGCCAAAGGAAGTCACTGAGATTGATAATAACCCTGAACAAAGAGCTTGATTGTAACTGATCATACATCCTAGATAAACAGTAGCTGTAGTGATTGCTTCCCTTTTGTATCTTCATACAGCTGTTCTTTCTTTCCCATACAAAGGTTAAAAAGCCTACTGCTAATGCAGCATCCTTGCCTGAGCTGGTAGAGGCACTTTCCTTTCAGGTTTTAAGATTATATCTTTGCTGATGGTCAGAGAAAGGAAGATGATTACTGCATAAGACAATATTAGTTCCATTTGCAAAGCATCTTGTAGGATTGCTACAAGAGAAAAATTAATAAATGTCATGATGTACTTTGAACTCCAAGCAGATCCTACAATTAATTTTTCTTATCTAGTAAAAACTTAATCACAAACAAGTATCTTTTTTGGCAGAAGTAGATATGATTAAGGTTTCCTGCTGTATGTTAAACTGATTTTGGCAGTTGATGAAAAGAAACCGAAACAGATAATTTGGATAGTTTGAATAATTACAGAGAGCTTCTTACTACTGAAATATTTTCCTTTTTGAAAGTATAAGATGGTTTTAAGAACATTTGAAAACTTCGGTAAAATGCAATGACTGAAACTTACTGAAATGAGTTTTTCAATGAGAATGTTTTTTCACTTTCTTAGAATTTTTATAATTCAAATTTATGAATAACTGCCAGAGACAAAAGAGTATAACATAAACATTTAAATACAAAGCCACCAATTCAAAGGCATCTTCTGCACTAATTTTCTGAATCCCAAGCAACTCTCACATGTATTTGCAGAAGCAAAGCTAAGGCCTGGAATTACTATATGGTAAGCTGAAAAAGCTGACTTAGTGTGTTGTTCAGTGCTTTGCCAGAAGGCTCTTTGCCTAAGCAAAGCAATGAGCTGATCCTGAGGAATTGTGCTGGGCATCTCAGCAGAGTGAGGACTTGGTGATTCAGATGGACTGATGTCTGAGCACAAATGCTGGAAATATTTATGAGAAAGAAGTATGACACTTGAACACCCTGCTCAAGCCAGTCTCTGGAGTAATGTAGCTCCCCATGAGTGGCTTTCACCATCAAGATTTCTGCTGTTTTCCTGGTGGTTTTTGCTGGATTTAGATCATTCGGCAGCACTAACTGGACAAGACTTACTGCTACAAACTACTCCTTGTTTTTTATAGACTAGCATGGAGCATTTGATTATAATTCATAAATATTAGGAAAATACTCTGTTTGTAAACATCAGTGTTAATTGCCCTGTTAAAAAGAGGAGCAAAATCAGACTGTGCTGGCAATATCCTTTAAAAGCAGGACATGGAGGTGTGAGCTGTTGTGCTTGTGATTGACCTTGGGTCTTTTTTGGCATAAATGGGATTGTTGGTGATGTTTGAGGTATTTATGATTACAACCTTTGTGTGTGATGGACAAGGCTTTCCCAACTCATTGCTCACCAAATTCTGTCTGGGACAGTTGACATAGTTCACTGTGAATCAGAGCAGAAAACAGAGCCTGGCTTTTTAAAGTGTGATGCTGGGCAAAGAGTCTCTAGCAGGGACATGGGAACAGATGGAAGCTCGGTGGGAAGGCAAGAGACCAGATTGCTTGCCTCTGATTTGGCATCACTAAAGTCAGTGCAGCAAAGAGAGTTTAAACCAACTCAAAGAGAAGCTGGACTACCAGTATGCATATATAGAGGAGGAGGAGGAGAAATCTGTGTTGCTTGAGGCAGCCTGTAGCACAAATATGCTCAGCCCATGTTACATGGGAGAGGAGGTAGTTAAGCAGGGTTAAAAGCCACGTGGGGCAGTTGAACAGAGACTGGTGCCAGTGGGATTGTCTGGTGATGCACAGTGCATTTGCACTTGGCTGAGTATAAATGTGCGTGGGCTGGAGGAGGCCATGAAGAGAAAACCTTACAAACAGTAGGCAAGAGATGGTGAACAGAACACTTAGGAAAGAGGTGGACATGGCTAATAATTAACTATTTATTGCAATTTAAAAAAAAGTCAAGAAGGTAAATCTTGCCTGTACTTGGAGTGCAAATCCCACCCAAACCAGAGGCACCAGGAGGGCAGTACACTTGTCAGAGCAGATCTATGAATACTATTCTTAGATGAAGCAGGTTATTTATAATGGATGTTTTAAACCAGCATGTCATAATATATCATCTCAGATACTCAAGGATGGCTCTAATTCCTTTGGTCTTGCAAACATATCCTGCTTACTCTGCTATCAAGTATGTAGTTTCTTCCTAGAACAAAATCCAGTCAGATTTTTAATTGCTCTTAAAATTTAATTTTTCCTTGGGCTTGTATTACAGAAGACGTGAGAATTCAAAAGAGATAGGGACCCCCAGAGATTAAAGAGTTAACATATTCTAAAGCAGGTCATCTGTGTCCTGCTTGAAATCTCCCCACCTGTGGGACAAGGCTGCATTTTGGTTTTTCACTCTAGATCTGATGCCCACTTCCTCAGCATCTCCATTATTGTGTTCTAGAGATAATTGCAATCTTTTCTACCTTCCATATGTAGCAGGATGGAGCAGGCAGCGACCTCACTTGCTGCCCAGTAGGATGCCCAGAATTACATTTTCAGCAAAAAACTGTTGAACCCAAGATCTTTTTAAGTAGCTTCTTTCTGAGAAGAACTTCCACAGCTGCTCTTCACCAACTAGCTCTACTTAAAAGCTAAACAGTCAATAACTAAGCATAGAAAACAGAGCTTGGGCTACATGTGCAAGGAATAAAGAGCTGTAGATGGCATGTTAGCATCTCAAAAGTGACTTGTGAGAAGATGGGAGATGTTGTGGAGCAATCACAATTATATGAAGCAGTTGACTCTCTGTGTGGTTCTTACTCCAGGAGAAGCTGGATTGACAGGTGACTGGTGACAGTCCAGTTTCCTGAAAAAATCAGCTTGTGAGATTGGCCCAGAATTGGAAAATCTGGGGAAAGAAGTATGGTGTTAAAAAGCATGTTTCAGAATGGATAAGCTTAGAGTTTCAATTTACCTTTTCCATGTCTCCTTTGTGAGACTAGGAGGTTGTGTCCAAGTATGGTGAGATTGGGGATGGGGCTGGAGGACCCCATTGGGAAGACCTCAATCATGAGACCTTGTACAATGCTGAATGTTGGCAATTCTGATAAAGAGCTGTAAGAAATCAAAGATAAAAATCCAGATAGCACTTGGATCATGCAATGCCCCTTCTTCTATACTGTTATGAAATCTCAGGGTTTGACAAGATGGGTGCAAGTGCTGGTATTAGTGGGACTCCCATTTTCAAAAATGCATGATTCTAGATAGGCTTAGGATCCGTGTTTTCAGGAAACAAACATATGTAAACCTTTGTTTTTTGGCTTGTTTCATTTGAGGTAGTATTTCTCAAGCTTTTCTTCACAAGGATACAGCTTAAAATTTTAAATTAAAAACAAAAAAGAACACCAAACCCAAAAGGTGATGCCTTTCTATGGTGACAGGATGGAGGCTGGCAGTCAGCACCCTTTCCAGCATGGAAGCAAAGGCAGGCTGTGGCTGCAGTGCAGGTGGTGTGTTCCCTGGAATGCTGCCAGGGATGGGAACACAGCAGTGCTGGGGGAGGACCAGGAGGGGAAATGGCTCATCCATCGGATGTGCCGATGAGTCAGCTCGGGACCACGTGCCACAGAGACCTGCAGCTAGGAATGACCCAGCTCTGGCAGTTGTCTTCCCTGGGAAGGTGGGCTATGGCTGTGAAACAAGCCTAGGAAAGGCTAAAAATAGTATGCCTATTCAGCTATTTATATTCTTAAAACAGGGGAATGTTATGGGGAATATAATAGAAAGTGATAGGGAGTATATGGTTCTGCCACTGCAATGCATTCCTTTAAAGATTATGAATACAAAGCAAATTGCAAAGGAAATACAAATTCTCCAAAGGAAGAGAAGGGGAAGAAAGAGGAGAGAGCAAGAGGAGAAAGAAGGTGATATTTTTTTTTAAACACTTGTACTGGGAACATACTTACCCTTCCCTGACTTGCCCTGATGAGATGGCAAGTGATTTTGCAGCACTAATGCAGCAGGCTGGTGGTGTATCAGTTCTTTTTACCTCATGCTGGCCAGATATGTGTAGGACTCATTAAAAAAATCAAAACCACACTATAATACTTACATGAATGTAATGAAAAAATTTTTTTGTTTGATTGGTTTTTCCCCCCCACTCCTTGGGCTACATTTACACCCAGCTTGAGGAGGCAGAGGTGAAAGGAGAGTGTATTGAGCAATTCAGAGGTAATATAATTTTGGACTCTTGAAAAATCAGACTTTAAACACCCCAAATAAATTTCTGCATGGCTCAGCTGTAACATGACATTTAGTATGTCGCATACTAGCTCCAAAATAGAGTCTGCCAGCTAGGACAGCACAGGGGGCTTGACAGAGATAATGGATGGAATGAGACTTCCAGCTGGAGGAATGAAATGGTGAAGTCTGTAATCAAAACGTGAGTAGCATTTAAGGGCTGATTGGAAAAGAGTTGGCAGAAGGAAGGTGAAGAAATTGTCTGGAAAGATTGAGAAATGAGAAAGCCAAGGATTGTACCTGTCCTGAAATGATGCTGAGAAAGAATGCAACCAAGCCTGTGCTTCTCTAGACCTGGACAAAATAAGAGCTGTACCTGAAAGAAGGGAGCCTCACTGAGCAGTGTGCCATAGCCATGGAGTAAGTGGTGCTCCATACCCTGGAGAGCCCACGACTGAAACCTGTGGGGGCATAACATCAAAAGTTAGGGAACAGACTCCTATGCTCCAAGTTTGTTTTACCCACCCTTCCTTCCTACAGGGAGCTTTCTCCAGGAGCAATACACCAGAAAAGAGTTAGGGGAGTTTCCTAGGAAGACATTGGACTCACAAATATTGCAGGAGGATTGGATAAGGCCAGGTCAAAGATAGACTCGATTTCTGGAGTAACCTGCTCTAGCACCTGCCTGTGCAAAAAGTGGTTGGTAGAAGGCTGCAGGGTGATGCCTGTTGACTTTCCACAGATTTCTGGAGTAGGCAGGATGGCCATCCCCTATGATGAGCTGAATTACCAAGCCAGCTGTGCAGGCAGGACAGGAAGCAGCACTTGCAGGCAGAGAAATGTGTGCTCAGCTCCAGTGAGCAACCCATGGGTACTTCTGAGCTCTGGCTCCCCACAGCTGGGATGAGACCACAATCACCCGCCAGCCTCACTTCTCTCTTCCCTGAGTTCAGCCAGTTGGCTCCTTCTTACTGAATTTTCTTCTCTGTGTCAATTGGCACCCAGTGAAGAGAAGGTCCCCTGTTGGCCCCCATGGGTGGAGATAAGCAAAGGATTTAATTTCAAGGGACTAATTTGGGACCTCCAGAATTCAAAGCATGTAACAGCAAGTTACTGCTCTAGAGGTGACCACAACTTCTTGTGACCCAGGAAAGGAGACTAATACTGTCTATAGGGGGCTGCTGTGGGACTACAGGAATGTGTGAGTTCCTTTGAATATATGCTAAAGATGTTTGTGTCTAACACCTTTTCATTTCCAACTGAAAAATGATCCCTCTTCTTCCACTTCCACTTGTTCAATGTACTACCTGTGGGACAAGAAATCAAATTAGCATCTCTGTTACAGATAATTTTCCAGCTTTAGGGGGAAAACTGTCAATAATGTTTATTTTATAAGCCAGATAGAAAACATATTTTTCAGTAGCTAGAATTATGATGTCAATTTAAAACTGTTATGTTTCTAATCAATGCAGGAGTTATAATTAAGAGAAAAAGCGGAGAAATTCCATGTCCACTGGCAGTTGAAGCCTTTGCTGCTCACCTTAGCTATATCTGCAAATATGATGATAAATACAGCAAGTAAGTAAGATGTGCATGTTTGTGTGTACCTCTTTCACACCTTCTCTGTTGCTGCAAGGTTTGAGTTGTTCATGTTGAGCTGCATGTGAGGGCCCAGTGCTGCTTTCACTGATTCTCTGACAGAACTTCTGTTTATATCAAAGATCAGATACTGGCTCTGCACAAAGCAGGAACTACATTGCTGGTCTTGGTTTGGCTCTGTCTACCCATCCATCAGACAAAAAAAAAGAAATTTTGAGACACAGGTCCTTTGCATCTTATAAATGATGCAAAGAAGAGATGGGAGGATGAGCCAGCAGACTGATAGAGAATTCAACAAGGGTCTACCAGCCCCACACGTCTCTCAGGCTAGCTCAGCTCTCCACATCTAGCAGTAGCTGCTGTTTAGTTTATAATCTGTCCTGGTGATATTTGCATCACCTGGAGCCAGAAGGAAAAAGACATTCAGTTCTGCATGTAAAGCTGATCTACACAAAGAGAGACAGAATGTAGAACTTTTGGCTCCTGAATTCCAGTTGGTGTCCTCAGTGTTAGCTTTTAATGTAGCAGGGAGGAACAGCAGGGAGTAAGAATAGAATTAGTGAAGCTTGGCTGTGGGAATAGCAATGAGGTACAGAAGATTTCAAGAACTAGAAATTGAGAAAAGAGAAAAAGCACAGATTTTCCAAGCCAGCTCTGGGCAAGGCAGCAAGAATTCAGTAGAATATATTAAAGAGGAGAGGAGATGGTTGCTGGAGGATGATGTTGGGATCTGGTCTGAGGAAATCAATGTGGAAAAAAGCTGGGGTAGTAGATTTAAATGGTTACTAAAAAAATGCAAGTAGGAAAATGGGAGAATGGGAAATCTTATGACTGAAGAGAGAATATTCTGGCATTCCTAGAATTAGTCAGAACCTAAATATAAAGATGTCAGTCCTTTCTAGTTCTGCCTTGTGGTCCACCTACCAGCAGTGTACGCTCTCGCTCTACCCCCACATCCTCCCACCTACTGTTGACAGCAGCAGCAGCAATCATCCTTTGCTCACAATAAACCTGAGGAGAAGCATCAGCAAGCTTCCCAAAACTGTAATGTAATGTGACTGACGCTTTTTTTTAGTTACAAATTCAAGGGATTCAGACCTACATCTCCTATCACAAGGATATTTGTCATGGGTGAGCTCAAGGAATATTTATCAGTACTCTTATTTACATGGAGTGATACAGAGGTGAGATTATTGCTGAAGTTTGCTTCTGAGAGCAAGGAGGTCTGCTCTTTTACATACTACCAGAAATGTCCAAAATTGTGCAAATTTGCTGTTAATGTCTGTCAAATACGTTGTACAAAATTTCTTTAAATAATACTTGAACCGGGTGTTAAGTCCCATGTCTGCTTCTCCTTTGGGACTGCAGGATCTTTGAGGTGATTTCTTGCATCCCAGCCACAATTGTTTGGCTGAACAATGTTTTCCCCTCTTTTCTTGGCTTTTAGGTATTTCATTTCTCACAAACCAAACAAGACCTGGCAACAAGTGTTCTGGTTTGCCATCAGCATCGCTATAAATAATGCCTACATCCTCTACAAAATGTCAGAGGCCTACCATGTGACAAGGTACAGCCGTGCACAGTTCGGTGAAAGACTTGTAAAGGAGCTTCTGGGCTTGGAGGACACCTCACCCACCCATTGATGCTTTGCTTTGGTGGCGTAGGCAGGGGCTGGAGGGAAAGCGGAAGATACCACACCTGGAGCGGCAAAGCAAGGAACTTGTGACACCACCAGTGCTGTCATACAAAAATGCCAAGTGATGCCACTAGAGAGGTGCAAACTTTGTTCCTAGTATCAGCTGGATGTAAACATCTCATGCAGAAAGTGCCACTGGAAAAGCCGACACAAAATTGAATATGTGAATGCCCTGTGGGAATCTGTACACCGAAAACAGACTTAAATTAGCCGTCATCTCAATGCTATTTGTTGAACAGGGTCATCTTGTAAAGTTCCTCTTGGGCCAAGAGCTTGTCAGAAGCTGGCACAGCTCAGCAGTCCTAGATGGGCCTTACAGGAAACTCTGCACCTTCCTGGGCGTTGCTGAATCCCGGGACAAGCCCGTGCGGCTGCCCCGTGGGCTGTGGCTGAGCGCGGCTGCTGTCCTCTGCTGGGACAGGCGGAGCAGGGACACTGCAGCAGGCTCTGCACAAACACCACCTTCACAGGCAGGCAGCCAGGAACTGAGGAGCAGTCGTGATTTCTTCTTTCTGTGGTTTTTTTTTTTTCCCTTTCATTTTTATTAATGTAACATACTACAATTTGATCCCAGTTAGAACGCAGGAAAAGTAGGAGAAACCAAGTACATTAGTGAATTTAAAATGACAAATACATTACAGTGATTTTCTTTTTTCACCATGATGAAACATTTTTTTACACAAACAGTGATTAATACTGTAAGTATTAATTACTGTTAATTACTGTAATTAACAGTGAGTAAACCAGTAAGTAATACTGCCTCACATCTTAACTGCCACGGTCAGTGTACAGGTGAGAAATCAAAATATACCAACTAGATTTTTTCTTGATTTCAACTGTATCTTAAATGTTGCTTAAAAAGCTAATGTAATGGACTGTTAAAGTTTTAAGAACAATAATTTCTTGCTTTTTCTTTGGTAACTGTCAAGACCTTTTTGGTCCACTTTAGAATTTTGTTTGGTGCCCAGTTGGCAGGAAAAAAAGTCACTAATAGCCAAGTTTTTCCCATTATCACTGTGGGGTGTTCTGTAGGAATTCCTTTAGGTAGAGTTCAGGGCTTGGCACAGTAGTTGTAATTAAGCAGATTACATGTTTAGCAAAATAACGTAGCATTGTGTCTTAGAAAAGGAAAGAAGTTCAGTTGCAACCAACCTTAAACCTTGCTAAAACAGAGCAAGCCCAAAGAGTTCTTGTGTTCCTAGTGACACTGTACAAGACAAGCATCATCGTGAGCTGATGGTCAAGGCCATGTTGGTGCTCATGGAATCTGAAAGCCACTGGAGTTTCAGAAATAAATGCTGAGAGAGAGGTATGATTGAAACGAGGGAATCAATACTGAGGCGAACTACTACCCTGCCCTCTACACTTTATTGATTTCAGTCCACAACTCAATCATCAAAAACCTCTGTATTCTGAAGGTTAGCAGTAATAGGCACAAACAGAATTGCATTAACTTACAGGGCAGAAAACCACGTTGACTAGAGGACTCAAGCCTGAAAGTTTTACTCCCAAAGAATGACTCAAGTTGATTCAAGAGGAATGGAGTGAATGATTGATTCATCAGTGTAAATCTTAGCAGTTTACATGTGTCTATCTGACCAGAGGCAGTAGAGGGTAACCAACATAAATTTGCAAATTCCTCATATTTCATCATTCTATGACATGCAAATGCATAGCATATAAATAATAAGAGAGGAAGAATCCAGCAGGGGTTAGTAAATGAATGACTAGCCCACGGAGTATCCTTGCACTGACACCTTTCTGTTTCTACCAAAGTCTTACTGTTTGGCATAGACCCAGAGGCAGATCTCACCTGGTTGCAGGGAGAGAAGGGGATAGCCATGGCTGACTCCATGGTGGTTCTGGACAGCCTGGAGCCTGTCCCACACATCCTGCTCTGCCTGCCAGCTGCACAATGAACAGCAGCGAGATTCCTGAGCATCCTTTTCACTGCTCAGTCCACAAGGTCTCCACCTGGAAACATGGGAGAAAGGACAAAACTGTGCACTGAGGCCTCCTAACCACAAAAGAAGGAGGTGGGTTTGTACCACTCTAGCCCTTGACAATGCCAAGCTGCACAGGAACCCAAGGATGAGTTCAGAATTTCTTGACCCTGCAGAGAACTGAGCCCAGCCCTCTTCAGACTGAGTGTATTTGATAGCTGGTTCTTGTCAGTCTTGTAAGTATTCAAAGGGAGACAGCAGCTAGCCAGAAGCATGAAAAATAAATGTTCAGCAATATAAACCTATATTTTTCTTTTTTTTCCAGGAAATTTCACAGAGTGTTCTTATTGCTCCCTGCTTTAGACAATGCCAGCCTATATGGGATCAGGAAGTGTAGCTACTAGCTCATTATATCCCATAAATTTATATGGTAGTTGAAACTGGGGCAGTAAGGAAAAGTATGGCTGGAACTTTACTGATGGGATGGCTTAAATGAAGAGTCTGGCTTCCTTACACTCCCATGCCATGCTGGGCTATGTGCAGGATACCCATGCCCCCAGCAGACATGGGATGGTTTCCAAGACCACCTTGGAGCCACTTGGCATTTCTGAGGAGTAGGCAGACCACTCTCCAGCTACGCTGTAAGCCCCTGGGATAAATCTGGAGCCCTTGGCCAATTGTTACATAACTGTGTATGCTTAAAGACCTGGATCTAGGCCATCCCATACAGAAAATGCCTTTTCTTTTTTTGGATGGCTGTAGGCCTGAGGCCTTGAAATATTTAATTTTTCACCAATGTATGCAGTTAATTATGTGGATTACTTGAGCTCAAATAATGAGATCCTAGCTTTTTGCCTCAGGGACTGGGTCCTGAGTAGTTTTCCCTAGAATTGGTGTTGACGGGGGATTACACAGTGGCTGACTATTACAGGGAAGATGCTTTGGTCTCCTTTGTAAAGGAGAAAAATAAAAATAAAATTATAGCTTTGCAATGAATTTAATTTTCTTAGCCTTAAACATCCCTCATCATTTGGAACTGTTGTTCTTATCATGCACAAACATTCCATAAGTAAGCAAAAATATTTATATATATTTGTATGTACAAAATGTCTGAATTTTGGCTCTTGAAGCCAACAAGCAAAAGCCACCAAAGTGTAGTCTATATCTACAGATGACTCTTCCCCCTCATCTTCTCCTTTTATTGACTGGAAGTGGATAGGGTTGGGGAAAATGAAGATTTCTCCTTGTTGAAGAAGCGTCTTGCACTTTTTCTGTTACTACAACCAAGGCAAAGTAATTAAGGAAGATATAGGATAATTTTTAAAAGGCTAATGTTTGTCAACTGCAGCTCAGCCTGTGCAGGATTATTTCCTTTACTGCAAACTGGCTTACTCAGATTTGGTTCCCCACCTGCTTGTAACATTAAAGCCTCTCCTTAATTAAAGGGGGGCAAAAAGTCTCAAAGTAGTGCAAGGATGCTCATTATAGTGTGTGTGTGTGTGTGTGTGTGTCTAATTGTGCAATAGCTTGTGAAATTATAGTTTGGTTTGTTTGTAGCCTTAAGACAATCTGGGTAAGAGATCTGAGAACTTAGCAGTAGGTAAAATGCAGTCGAAATGCCAACCAAGTCACAGAGGAATGTCTCTAAACTTTTTCAGGAAAAAAAAAAGAAGTTCGACACTGAAGTAGTGAAGGGAGCACAGCACAGCTCCTTTCTCTCCTGCTTAATTGAATTTTCACTGACATTCTAAAAACTGATACTTACTTGTTTAGAACTGTACTTCTAAGAACCGATAATTACTTGTTCATGGTATGCAAACTTCATTTCAAAGAACCGAGACCATCAGTAGGACATACCAACCACCTTCTATGCACAGTACTTTCAGGAAATGTCTGTCATGCCACGATCCATTCTTGGAAAACATTTCTTTTCCCAGTGTGTAATGCCACACTTGCCAGAGCTTAGAAGCCACTCGGAAGTGGTTTCCACTGTTATCTCTGTTGAAAAATGCTTCAAGGGCTTGCAGGAATTCTGCCACTTTTTACTTCAGTCCATCTGTACACTTGACAATAGGGCACAATTTAAAGAAATCTCATCTCCATTTTCTGTTTCTATTCTCTATCCCCAACCTTTCTATATACAAATAGTCTAGGAATCATAATTTATAGAAGTACAACTTTTTTTTCTTCAGGTAGATTCTAGAGAAAATTGAATTTAGCAACTCAAAAACAGCATTCCTGTTCTTTACCTCCAGATATATTTCTGTGGCCTTTTTTTCCCCCCAAAGATGTTACTTTCTTTCTAACAGTTATTTAGAAATCTGTCTTGAGTTAGTGAGTAGTGAAAGAAACCTCCAGTATCTCATTCTTCCATTCCTTAGTCCCCTTGTGGTAGTGCTGATTCCACTGACAAGGGGGGGACTGGGGGATTATGCTGCTCTGATAATTCTGTGCATCTCTGGTACTTTCCAAGCAAGGATTGCAAAGTGCTGTAACAACCTCAGCACTCATGAGACATCATTAGCTTATCACAGCTTTTCCTTTCCTACCAGACACCAAGGCACAGCACAGATAAGGGGGGTGATGAAACTGTAAAGTGGAGTTTGCTCTCCTGCTAATTAAGACCATGTTTATGTTTTCAATGACTTGGTTCTTGTTCAAAAGCACTTTTCCTAACTAGAAATGAAAGTATGCCAAATATCATTTCCCCCTAAGAAAGGGCTGTGGGACTTAGCACAGGTTCCTTCATACAGGCTGGTATGAGTTAAAACCAAATTGCACTAAAGGTAAGAGACAATTTGATAAAATGTAGGAGCCCAACTAGCCTAGAGGAACTTGGATATATGGAAAATCTGAAGCCTTGCAATAGCCCAGTAATCAGTGTGAAATTCAGACAAATAATTACTGAGTTAAGAAAAGTCACTGAGGCTTAGATGGAATATGAAGTCTTCCATCCACCTCTGTTACGGAGTTTGCCATGGCACTTCCTTCGTGCTCGGATTGATGTAAGATTGGCTGTTTGTAAAACAGGCTCATCTCAGTCTGGCTGAGGAAAACATTGAAGTGTCAAAGGCCTGTTCACAGTTTCACAAGGGCAAGGAACTCTAAACCCAAAACAGGTATATATTTGGCCTGCTGTTAACTAGGATACTTGCACCAGCACGACATCATCTACTCAAGAGCAAGCCTGTCATCAGTGCTACTTGATACATATTCATTCTTGTCGTAATTCTTCCTAAACTTACCTTGTAAGCATCAGAAGCATCATGAACTGGAAGCACCTTCGTATCATCACCTCACTGTTGGGAAACAGTTGAGAACAGCTGTGCTTTGTAAAAAGGATTTCTTCCTCTTTTTCTGAGTGACAGCTTTGCCTCTCTGCAAATCTAGCCCTGGAGAAGCTTCCTGCCCCACACTTTCCTTTGCTTCCCTCATTCCTTGCACTTTGAACATATCCAAAGCATCCTGCAGGTTCTTGGTCAGTCTGGAAGGGTTGACAGCACAGAGCTGGCCCTTCAGTTTACTTCTGTAATGTTGCTCTGCTGGTCCTTTCTGCTGTTTTGCAGATCTCAGATGAAACAGGGTATTGTTTCTGCAGGCTGTTCTGATTGCAATCACTGTGAAGGTGTTGTCTGCTTTCCCCATTAGTGCTGTCCCAGCAGGTCTGGATGGACCCCAAAGAGGTTTCAGCAGCACCACACCCACTGCTCCAGCTGGCATGGCTGTAATAGTCCCCAGCTCTGTGTTGCTGTCAGAGAGACCTTTGACAGGGTCTGGGGATTTTCTTTGTGTTTTGCTTTGTTTTTGAAGTCCTTTCACTCTGATGGGTTCGGTGAACAGCTGTTAGGTATCACTAAAAGGCCTTAAGTGATAAATCCCTTTTGTATCACTCTTTTGAAGTAATAATTGCTTGTATTGGATGTCAGAGTGGTCCACATGATGTGCATCCAGGAGAGCATCATTTGCTGCACCTGAACAGCCTTGGATGCCTGGGGGCCCTGGGTGAGGAACCCAGAGGGAGAGGACTGTCGTGCTGTGCTGTAGGACCATGATGAGCAGGACCTGCCTGGGGAAAAAAGCTGGGGAGACACAAGATCACAATTTGCAATCCAAGCTCCTTGGACAAGCAGACTTCATAGTCAAGTTGGTCTCAGAAGGTTTTCTAGGAAAGGGAAAATTCCAGGCCCATGCAGTTTGCTCCCAGCCCTTGCAACTCTGTTTCTAAAATAAACACTCTGGTAAATGCTTTCACACTTCAAGTATTTACAGTGTGCTCTGGCCTTCAGAGAATTTTGACCTGTTTCCAGTAGTTCCCCTCAAAAAGCCTAGAAGTTTAAAAGCAAAGCACAGCGCACTAGGTTCAGCTGTCCAGAACCCCAACCCACTTGTGTCAAAGTAACTTTGTGGTCTTGTTCTCAAATAATCTGTGTCAAGGCATTTGCAAAACATGACTGCTGAACAATTTGCATGTCTCTGTGAAACATAGTTGCTCATTTGATGGAAAACAGTTCGCAGGTCTCTCCGACTTATTTTGCAACCTGGATTTTTCTTCTAGATATAAACCAAATATTTGCCTGGCATTTCGGTATTGAAACAAAAAAATAGCTTGATCCCATGGTCTGGGGTTGGTATCAGAGATAAGAAAACTCAGGTTTATGCCAGCGATTATTCTGGTCCTGTGAAGGTATGGCTAATCAGCATGGAGGGATGTAGACACAGACACAGGGAGGAGTTCAACAGTGGGTTTGAGAAGGCAGAAGAAAGTTCAGAGGATGGGCACATGTAGAGAGAGGAGCCAGGTGATCCCTTCTAACTCTCATCATTCCAGCATGTATACCCCCCTCTCCTGCTGCCTTTAAATTAAAGAAAAGGCTGATGTTTAACATAACCAGTCTGCACAGCTGATTGAGTAACACAAACCCTGCTTTAGCTACATCCTTGCCTCACTCCATGCCTTTCCTTAGGCTATTCGTGTTCCATAGTCGTCAGCCTTGGAGTCACAGCACTGCTGCATGTCAGCACAGCATGGAAGCTACAGACTGTGGAAGCACCACAGTAGAAACAGGAACAATGGGGATTCTGGAGAAGGAGTCTCCCCATTGACATTTTGTTTTCATTTATTTTTCAATGTGTGCAACTTACATTCCATCAAATGCAGTGACAGTTCCACTTGCGAAGATGGGCCTTAGCAGGCTGAGTGCTTTCGAGACCACTGGGCTGTGCTCACACCATCAGCAGCTGCGGTTCTGTTGCAAATTCCATATTCTTTATAATTCTGAAGATTTCTGTTGAAAGCATAAATTACAGAGGTAAAATATACACTGCAAATTACTTTTTTTTTCTTTTTAAAAATCTTCTCAGACCAATTTTATAACAGCCAAGTCTTTCAGGAAATGCAGGTGTGTGACCTCTTCACAGTAAGAGACACACAGCTGTGTTTCTGCATGGGACAGGGAACTACTTTTGTGACACCAGTTTTGTTCTACACAAAGGCACGCTTGCAATAAATTTTTACAAATTTTGTACACCATAAGCTGAATTCCAAGTTCCAAAAATGTGAAGTGTGGCAACAATAACAAAATTGATTTATAGTATCACTCTGATATCTTGTCATGTGATTTTATTTCTTCAACAAAGTTTGTTTACAATCAACAACTTTGAAATACAGTCAGATATATTACCCGTTGCTTTTCCTGTCTTGTTCTTTTCTGAAATATGTGGGGAAGATGTTTGGTCATGCTCTGGGTGCCTAAGTGAAAGGATGTAGAGAATATCCTGCAAGGTAAGTTACAGGTTCACACTCTAAGACCATCAGAATCATAAACCTACCATCTCCGTCCAGCCACTGGGGACAAAGACATTTTCTTTAGAAAAAATTGACTTGAAAAAGCCTTTCAGTGTAGTCAGCACACAGGGAGAGGAAAGGGGACCACTGTCTCCCCCTGCCATGCCATTCTGGCCCTGACAAGTAACACGTCCCTGTGACAGCATTCACGGGGTCTTAGGTTGAGGGAAGTGACGAGGATTTGACTCCATGTTTCAGAAGGCTTGATTTATTATTTTATGATGTATATTACATTAAAACTATACTAAAAGAATAGAAGAAACGATTTCATCAAAAGGCTAGCTAAGAATAGAATAAGAAAGAATGATAACAAAGGCTCTGTCTTAGACTCTCTGTCCAAGCCAGCTGGGCTGTGATTGGCCATTAATTAGAAACATCCATCATAGGCCAATCACAGATCTACCTGTTGCATTCCACAGCAGCAGATAATCAATGTTTACATCTTGTTCCTGAGGCCTCTTGGCTTCTCAGGAGGAAAAATCCTAAGGAAAGGCTTTTTCATAAAAGATGTCTGCGACACTTCTCAGCCACCTCAGGGCAGAGCAGGGCGGACACAAGGACAGGGAGAGCTGTCCCAGCTCTCGAATATGAATGCTGAACAGAACCAGCCCTTTGCCCTCGCTGCTCTGGCTCTTCCTTGTGAGCATTGTCTGCACCACCAGTGGTACCCACCAAACCCATGACCTGCATGCCACATGAGTGGCATTTGCAGGAAAAACCAGGCATGTGTGATCTGCAGATGGCTGCTGGTTCACAGCTCCAAGTCAGCAAGCTGTTAGGACCTGGTTTAAACCTTATTCCACAAGGCAGCAGAAGCCTTGCAGGAGAACACAGGAGTGGGGTTACAGTCGGTCTTTGCCAACAGCCACAATAAAGGTGTCCCCCATGCCTTGTGTCTCTCATTTCCCCTGGCTGCAAAGGTTCCACTGGGACCAGGCTGCCCAGCATTCCAGGTGTGTGAGTGTGGCTCAACACTGACCTCTGGCCAGGCTCTGTCGGGCTGCCATGTCTGACTTCCTCAGATTTGTCTGATTTGCTCAGGGTGTTTCTTCATAGCATCTTGGGTTTTCCACATGAAGGAATTTAGTTTGCACCTAAGCTGTGCTAAGAAAAAGCCAGAATTCCAGGGAAAAGAAAACAGTAACAGAAGCAACCAGCAACAATCCCCCTGACCTATTTGATGTCTTTATGGACCCAGTCCATCAGAGACTATTTTTCTGAAATTGCTTAGTATCACAAAAGGGGACACGAGATTCTGGCTGCTCAACACAGCCAAGATCTCAGAAACCTTTTCAACATGTAAGTAGCTGCATTGGCAGCCCTTTTAATGCTGGTTTGAAAGACAGTCTGTCCCCTTCACACAAGAAACAGGCTCCTTTTCCCCTTTGCTGTGTGTTTTTTGCGCCGCAGCAGTCACTGCTGAGCAGCAGGGGAGGAACTCACCAGTTTCTGCTGTGAGACGTCACATCCACGCTGAAGGAGCGATCAAACCCCTGCATGCCTGCAGCTCAGCGTGGGGGCTGGCTCATCCCAAAGGAGTGCAGAGCCTGGAAATGCGTGGATGCACCGTCAGGGTGATGGATCAGCATGACCTGGCTCAGAGCAGGGCTCCCTGGGACGGGAACAGCCCTGCACGGGAGCCTCCCTGCATCATTCCCTGGGCACACACAGCAGGAGGCACCAAGGAGAGGATTACAGGCCCCTGCAGGGAGAGCAGCGACACACCAGCTGGGAGTGCAGCTGTGCCATAAAGCAAAGGAGGGTTTCTCCTTGTTCCCTGGCACGGCTGCAGTCGCCCCCAGCAGCACAGCCCTTTGTTCCCTGGATGTGCTGTGACCTGAGCTAGCGCTGTGTCTCATCAGGCCACGCCATCAGAGGTACAACAAGCAATGCAAATCGTTTTTAGCACACTAATTGAATAAAAGAAGGAATTTAATTTATGAAATTATGAAACCCAGGATCTGATTGACACAGACACACACGTTACCTTGGTGCTGTCATTTACAACATTGCCATCCACTCAGATCAGGCCAGGGCCTACAGTAACTCAATCTCCTGTGAAATTATTCTCAGGAGAATTCGCAATTAATTCCAACAACATGGTCTTTATTAATTAAGCCAAACGTAACATGCCCTTTTGCAGTGTTTTCCAATATCCTGTTCCACTTGTCCCTGTGTCTCCAGAGAGGAACAGAGAGAATAAAGCTGCCACCTCACCGACACTGCAGAGAAGGACACCCCCAGCTGTCAGCAACTCAAAGCACAGACTCTCCTAAAGCACCCTCACCCAAGATTTGAAAAAGCTCTTTACAGGCAGTAATGAATGGCATCTCATCAGACCCCTGCAAAGCAAAGCCATCTCCCCTCTCTTTTTAGAGACAGTCTCCATGCAGCAGTTCCCTTAGATTACTGCGCAGCCACAGTTCTCTCTTGGGAATGAGAGTTTAAGAAATCAATACACAAAAGGTGATGGGAATTAAGAAACAGGAAATCTCTCTCACTTCTCTGATATTCCCACTTCCCCAGGTGAGGGCTTGGGCAGGATTCTTCAGAACACCTGCACCAGCGACACTGGCATGAGATTAATGTATTTTACTACAGCTCTTTTTGCAGATTATGTTTCCTGTCACAGGTTTTGCCTGGGAATCTGCAGTCTGTCCTTCATCAAAGAAGCAAGAGCAGCAGCAGTGGAGGTTCTCAGGTTCAGGGGGAACTGGCAATCCACAAACTTGGATGAGCATCAGCTCCCCTGAGCAGACGGACCCACCTCCGGCAGCGCAGCCATTGCAGCTGGCACCAACATCAGTGTGAGCACACCGAGGTGCCATAGCCAAAACATGCTCCTTTTTCCACTTCTATGGCTCAGGGCTGGACTGCAACCTTAAAAAAAAATGCTAGATATTCCTCCGGCCAGATTCAGACTCCCCAGGGGCAACAAGGCAGGATTTAAGATGGCAACATTGTCTCAAAGCCTTTGAGGAAACAGCACAGCAAACCTCTTCCATCTCTCCTGGACTCATACAAAACTTAGAAACAGACAGCTAAAATGATGCCAAATAATAATCCCCAAAAAATGGAAGGGTTTGAGGGAAAGCAGGGAGGGGAGAGACATTTATTTGCTGTGAATAAGACTAGCATCTGCAGGCAGCCACACTAGAATAAATTGCAAATCACTCTCAGGAACTGGGAAAGTTCATTGCCTACTAGTCTATCAGTATCCCAGCCTTTTCAGATTGAAACTGTTGGAGATAAAGACAAACACGAGAATTAATAGGCATAGTTATATCTTGAACATATGCACTGGAAAAGTCGGTCTCCAAGCAGAAGCAATTGTATTTGCACCAGCCACAGAGGAAAAGCCCCATCCAACACTTGCAAAGAAAAATGTAATTCTGTACCTGCTGGTGTTCCTCCAGAGTATGTGTGCTGCTCTTCTCCTTGACATCCCAATTCATCTCTTTTCAGTCCTCTCCATTACAGTGCCCAACAACTCACCACCACCTAAAACCCACAGCTACTTCTGATACTGGGTGGGAGAGAGGCATCCCAACAAGTAGCTTGGCATAACATCAGCAGAGTGTTTCTGTGTTCAGATAATCACATTTTTTTCACTCCTGTCCTGTAATTAACATTGAACAGGTAGAGTGTTGCTCTGCTCAGAAAAGCAATTTGCCAAGTGCCACTGCAGAGTTCCACAGTTTGTCTTTCCAGACACCAGGTAATGTCAAGTATTTATGAAATTGGTCACGGATGATCACCCACAGTTTGCAGCCAGGCTGAGCAAGTAGTGCTATTAAATGCTGCAAGTCAGGTTTAATAAGCTTACTGAAATAGAAGAAATACTTGCACATTTAATGAAGAAAACCTGTTACTGCAGCCAGGAGCTTGAGGTGGCCCTGGAGGATGTGAAAGGTACTTCAGCAGGACTCAGACCAGCTGTTAAACATCTGTGGCCCTTTGCTGGCCAGTGCAACAAACTGGCCATAGTTTAAACCAGTCACCCATGCACAGCAGCATTCTCTTGCCTGAGATGACTACAGCCAATTTCAATGCATGGTGCAATACAATGATTTTAGAAGCTGCTTTTTTGAACAAAAAAAGCTCCCCTGGCCTGGGGCAAGTACACACAAACATACACCAAGCACAGATATTCAAGTGGATTCAGTGGCTGCCAGCAGCAGCTTTCTGTTGCTCATGTGTGAGAAGCAAAACAAATTCAGGAACTTTTTCCCACAGGCCAGCATATATGATCTGTTTCTCGTGATTTTTCCAATAGCCTCACCACCAAATTTCAATATAGAGTGATGGCTGAGCTGGCCAGTGGTAAATCACAGATCCTGAACAGCTTGCAGGTACTGGGAGGGACTCTTCCCTGATTGCTTCCCCAAAGAGCTGCCCACAGGGCTGGGCTGGGCTCCCTCTGAGTGGGGGGGAGCAGATGCCAAACACCACTGGGCTGCAAGGGAGCTGGCCTGCCACAGCCCAAACCCAGGGAGCTGGAAATGCTGTCTGGCATCCCTTGGGTGGGACCCTGCCTCATGCCTGTGCATCAGGTTTAACCACCAGACATGCCAGACCCTACTCTGCTCCCCATGTGCTCCCCCTACCTTTTGCCTCACTGATTTTATGGCCCCTGGTCCCAACCAGCTCTGCTCCTGTGCTGCAGATAACCAAATGGCTTTCATGCTGCCTGCAAGGAGAAAATGCAACAGAAAGGGAGTGAGAAGACTTTGCTGTGTTCCTTTTTGAGGAGCTATTTCTAGCAGGGTGAGGTTCATTGTTGCACAAAAGCAGTGCCCTTTCCCAGCTGCCAGAGGCTCTCCAGCAGTGACAGCCTCACAGCAGCCTGCAGGATTTCTTTTTGCCTGAGGTAGCTTAACCCAGTTTTTCATGTGGATAATGAAAATCCGCAGTGGATGAGATGTGATGTGGCTGCTGCTCTCTGGGGCCCCACGCAAAGGCTGAAGCACCCAGGGATGCATGAGCAGCTCCACCTTCTTAGGGCAGGTTTCTGTAAAAATGGGTGGCTGCAAGGCTCCCTTCCCTCACTGAAAGCAAGCCATAACACTTCATCTGAAGTCAAAGGAATTTATAGTTGAGGTTCAAAAGTTGCCCTTCTCTCCTGTCAGCACCTCAGGCCTGTGACAGAGGCAGTCAGCAGAGCACAAACTGCTCCCCAGGCAGGTGACCTAAATCCTGCTTTGCCCGAGGATGCTGCAGGGCACTGATGGGGTTTGTGTGCTGCCCTCCTTCCCCTCTCCACCAGCTGAGGTGCTCCAGGGTGTTTGTCCCCTCAAGCTGGAGCAGTGCAGCTGCTCCACAGCCCCTGGGGCTGATGAGAAGTCTCCCCTAGAGAGGGACAGCCTTCAGAGGCTCTGGCAACAGGGCCAGTGTCACCCATGCTGGATCTGTATCCCCATGGGTGCATATACACACTGGATGGCTGAAGAGCCCAACTCTGCCCTCCCAGCAGGAGCATCTCTGGCCACACAGTGCACCAGTGTCCCAATGAAGTGGGAAGAGCAGCAGAGCTGTTGGACTCTGAGCTGCTTAAAGTAGTGGGGAGAAGGTGGAGCCAGGAGTATTTTAGGAAAAGAGGATAAAGGATCATATCTGGGGATATTTAGGCACTTTCACACCAGCCTTGAGTTTCACAGGAGGCTCCTTGGATGGACCCAAGCCCCCCAAGCCAAGCTGTGGCCAAAGAACTTCACTGTACCATTGCAGCAGTGGTTGGGAAAAGGTGTGGGAGTTGCATTTGGTATGGCTGCCAAAAGTTAATTAAAACAACAAAAACAAACTGGGGAGAGGGCTGTGCCCATGACAGGGTTCATCATTCGAATCAGGCAGAGCTTGTGCTTATTACATGCGTCAGACCAAACTCCCCACAGCGATGCCTCTACCCTTCCACCTCCTCAGGGCTAATTTAAGAGCTGTTCTTTGCAGCCCATAATAATAGTGAGAAAGAAAATCCAATCCTGTGCTGCCAAAAGGAGGAAACTGGAACAAGGGAACCGGCAGAAAACTTGTCTTGCTGCCATCTCTGGCTTTCCTAAGGAAATTCACGCTCCAGGGCACCCAGTCAAAGAAAGAGAGCTGCCAAGAGGATGCACGACTCTGATCCTACCCACAGGGAAAGCCAAGTCCATCTGCTGGGAAAGGGAAGGACATTTCCCACAGATAAAACAGCAGTGGGGTGGGATGCATAGGTGGACACAGAAATAACCATCCTGCACAGACAAGCATTTTCTCTGGGAATACCTTGGGCTCAGACTTCCTCTTTTATATGCACAACTCCCCCCCAGGAACCTTTCCTGTGAGGGGCAGGCAACCTCCCCTGCCCCAGCACAACAACAGAGCCCTTACACAACAGCAGGAGCAGCAGCCCTGTTTGTGGCTACTCCTGCTCCAGCCTGTGCAGGCACGGGGAGCCAGGCTGGCTCCATGCCTCCTCCAGTACCGGTGTTCAGGCAAAGCCAGAATTGAAGCAAGCAGGACAAAGGTCACCTTCCACTCTTATAGATTTGGGCTCACCCTTTGTGTCCCCCATGAAATGGCTTTTTATTTAGCCAAATCTATATAAGTGAATGCTTTTCCTATTTTTTTTTTTCATCTTCCTGGAAAGTCATCCGAGGGTCATTGCTACAAGGGCACTGCTCACTCCTGCCAGGCTCAGCTCTGCTCCACACAGGCTGGGCACATCTTCAGCCTCATGACCAGGAAGAGTTTAACCCATACAACGTGGATCACAGAAGTACCAGAGTAGGAGCCAAAACAGCAGGACTGGTTCCAACCAGTCCCACAGCACAGGGGTTCCCAGGGACAAAAGCCACCTGCCCTTTTGGTCACAATTTCTCCAGCAACGGAGCCCAGGGTGCCCCCCCTTGAGCCAGGACCTCCTCTGTGCCAGGTGAGGATCTCCAGAAGCTCATACAAGCCCTTCCCCTGGCACTGCTAATGAAGGTCAAAATTCAAACTCAGCACAAAGAGCTTTGCATCCAGGCTAATTTTGAATCCCATGGCAAGCTTTCAGAACTCTATGTAACCTGTTTTCTTCAGAAGCTCTCAAAGACTGTCCTCAGGGACTCATGCAATGAAAAGACACCAGAATGTCAAATATGCCATCCTCTACCTAAAAGACTATTGAAAATGCAAATTCTGTAGGCAGACTTCTGTGGCCGTTTTGGATAGGAATAAAATTCTTAAAATCATGTAGAACTTGGTCCCCAAAGGCACTAAACTGCTATTCACAACAAAGTAACAATATTAATTTACTAATCCTTTCCAGACTAATTTCTTCCCCATATTTCCTCAATGTGAAAGTCTGAAATTTAAAAACTGTCTGCAGCCATTTTCCATTATTATATAAAAATCAGCCAGAAGCATCTTCACATTTTACGTGAGAGGTTGAGGACACCATTTTGTAAGTAGCAAGAAAAGTAATTTGAGATGAGAGCTGGAGATGGGACTCTCCACCCAGCACATTAGACACCAGCTGTTGGCTCGCTCCTTCTGGGTGTGCTCACCTGGCACCATCCCTTGGCATGTTCCTGGTGCTGCTCTGTCTTCTCTTGCCTGCTGTGCTCCAAGGGTGCTCAGTGCATCCACGTGTTTGCCCAGCCTCAAGACACTTCAGGTGGAAAATGTGAGCCAGCATGACCAAAGGGTTTCATAACCCAGTAACCAACTGCCTGAGGAAAGACCAAAGGAATGGAATTAAAACCAAATAGCAATACCTCCACCTGCCCTTCAAGCTCCCATCAATCTCTGGTTTAGAAACTTTCCAGAGCACATTTATACATTTGCATGTTTTACAGCCCTGGTTTCCACTGAAAGAGCTGTCACATCCATGGAGTAATTTTCAACAATATGAAGAGCTGTTGTCCTAAACCTGGTATCTGGAAACTTTTTTTTTTTTGTCTTCTTACTCACTACTTGCAAAGAACAGGCATCAATTAACTCTCCATCCATATACTCCTTACTGTTCATGATCTAACCTCTTCTTGTACAGGCACCCTGCCTTTTTATCTCAAAATGGGACAATTCTTACTCCTTGCTGATAGAGGACTTCAGATTTAGCAGGGAAAGAAGTGGCCCCTGGCATCCACTCTGTGCCCCTTGGCTTGTAATTGAGCTGTGTCTGTCTTGTCTCCCTTATTCCATTTCCCCCTCTTAAGATTTAAACAGTATGATGTGCAAATACTTTGATCCATTCCAGCACCTAATCCTACTCTGTAAAATGGGAACCACAGAGATTCCCAGGTGCACAACCAATTTTTGGGATGTTCCCTGGGCAAACTGCCAGGCCCTCAAGAGCATCAGTTCTGACCAGCTGCCTGCAAGCACGGCTCGTGGACATCTAGCAGTGCTCTCTTTGCTGATTTCATCCAGAATAATAAGCAGCTACAGGCCCAACACTGATTTGCCTTGCCACACTGGATTTGCTGGAAGCTGAGGAAGATGTAACAGCCCTCAGGATCATTCAGAGCACTGCCTGGCTGTCCTTCTTACAAAGCCCCAAGAGCAATGTGAGTGGGAAGCACCAGTGGAAATCTTACACAAGTAACAACCACAGCGGTCCCATCCAATTTTTTTGGAGTTGAGAGGAGGACCTTCACCCCTCATCAGCCTCTGTCAGCCTTGAGGACAGCTCAGGGAGGAGCTATAGCAATGGGTGACCTGGAAAACCTGCTTCTCACCTAGTTTAAGGGCTCAGTCTGCAAGGGCAAAAGTAAAGAAATGACAGAATCATATTCCAGGAGCTTTGATTCTATAAAAAATTGGTTTAAGGGGTTAAGCATAATAAGCAGAGAAATGGCTGGCAGTTGAAGCCAGACATTCAGCCTGGAAGCAATTATTCATTATAGCAAACTTATATTGGAAGAACTGACAAAAGGAGAATTAGATCAGCTGAAGATTTCCTAATTCTCAAATTTCCTTTTCTCAAGATGTTTAAACTTCCTAAATTTTATTTTTAAAAACTAACAGTCCTAAAAACTTCCGAAAATTCAGCTGGTCTTTTACATCTGAGCTCTTCCCAGAGGTCACATCCAGACAGAAGCTGAGCACTTGGCACAGACACCACTGCTGAAGATGTTACAGCTGATGCTGTAGAGCACAGGATAGCCTGATCTCATTTTCCTTAAACTATGAATTACTGACTTTGAAATACATTCTAAGCTGCAGCTCTGCATCTGCTTCTCCACACCCTCTCACTTTGCACCTTTTTTTTCTTCTGCTTCACTTTTTAAAAAATCTTTTCTACCAAGACACCAAGAAGAGAGAGTGTGTCATTTTCTATTAAAGCTCCTCCTATGACAGAAGCTCTGATCCTCACCTGAAGATGCCCCCCTCTCTCAAATAACTCGTTCAACAGGAAAAGTAAGGGCAACATCTTCATACAATTCTGAAACCAGCTGGGAGAGAGCCTGACACCAGCATGGTGAGTTCCATGCCACACAAAGCACAAACTGCACACAGGGTGCAGCAATTTCTTTCTCCAGACTGTCTAGACCAAAGTGTTTTATCCCTTTCTAGTAGCAATCTCCCTGTCAAACATTGGCTTTATGTTGAAACAAACACCTTGATGCAAAGCTTAAAATCTTTTTGTTTCTCTCACCCCTGTTCCTCCTCTCTTGATACTACAGGTGCTACTGGCTTTAGATAAAGCAATCAGGCTGTTTCGGCATTAATTGTTATTATTGTTACAATAGGCATCTCAACTGGAAGGCAAACCAGAGCATCCCTCACCTCAGACTTACAAAAACACAGGCCTTGATTTTATGGTCTAGTTAAGCCAAGCTCTAAGGGCTTTCAGCTACCAAGAGTGACAACACTTTCTGTGTTTGGGTTGTTGGTTATTTTCTTTGTTTTTGCCAGCCTTCCCAATATTGTCTTAAGGAACGGGCAGAAACACTATCCCAAGGGAGGAGAGGAGGGATCGCTCTCCTCTCCTCAAACTGGCTGGCTCAGCTGAGCACAGAGCTGCCACCAGGAATCCACCCCTGGTCACTTCAAAAGCAACCTCCTGCACAGGGAGAGGTGGCACAAAAGTTGAGAAAAGTATTTTACAGAAGTAGTGCCGATCACACTACTGGAGCACAACAGACCCTTGGTAGGAATTTTCTAACCTTGTTTTTACCAGACTGCCAAACGTGACCTTTAATTAATACAGGTTTGATAGAAAGCTGTTTGCTACTTCCAGATCCTTTTTAATTAAAAAATACCTCAAAAAGTCCTTGGATTAAAAACATCTTCTGGGTAGAAATAGGAACTTGAAATCAAAGAGATCCCTCTTCCTGCATACAGAACAGCAACCTGCTGCTGTGCTGCAAGAAATCAAACCAAATCAAAAGGGTATTTTGCACCCATTCAGACTTCTTGGAGGGCTGTAGAGAGAACATCTGTGGACTGAGTTTATTCCCAATTTTTAAGCTTGATTACTAGCAGGTCTTAAAATAGCTACTGGATGCTAAGCTGTAAATAAAAATGTGCAGACTAACAAAAGCTGCATCTCTGACATTTGTGCTCATTCTGTAATCATGGCCTATTATCTCAGAGTTTTTTTCAGTGGCTTCATTCACTTGAAATGAATCTGGAAAGGAACAAACCTCTTGCTAGAGAGATCTGTAAGAAGCTATTGCTATGAAATTACTCACTGTGTTTCAGGCTGGAAGGAGGACACAGGTGATGCCTCTGTGCCACTCATGGACATGTAAATTCATACAGCATCTACATTCAAAATAAACCTAGGTAAGGCAAAGTAGATGTTGGTATTTGTGCACAACAATTAAACATCTTAAAACATAACTAAGGTTACAGCAGTAACACCCAGAATGGAACCAGGCAATGCTCTACAGGATCCACTTCAAACAAGACAACAGTCTTTACCTCAAGCAGATTGCAACCTTTTTATATCTTCCAAAATTCAGCTTCTTTTCCAAATACAGAAAGGCATCTTTGTGAAAAAACAGGATTTTAAATGCCTTTTTAAATTCCCAGAGAGTAAAGTTTAAACATTCCCTTATAAAAGCAGTATAAAGATATCTGCTTTTATGCACAGTGACAAGCAAGCAGAGTAAACCCATGCATAAAAAGTTGCTAAAAAGCATGACCTGAATTTCCAGAAAATGAACTTTTTTTCAGATCTATGTACTCGGGTAACATGGCAACAATGGAGTTCGGGTCAGCAGCAATGCAAAAATTTGCTGGATGCTTCATTCAGTCCTGCTACTTACACTGGGAAGTGAACTGAGAACGGTACACACAGGAAACATGGAAGACTCTAGGCAGAGATGTAACAGACTCCTCCATTTAACACTGGATTAGATTAAAAGCTTCTATTGCCAGAAGCCCATTGTAATTATATTTAGGTATCACCTACCAGCTCCCAGGTGTTAAAGGGCATTTAAGATAGAGAATCCTCATTTGAATTCTCAAATATAATCAGCAGATGGAAAACTGTTCCTTTTGTTTACTGCAGCTTGACAAGGCCTTTTTATTTTTGCCAGCCATTAATATTAAAGACTTATTTCCTTGATTTAATTTAGGTTTTGAAAGTCACTGACTTATGCTCCACAGAGGAAGTTTGTACCCATGACTTCTCCTTTCCCACAGGCTGCTAGACAAAACTCCTCCTGCCAGTACAATTAAGAGTGGAAATGTTTCACTCTCTCCTGTGGATGCTTCTGCAGGTTCTGCTGCCAATCCTGCCCCTGGGGCTGACTGCAAAGCTGAGTTTCTTAGACCAGGAGCAAAGAACCTAGCCCTGGATGCCATCGAGTGGGAAAGCATCTCTGGGGCTGCACAGAAGGCTGCAGATGAAATTTTTGGTCCCATTTTCAGCCCCTTTAGCTTGCACCCCAGCTCTGCCAAGGGAATGCCAGGCCATGCCCTGTTGGCATCCCCATTTCTTCTAAAGGCAGCAGGAAAATTCTCCTTCCACACCTCCTGAGTGGAATTTGTTCCCTCCTCAGCTGTCCTGGTGCAGGTTCATTTGCAAACTCTCTAAACTAGACTGGTGGAGTGTGTGCTCCCTAAAAAAAACCTTTATTAAAGAAAAAAAAGTATTTTTTGGTTTAAATATTTACACTAGATGACCTCACGCAGCACTGAGTGCCCGCCCTGACAGAGCAGGGAGAGCACAGGAGCCCTTGAGCACAGGCACCCCAAGGGGCTGAGAGCTGCAGCTGCTCCAGGCCCTGGCACAGGGATTGCTGGAGCAAACAGGGGCACAGTGGGAACCTCCAGAAGCTAGAGGAACAGGAGAGTGAGTGCCTTGACAATGTATTTTCAGGTGACTATAGTCATCTTTAGCCCTCTCCTCAGTGTAATACAGCTTCTAAAACAAGACAATTTCCTCAAAATTATAGTATGAAACACAAACAAAATCTGTTTTCATAAATACAAATATACACCCACATATACACACTTATAGAACAGGAGCTTTATGAAGCAACCAAGGGAAATGCAGTGTTTGAAAACTACTTCAACCTACAAGCTCCAGGCAGACTTTTACTGGCTTTACTCAGCTCTATTAACCAGCACACACTTATCTATAAAGCGTTCTTCTTTATTTAAGTTAAACAAATTTTCAAGGATGGTTTCCATCTATAAAATGAACAAGTACAAGCTCTGTACAGCAGACTTTTCAAACCAACTGAAAAAAACAGTTTCCAAACTATGTTTTGAAAATCTGCAAAATAAACAGTATCACCATTCTTGTTCTGAAGACGGTAAGAAAAGTTCTCAGGAGACTCCATCACAATTTGCTTCAAGGGCTCTTAATTTACCTTTCAAACAGATGAATTTCTTCAGCATTAAAAACCCCTAAAATCACAGTAAGTAACTTTGGCACACTGTCATGTAAACATAACAAAAGGATACCACTTCTTGTCTGTTCTCTCAAACAAAAGCATACAGCTCCTATATTAAAACCCCTATGCACAACATCCATGGGGAATTACTGAAAAGATATTCCTACTTTATGAATATTGCAGTCATTGAAGACTAAAGCGATGGAATATGGATTTTTTTTTTTAATTTCTCTTTACTATCAATTCACATTCAGAGATAAGAGGCAGGTCAGTATTGAGTTGCAGCTGCTGACTTCAGTTTGTACCACCCTCAATCAGATCAAAGCTGTGAATGGAAATACCTCCACGGTAGAAGCTGAATGGTTGGTGTTTTTTTAACTTCCTTTTAAATTCTGTTTTCCAAAGCCAGCAAACCAGCCTCAGCCTGGTTTGCTGCTGAGCTCATATTTCAGCATTTGTTTTCCAAAACATGAAGGCATCTATTGCTATGTTTATGAAATACGTTCTTCAAGTTCTTCAGCTAGGTCAAAGGCTACAGGGAGAGACTAAAAGCTGAAAATAGTTTGTCCACTGGCCTTTAAAACAGGCAAGTTTTGGAGAAAGTGGACTGTGGATAAGCAGAGAAAAAGTATCAATTATTTATTTTAAAAATCAGATGATGATGGATGGGTGAAACTGGACTTCAGGGCCCCATCCAAAAGGTGAGCAGGTACCTGTAGGCCATAACTTCAGACACACAAGGCATCTCTGGGCACAGGGAAGCCACCCTGCCCACGAGAGTACCATCTCTACACCTGATGCACAGGTACAGCCAAGGGAAAATAAAAAATCAGGAACTACTCTACTTCCAGGACAAAGAAAGAAGGGAACTGTACCAGCATACTACAGTACAGCAGATGTTTTGCATCTCCTTACGATCGACCCTTATATTTTCCCAAGATCCATCTTTCCAAAACCACTTCCTGGCATTCTATGTCTGCACTAATTTTTGTCAACGCTGTCTTACTTATTAATACTTTTTTACCTTCCTTCTCATTTTAAAAGCTCATTGAAGCATTTGCTTTTAATAAAAAAAGTATTTAGTCTATGCAAACATAAGAAAGGACAGGTCAAAGTTTGGGTTACCTTTGACAGCATTGTTTTATAAAAATGACATCAGCTGGACTGAAGCTGCAAAATGCACAAGTTCTATGGTTAAAAACACATAGGCTATGCAGGTATCCAGGCTGATTTCCAGAGTCAAGCCTGAATTCATTCAAAAGCTACATTTAAAGAAAAAAAATGGAAGAAAATTCCCCAGTAGTAGGTCTATAAATTAAGCAAGTGCAATTCAGAGATATTACATAGCTGCTCATCCTTGCAAATCAAAATTCAGATCTTGTGCTGTTGTCAGTGGTGTTTCAATTCTAACTTATTTCTACAACTCAAAAGGGGAGTTTGAGACAATTTTTTTCCTCATTAGGGCCCAGAATAAAACTCTGCTGAACCAATACACCTGCACAAAAGCTCTGTGCAGTTTATATAATTTTGTAACAAAGGAAGAAATGTTTTAAAGACAAAGTACTACAGAAATGATCAACGCAAATATAAAGTACAGGTTTAACATTATCCAGAGCACAGGTGATGAATTCCCAAGCTGGAATAAACAATCCAAGCAATCATCTGGGCAGATGCATTGACTTCCTCTGCTATTTTCTTTCTCCTCCTAAGTTTCATGATCTCCAGCGAGGTTGAAGTGTTAAGAAGTAGATCCAGTTTGCAAAGCAAAAGCATCCAGTGTTAGCAGGGACATCACACCCAGCAGCACAAAATCCGCACCCTCCGAGTTTCTCTCTCCTAGCACTCCAATCCAATTTCTGGTTATACATATGTCAATCACTTTGTTGATAATTATAGGATGATGAAAACTGATACAAATCATTGGGAGATGACAATATATATACTTTCACATATTTATATTTAGAGTCCATCATAGAAAAGTTCATATTCAAATTACCAAGTACACACAGGAGGAAAAAAAAGAAACTTCAAAATGACACTTCTGGTTCTGGAAATGACAAACCATGACTTCTATTCCAATGGAGTTTTCAAATGACCTTCTCCGAGTAATTTTTCCCACCCTCCCTCCCACACTGTTCCCCACAGATGTTTCTTCAGATCCTTTTGTTTACAATACGTCAGTTGTTCCTAGAGTTAATTATCTGCTGTGCAAGTAGTAGCTGAAGACAGAAAGGAACAGTTGAAGTCTGCAGCACAATTCCTTCTTCCTGTGAAGTAATGCTCAGTGACATCTTTGCAGTGCTCCGAGTCCCCTGGATCCCTGGTGTCTGCTTCAGCACTCTACTTTCAGATAAAGGTGGAATACTGAGGTATATAAGTTCCGTGGAAAGTTTTAAGAAATACATCAGTAATTCAATCAAAACTTTGCCCAATGTTTTTCAGTTGAAACAGCACTTTGCTTGTAAGTCCTTCTACTGCTGCAGATTAAGTGTGAATTTCCACTGCTGTGACAAAGAAGGATTGCAGATCTCAACGGTGAGACCACCATTTTTGGCATTTCGGCTGTCTAGACAGAGGTTGCTGCCAACGTGCCTCAGTTTAGAATTGCTTTCAATTTGTTCCCATTTCTGGAAGAGAAAATACAGTTATTGACCTGGAAAAGCAGGAAAAGGAAGAATTCTACATCATGTCCTTTGCAGTCTTCATAAGCTTCCCTGGCTTGTGCCTGGAAATGTGTACAAACTGCAATAACAGGAGCAGTTTGGATGATCCTCGAGTAAGAGTATGTAAGTTCTGGCAAGCCTTGCCAGAACAGCTCTTTCTGCTAACACTCTCCAAGACACAGAATACACCAACACATTTCCATCTAGTTCAGAAGTTCTCAAATATACTACCTCACCCTGTTACCTGTGTGACACCTTTGGTCTGAAGAACAATATGAGAATCAAAGTCCATCCACATAGCACTACAATACTGAGCATAGAGAAGCAAGAAGCACATTCACTATAGTCAACTCTACAGAAATCCAGAAATTTGTCAGACACCTTTCAATTCTACAAAAGATAAGAAATCTGTGCTGTCAAAAGTTCTTTGTCCAAGATGATGTCAAGAATAAATTCCAAATACAGGATTTAAAAAAAAAGGGGGGTGGTTTCTCTTGTATGTCTACCATAATATGCCTGTAAACCTTATAAAGAAAATCTTATTTCCTTAGTTTCCTGCTCTGAAGAGTGGCAAGAATATTCCCTTCCTTCATCAATAAACAGTGTTTCAGTAACCTGTCTGCAAACAGATATAGAAGGAAGCTGGCAGATGATCAGAACTGATGACTGAGCAGAAAGAGATGAGTTGTTTTATGACTAGATCAAAAAGATGGTATGACTCTGCAAATGTGAATTTCCTCAGTCATGGGAAATAGATGAAGTTACAATGCTGCATTGATAAAAATGAATTTGACGATTTCTAGGGCTGCTATAAGCAGGCCACAACTGAAAAGAAGCCAAAACACATTCTTCTGAGAAACAGCATACATAATAGTCAAACTTCACTGAGTGAGACCTTTCAAAAAGACATTGTGGAACACACAAACTCTTTCAGAAGACACACGAGGCAGTTGAATGCTGTTACACAGCAATGGGTGAAACCTTTACATGAGGCCCTGTTGGGATAAAGCTTATTCTGCCCTGATGACACCATGAATCCTAGCTTCCCACACACAAACAGTAGTAAAAGTAGAGCCTACAAAAGACATGACAGATCACCAGGGCATTGTTTATTCACCATCCTTGTTTTCCCCACCTTTTGCAGAGTGCAATCATGACATACTAACCTGTCTGCTGTCATTTTCCCTACAGCCCTGAAGTTTTATTAGTGAACCAGGAGCTCTGTCCACAACAGTAAGGCACAAATCCATGTGTTTCACTGACTTGTCCTTTGTTAAGGCCCATTCCTACAAAAAGGAAGAAACAAAAAGTGTACAAAATTGTGTATGTTAATACATGCTACCTCTGCATTGACAGCCCAAGTTAAAATCCTGCAAAAAAGCTATGTACTGGCATTAGAACAGTTCATTGCTTCCCACGGGGCAGGAGATGAAAAGTCCATTTCAAACAGTAATTCCAATTGCATCAGTGTCCGCACATCAGCTCAGGGCAGAGCTTGCTGTTTGCTCCCTCTGCTGGCTTTACACAGCTGCTGCTGCCAGTCACACAGGGCCTCCTGGAAGATACTCCTCCAAATGCTTATTTGGTTAGGTATTTATTTTTGTGTGTGTGTGTATTACACCTGTCCCCTTCTTCTTTGTGGAAGGATTTCTACATTTGTAAATATACATATAAATATACATGTAAATATACATAATACAATATACATGTAAATATACATAATTATGTACATAAAACCCCTAAAAGCTTGGTCCGCAGCACCACTGGCCACCCTGCCCACACACTGAACAAAGCACATGGACCACAGTGAGGAAACAGCAGTTCTTAATACAATTAAGACCACCAGAAAGCAATACACAAAAGGGATAGAGAGAATGTTCCTCCTATCCAAGGCATGATGTACAACAGAATCTCTGTTAAATGTATTTAAATATGCAACTCTTAAATAGAGAGCAAAGAGAAGCTGTTCTGCATATACTGCTGCCCAGCTTGTTTGATCTCAGCATCTTTTCACACAGAGCCTGATCTTGCACTGATGTTCAGACTCTCTCCATATGCCTCTCTCCTTTCAAGTTTGCTCTCCAGGGTCCACACTGGTCTCCATTTGTCTAACTACCCTTTGAGGAAAGAAGCCACTTGATTAAAGCCAGGCTAATGATTCAAATCATGCTTATAAACTACTTAAAATGGCATGATTAGCTTCTCTCAAGCAACTTAAAGAGGATTTAGTGGTGTATAATACACAACCTTAGACATACAGGGCCAAGCGTGTATGTTAAATAACATTTAAATGTTATTTTGCATGTAATCAATGTTTCAGAAATAAAATAAATGTATAATTACTTTGAAACTCAGCAGATTTAATAATTATTAAATCTCTTTGGGAAGACATGTTCAGAACACTCAGAATTTGCAGCCCAAAAGATTACAAGTAATCACAACCATACAGGTCCCAAGCCACTGGATGGGCTTATTGTACTGCATTCAGCAAGTACTAGAATGATGACAACTGTGGAAAACAAAGCAAAGCCAGGACAAATCTGTGTATCCCTTTGTCTTCCAAACTCTTAGCTGATAACTTCTCCTTTTACTCTCAGCATGTTAAACTCAGATGACAGCAAAATTACTTGCCTTCTCATTTCTGGCCAGTAAGATGGCAACAAGAACCATTAATGTATAATAAAATATTAATAGCCACTTTTTTTAGTCACAACTAAAGGAATTAAGCAAGTTCTTTTCAGAGCTTATCAGGAATCACAAACGGCCCCAAACTCTTCCCTGGTAAGATTTATAGTGAAAAATGACAGTTGAAAATACTACCAGGGATGTAGTAAAACTTGCATCTGAGAACCCTGCAGTCAGAATTAGAGCCTTGAAATTATTACCTTTATACATCTCTACCCTTCCATCAAAAAGCTGTATGAGTTCCAGCCACAACAGAAATTATGCAAGAAGTGAACCCTTTTAAAAGCCAAAGTACAGCTGCTTCATGAAAGCTCCAAGCCCTGTTGCTGGAAACATCTACATGATTGCCCCTCATGTTACAAGACACAGTGTATAGATACTTTCCTCCACAGATCAGTAACTATGACTATAATGGAGGTAAGATGGAACAAGTTCCACTACACCAGAGGAGAAACTGTAAGCAGTGTATATGCTCAGGGCACAGGCTGGAAATTGTATATTGCAAAAATCAGAACATCTGAGAAAATCTGTGTCAAATCAGAAATAAAAAGTCAGTAGACAAACTAACCTGAAACCTTCCCCGTGGACCTAAGTGCATTTGGCTTTACCTTTAGCTCTTTATCACAACCCTGCATATTGGTATATTGTCGAGCACACCACAAGCTACTCAGCCCTCTGGAGGTGCACAACTACCCCTGAGTTGTACCAGCCTGGAGGAGGGGAGAGCAGGGGAAAAAGGGGGCAGAAATCCCATTTTTACTTAGCTTTTGCATTTTAAGTTGTGCTGAACATAAGACAGAATACACTCTTCAAGTTATAGAAGATTGCCACAGCCTATAATGCCCTTAACTCCTCAAAAAATATCACACATCTTCCAGGAAATTACTTCATTTTAGGCTTCATCTTATTTTAGGTTTTTCCTCTTCTAATTTAAATTAGAGGAAACTTCTGACACTCATTCAAGAGTAGTTTTAAATTGGTCAGCCTTCTATTTTAACAGCTGTATTTGACACATTAATATTACATTTGATTTAAAGTCAGGTTTAATCTGACAAGGATTTAGTGACAAAGCAGCACACAAAGCAGTGAGAACCTCTGTGTGCATTTCATGAATGATAACTAAGTCACAACTGCATAAATAGATTCTTTGAAATAATTAATGCTCTCATTTAAAGATCTGACACATTTACAATTAGTTTAGGAGTAGGATTAGAAAGGATTTGTTAAAACACTCCCCTTACTGTGAGTGAACATTTAGGCACTGCTGTTTTCTAGAGGAGCCAAATGGGGATTTATGACAGATTTTTTTTAAACTCCACTATTGCAAACTGTAAATGATTAACAGTGCAGCACAGCAAAGCATTCTTTTCTTTTGCTGATCTTAGGCCATATGCTTAATGCAACCCAAATATTTTCGTAAGTAAAAATTGCTCCCAAAAAATCAAACACACCATTTCATTGGAAAAAAGCTTTCTATGCAAGTGCAAAACCTCTGAGAAGGAAGCTATGGCCTCTAGTGCAATAGTGACAAAGGAAGGGGATAATGTGGTGCTCACTGAATGAATCTCTGGGCTCAGATTCTAATCCTGAAAACACAAAATTATATTTGAGGGAGAAGCTTTTTAGCCCATCTGTAACAACTGATGTGCTGGTTTAGATTCATCTTTCATCAGTACACAGTAACTGCTTGAGTTTAAAAGTTTAGCTTAACTTTCTTTCTTTTGTTCAAGAATTAGTGTAGAAAGCGAAATTAATGGCATACAGACCTGGTTTCCCCCGGCATTATGACATTCATAAACTCCAACAACACCATCTGCAAAATGGCCCAAAGTGTCAAGGCAATTGGTACCCTGCTGCAAAGCCCCAAAGGCTATATCTTGATGATCAGGTACCCTAAAACAAAACCAGAAATATCTGCTTGATTCAGTTCAGGGTTTGTTTGGCAGGTTTTTCCTATTTTTTTTTTTTAAACTCCTTGTTTGTAAAAACACTCAGAGCACTTTTAAGACGAGAGGTTAAGGATGAATGATGACTATCATCTGAAAATCTCTATCATCTTTTGAGGGGAGGCAATTATCTAATCATGAATTGATCAAGTATGAGTAAACTTGCAAGCTTACCACACACACAGTACCAGAAGACTTGTACCAGAGAAGGAGGGTGAACATACAAATGTGGCACAAAAATCAAATTAAAGATGACTTATCATTTAAAGTGACTCAAAGCTTAATGTTATCAATTAGCTCATCAAGTCCTTTTGTCTTTTCAGGCAACTTAGCTTGTGGCAGAAATAGGACACTACATGTTTCTCAGACTTTTTACTGAAATGTTAAAAAAGGGGTTAGGAATTTGAAAAAAAAAAAATCAAAGTTTTTCTGATATCTACTTTCTAATGGTTGCACATAAAGTACACTCCTGGCATGGAATCACCTAGGCAAGTCCATTCAGCAAAGTACAGTTGTGGGTAGAGCCCATGAGTTGAACAGTAAAACAAGGACATATCAGAGCCTCTAAAATCTCCAGACTATAATATGAGTGTAATAATTCAACGCAGCAGAATGAGCACATGAGGGATGACAGAACAAGACAACATTAGATGTAAGTAATGCTTATGGTAGCACATTTTTCAGGGGACACATTTTTTCTCAAAAACAAAAGCAAATATCCTTTGGCACTCTTAAGAGCAAATAAAGGAGAACTTAATTCCTCAGTATCATCCTGCTTTCTGAGACTCATTAGTATGTATGGTTCTGCACATGTTGCACTGGGGCTGTAATAGCTGGGGCTGCTTTTGCATCTCAAGGCTGGATGTCTCTAGCAGTTACCAAGCACCACTGACATGAAGTGGCCCCAGGGAAAAAACCTCAAGTATTCTTACAAGATACACACAATATCTTACACCACTACACTACCAGTATTAGGTTGACAGGCTAGTCAGACCAGTTAGTGGGCTCAGATCTGACCAACATCCTTCTTAATGGATTATTTAACCAAAATCTTTCTATCCTTTCAAAAAGCATTTCTCTTGGAGGATTTCTCATTAGCTAAGATGTTCATGTTACAGAAACTGTTTGCAGTGTCATCCCTCACTTCCCCCTTCTCAGCGCTTCCCAGAAGTCAATGATTATTCAGTGACAAGAGAAAAGGAGACATGAAGGAATAGGAGACTCAGCTTCTCAGAGCCTTAGACATCTACCCTTGTCTGCCAAACACACCAGGCCCTCTTGTCTGCTGAATGTCATCATTTGCACTGCCATGAGATTCAGTCTCCTCACTTAACTAGGCATGGGCTTAGGCATAGGCAAAAGCTTTAAAGGGATGACAACAGGATACAGAATATGTGCTTTTGAGCATATGGCTTGGGTAGGGGACTAATCTCAGGCTCAGGTAAGTTCAGTCCTTTGGACACTCTTCTCTAAAATATTGCAGCTGTAGCTGCCAAAAGTAGAAAAAGCAGCTAGCTATGGAAAAATTACTCTTTAGGAACAGAACTAATAAAAAAAGCAAATAAATCTGCATGAAGCATTGCATTCACAGATAAAGTAAAACACATTCTTTACATCCAAGTATGGAGGAAGAGAAACCAATGATTTCTGGGGAGGCCAAAAATGAAAATTCCATATGAACTCTGTTTCAGCCAAAACTCACCGTAACTCAGGATAAACATTTTCAAGATACCACTTAAAGGGTTTGCAGCTAAGTCTCTTTCGGAGCTCCATTCGGCTTTGAATACTAGAGGAGAAAAAAAAAGTTTTTAGAGTCAGGCTACTGTATATATATTTTATGGAATACACAGAAAACTCAAGAACAGTAGAACTGTAGAAATATGTTAGAGACAACATCAGATTTAGCACTGCTTTCACCTCAGAAGGTGCTATGTCATGAAGAATTAACAAATAGGGCAAAGAAGCATTTGTGACTTACTTGCCATAAGGTACATTCCTGGCTGAAGGCACTGCTGCATAATAGAAATTTTTATACTCATCCATCCAGACTTCTGCTGCTCTGCGTGTATTTCTAGGGACAATCATATGAAACACATGGGTTATATTTTCTCTAGGTGCAATTAAACCATCCAATTTTTCCTCAGAATAATTTTAACCCTTCCCAGTACTATACACTGAGTTGGCCCAAGTCAGACAGCAGACTCCCTATAAATAAAGACCCAAGTAATAGAAAACCATTAGAGTAGCATAACTGAAATTAATGCATTTATAATGAAATTTATATCTTTTCCACACTCGTCACTGCTGCAGGTTTTCATCCAGAACTTAACACAGATCTTTCAGTTCTTTCGGCAAACTTCATGGAATTTATTAGGTTGATGCACTCAAAGTTCCAAAAAGACACAAGCTGTCACAATACTCAAGCCTATGAAACAATCAAGACTTCTATGGCTGAGGTAAGAGGAAATGTTTTAAAATTTGAGAAAGATTGATTATTCTAATAAGTGGGAAAAAAATACTAATCCAAATGTTTTACTTCTAATCAAACACATCTCTAACTAAAATTCCTGTATTTATGTAATTGGTGTCTTTACATTTCCTTTTGGACTGCAACATGGTGCAATGACTTTTCCCCTCCCCTGGCTTCCATGTAAAACTCATTTACTTCTACTGTTCATAATTTTATGCTTTGAAAAGGAAGTCTTACTTCACTTGCAACTGCCATGCTCTGAAGCTTACTTTACATTTGGCAGAAAGTTCACCTAAAGCAACCGGAGTGAACTCAGTAAGCAAATAACTACTTTAATATGATTTTCCAATTCAAAAGACAGAACAATCAAGGTTAAGTGAGGAGGCTTGCAGGTTGCTGAGCAAATAGGATACGGCGAATGAAAATTTCACAAGACCAATCTGAATAATTTTTTGTTTGAGGACTGATTTTTTTCTTGCAAAGATTAAATTTTTTGTAAGTAAAATCCTACTAGATTCAGATTAGAAGCTATGTGAATGTATCTTCACCTGCAGTCTCTCAGGCCTGTGTGAGTGTCAGTCACCCAGCCCCTCCTGTCTGCCCAGTAAGCAGCTTGGATGCCCAGAGGCCAAACAGATTTGGGTGGTGAGAGAGGAAGTAACTTTGGTTGCCAGGGTGTAACCACCCCAAAGGCACTGTCAAGGCCAGAATGCCTGCCTGTATCCCACTGGCCCATACTCATGGAGGAAGAAGAGCTCAGGCTTCGTGTGACACAAATATGAACGCTGTGCAGATGCTGAGAACTGCCTAAACTAGCAAGGCCCTAAAGAACTCAGGGTGCTGAGGAACACAGCATGGGATACACTTAATGTTGAGCCACTTAATGAAATAGAACACAGAGATCAGAGGCAGCTTTTCTTGGAGCAGACTGGGCCTGCAAGGCTCACTGGAGTGCTGTGTTAAGGCAGCACTGGCCACACAAGCTGTCCCTGCCCACATCACACAGCCAGGACATGGTGATGTGGTCCCTCTCCCATGAAACAGGACTCCCAGTCTCCCACCCAAAATTACCAACCTGTTTGGGCTGCCAAAAGGCAGCACATACTGACTAGCCAGCTAAAAAGAGAGGAGTCCAGAACAAGCTGCCTACAGCCAAGAGACAGATGATGGCAAAGCCAACACGTCCCAACTGCACCACCAGCACAGATTCCATGCACCAGCTTTCTTGGCACCATGGTCCTACACACGTGTATTATAACACCTGTACTACAAGGACATCCTACTACCTAGGGTTTCTTATCCTCTCATTGCTAAAATCGATTTTAAGGCATCCCATTATATTGGTTTGACCTCCAAGAAAGCTATTTAACAGCACAAGAAAAGCAGTATCTTGGCAACACCCCAAAGATGGAAAAGCTGCAGGAGTGGGTAAAGTGCGCAGTATATTCATAAATTTATTCACTTTTATTAACCATGCTCCTTGTTATGGCACTGTCATTTCAAAACCTCATTAAACTACACCAGTTGTATCCTAAGCTTACACAATGCAGTTTAAAAGGCAAAGCTTTCAACACTCCTGATGCACACTATAAATGTTGGAACAGAGATGTGATGTACTGAGGACATTTCATTGCTAGCTTTTGTTTTCACATAAGTACTATTATTCATTTTTCACTGTAGCATAAAATGTATATGTCAAAGAATGGGAAAAAAGAAAAAAAATACTAGAGTTCCTTCTATACTGAAAAAACCAGGACAGTGACTTCATTTTAGCAGATATTCAATTCATTAAAGTCACCTTGGTGGCATAACCAGCATGGAAGGGAAGAACTACACCCTAAGGAGATTCCTCAGTATAAAGTAAATCATGAGTCCAAAAATATCAGCAGCTTAGAACATTCTTACGAATTTAAGTACATCTGCACTCTGTGTTGCTTCATGTTAAACAGAGTTTGGGCTCCACATCCCTTCAAGTGTAAATAAACAATTTTATTTCCAGCTCTTAGCCCACAGAATCTTTAGCTGAGACTTGTACTTCTCCAGCTCCGTGAGCATCAAGTTCAAGTCTCTAAACCAAAATCTACAGTGATTCTTCAGCTACAACTGATGCAGCCTTGACCAAAATGCCCTCAATACATTTATGCCATACTTTTATCCATATTAAGTCAAAACCACTATGAACATGCGGTTCACAGCACTTTATAGAAGAGAAACTGAGGAGACAGCTCAGTATTTCAGCTACTGCTATGCATGGATACCAACAGGAAAATTAACAGGCATATTAATCTAAGCCTTTAAAACTGCAATTTCTTAGGTCTGTAGAGAATGCATTTTTAAACATAGCACAGGAAAGGCAAATATTATAGAGAACCAAGTTACCAACAGACTGGCATAAATACTGAAATCAGTTTCCATAATATTTGTGTCTCACATGCTGATCATGTATTAATGAAAAGCAAGCAAAGCACATTCATAACTTAGCGTACCGTGGCTTTTAGTGAACAATGCAACTGTTTCTACAAAATGAAGTTTTATGACAGTTTTCAAAATAAAGCCTCCTTTAAAATCAAATACACACAATATTGATGAAATACCAAGCTAAGCATTTCCCTATTTTCCAGATTCTCAGTCTGTGTCCACTAGAAGTTTCCCTCTTGCAACTCATAGGTTCTTCTCTCAATCTACATAGCTGACTCAAAGTCATTAGTTTCTTTTTAATTAATATTTTACCATGATAGATAATATTGCAAGTTTTTCTGAAGACAAGATCCCTGAAATGGAATTGCTGCCACCTGCTGACCATCTGAGGAAACCCAAACCACTGCTATTCAGCACTCACCTTGCAAACACAGTACCACTCCCACCCGGAAACGTGTAGGGATGCTGTTTGCGGAATACGTGACCCACTCTGCTGCAAGGGATGATTTCTAGGCTCCCACCACATTGCCAAACTCTGAATGAGATCTCTGAAATAAAAACAGGAATGAAAGACCAACATCATTTACTACTGTTATTTTGCATTATATTTACAGAGAAGGTTTTCAGTGATTGTTGTTGAGAAGATCAAGAGAGACAGTTTATTTAGTAAGTTGTAGGATAAACAAAGGCATGTATCTAAAGCATTTATGATTGTGCAAGCTCAGCAGAAATAAACATACTATCTTGGAAGCAAAATGTGTATCTTCTCTTATCTGAAGTTACCAGTGTTGCCCAAATCCATAAATCCTCCTGCAATTTGCCAGTGACTTAGGTATATGTGCTTTATCTGAATGGCAAACAATAGTAGGCACATGTAATAAATAAATTAATGACCGAGTTTATAACAAAAATTTTCAGCTGAAAATAGAATAACTGAAGATAAGTGAAACCAAGTCAAACTAAAATAACCAATAGGTTTGAGTTGTTAACTTATTACAGCAGATAAACACTCCCAAACAGTGGAAGGAATTATATCAAGTCAATGTTGACTTGAGGATAGACCAAATAAAAACATAGCTTCTGTAAATTCAAGGTTATGGACAGCACATGTCTAAGCCAAACTAATGATCTGAGCCACCTAGTGATGACACAAAGGTCTGAAACTTTTCTTAACTTCAACTTCTGATGGCAGAAGTCACCTGGAGAGATAACTTTCCCACAACCACAAGTTAGAGAACTGTTATCTTCACTGCATGTCCAGAGAAAATTTAGAAAAAAATAAAAGTAAATAGAGATGCTGTGATTTCAGCTGTTGACTGAGTAAGTTAACTGCCTTTCTTCTTGATTGTCATATTCATGAATCTTAGACAGTCAACATATCTCAAGCTGTAGACAGATCATACTCCAAAAACGTGAATGACAACATTGTCTTTGACAGTATTCACATAAGACAACTAATTTTTCATTTTTGTACACCTTTCAGCACCTTAGATTGTGAAGAATCTCAAAAAAAGTGAATATGACACAAAATAGCTCAGTGGGAAACACAGCAAAGGACGAGAATACAGGGAGAAGCAAACTAATTACTACTTGCACCAACATTGCTTCCAAAGCCTGCATGGAAAAAGAACAAATATACAGCAACTAAAACTCAAAACAACCCCACAAACTCATTTAAGAAATCTCTTTTGTTATACTCCAACAGTCGGAAATGTAACTACCAGAGCAAGTTCAGTGGACATAGTTTTTAAATGAAAAGGCATAAGCAGCACATCAATAATTCTTTATGAGATCAAGTTACATTTCTGTAAGAGATTTGTTCTTTTTATTAGAGTGTGTCATCAATACAGAAGACAAGAAATGTCTTACTCACTCCCTGATTTTAGAAAAACTAGTACGAAAAGCCTAGGTTTTCAAATTAGACCCAAACCTTCTCAACGTCCACCCAGCTCTCTGGTATACTCTGATTCTCCTAAGCTAATCAAAAAGCATCATAAACATACTGAGAACTGAAGTTTCTGAGTTGGAAAAGAGATGGAACTAATCTTGATCCACTTTTTGTACAGCACACATGCATTACCAGTTACATTTAGCAGCAGTCTGAGAATGTACCTATCTTCATGGTAATTTGGGCAATTTAGAGAAAATACTGCAGGCTCATCTTAAAATTTGTCAAATTGGTACTGACATGTGAACAAAACCTCATAACAGCTGCTCTGTACATGCTTGAAGGAAAAATGCTAGCTTTTATAAATGAATATGATGTGCAGAATTATTTTGCTAGCCCATTTAGCATTTATTTGCATGTAACACCAAGCCCCTGATGTAGAGCTATACTTGAGAGTAAAGAGGCCTGACAAGTGTGCACATTGAATTTTAAACTGCACATCACAGATTTCCAGTTATCTGCTGCATGTGTCATTTATTGCCAATTAAATCATATGCCATGTGAATTTTACTCATCTTCAATTAGTCCAACAACTAGGAAGAAACCATTAGCTGCCTTCTGCCAGCTTTTCAGGCACCCCTAAGTCTCCATCTTTTTCTTCCCAAGGAGGGGGAGGAACTGAATAGAGCAGGAGCAAAATAAACATCTCTTGGCATCCTTGAGAGAGAAGCTGTTGCTTGTGCCCTTTCCTGCTATCAAGGCCTCAATTATCAAAGCATAAAAGTAGTTGCTAAGTGTTCAGAAAAAAACTCAGTAGCTCAAGAACACGCTTGTAACTAATCAAATATTTAAGTGCTTGAGTGGCAAAAGTGTTTTCAGAGTGAAAAGAGTATTGCAGCATTAAATTTATCCAACGACTTTCCAGGACATTTAAAAAATGAAAAATTACTATGTTTACATAAATAAAATTTAGCAATATACAGCCAAAATAGCAAGACAACAGAGACATGGAATGTAACTGCCCAAAATACCCGTAGGGTTTCTTTGAGTATTGCCCAGGATGGTCCGAGACAGGACTGTAGGAATGCCCCTTCCAACTTTTCAGTGTGTTACAGCAGCACTGAACATTTGGTTACCATGTCTCCACACAGCAGACATTTCCTTGTAGGCCCAGCATATGCTTAATGCATATGCAGATTTCAGTAACTCAAAATACTCGTGGGTTTTTACAAGTTCAATGTATTTCAGGATTTTGCAGCTAGCATGTGCAGCAGGGAAGCTTCTATGCTTAGAAGCATTCCTAAAACGCATACTTGGAATGTCTGAGATGCATCTCTACCTCAAAAAACTAAATTAATGAAAAACTGGAATTCTTGAGGAGGTGTAAAATTCTGCTCCTTTCAAATATTTCTTGTTTTAAAACAAGTATACTGGCTGTAACTGGAGAAAACCTTTGCACAATGCTGTAATGCAAACAGCCAGAAAAACCTACTAATGCCAGATTTAACCACCAGCTCAAAAGAGAATGGCTAAAGCACAGGTTCTCTCAGGCCCTCACCTCTCTTGCTTAAATCTCACTTGTGTCAACATCTGAAAATACAGAAGAAATGCCTTCTCAACCATTAATATCTCATAGGGCTAAAGAAGGGGTATAAAACTACAAAATTCACTAAGTTCAGATGCCAGGCAGAATACTACTGGCAAAGTTCAGAAACAGATAATTCTTCAGTCAGCTAAATTAATTGATTTATTAAGGTGTATCTAATAACATCAAATTCATTCTCCTGCATTCCACTTTTCATGATTAAATTAAGCAACATCTTAAAAACGTGCCTTCAACTGTCAGCATTTAAACATTATTATACTTAATTGCCAATCTACAGCCTGTATTTTTTACTAACCAACTTACATTACAAAAAAAAGTAACTGCTCAATGAGCTAATACTTTTATTCCCTCATATTTAGCATATAATTTTTCATTTGTTATAATTCTTTCATTGAAATAAATGTTTTGGATTTTGCCAATAAAGTGTATGAAATTTAAATGCTATTTTTTAATCCTCTTTGCACAAAATCAGGAAAACCATGAGTCCTTGACAATAAGGGAAATTATGAAACCTGCTTTCATTCAAGGTTGATCAGAAGGGAAATAATACACATACCTAGGTTTTCTCCACCCCAAACATCCATCATCATGTCATACTTTCCTAGTTCTTCAAAATAGGATTTGTCCATCACAAATAATCCACCAGCTATCATGGGTGTCCTAAAGAAAAAAGAAAAAAACAAATTAGTTACAGAACCATGAACATGGGGGTAACTATTGTTTGTACATCAAGATTAATAGTTTCTTGAAAAAACTGGCAATGTTTTTGAATGAAACTTACTTTGCATCTATCAATTCAAATGTTGTTTCCACACATTCCAATGGGACATTTCTATGGCCATTACCACCTTCTGAGGTAGCTTCCAAATTTCCACTTGGCTCACAAATCACTTACTTTAAGGATGGCAATTTGTGCCAGCAAAATACATTAAAACTGATGCTGTATTTACAGCTCTCAAAACATACCAACTTTAAACAGAGTGACATCTACTTTTTCTTAAGGATAAACAATTAACTAGTGTGTTTTAAGCAATTTTTAAAATACCATTTATTTCTGAGAATCTCATAAGGCTCCATATAAATGAATGAAATTTCATTTTTTATCTAAGATATAGTGAAGATATTCTTTCAGACTCAAAGAAGATGATTTCTAACTCTCCTTAATTGCAAACTACAATCTATTTGAGAAATGGTGGTACAGACATACTTTATGGGAGCAACTGGATTTCCTTGTCGTGCTCTTCTTTGCTCTGGTGTCATGTAATCCCACTTGAATACAAGATTCCAGTCAAAACCTTCAAGAAGAAAAGTAAGATGTTAAAATTACTGTCATCATCATTCAACTTGTAGTAACAATGTTCATTAAAAACACCAGGAACTGTAATTAAAATGAGAATCTTAAACATGTGCAAAATCCTGGGTAGAAAACAAATAAGGAGTCTGGATGAAAGGTAAAGAAAAAAGAGTAAATCTCAAGCACCAAATAACTTCGGATCTCTTGTCTTCAACTATTTCACAAAGTGGGAAACCCAAGCGGCTTCCTTACTTCAAATAGAAAAGATCATACGATGATCTTCCAGCTATTACAAATGCTCCCAACAATCTTTACTGAATAACTGCATTTCCACTCTTTAGCAGTGATCTCATATTTACATTAACACAGGCTTTATGCAGTACTCTTGAAGGTAACTCTAACAGCAAGAGCTCTCCATCATGAAGGTCACAACAAATTATGCAGGTTCCACTTATCTTGTCAATATTCATTTAACTTCATACTTTAAAAACGTTGTGTTTTTAAATGCACCATTGTTTAAACCTGAGGCAAGTGCACTAGAGCACCAAAATCTTACTTTCCTTATGCATATACATGTAAGTGTGAACACACAGTAACAACTGGTCTGGGCCTGTCATGAGTTAAGCACAGAAGCACAAAGATCACCAGAACAGACAAGATCAAGAGGTCACCTATAGCAGCTTTCTACATTAGAGCCATTAAATTACCTCTTTTAGGCAACGATACAGAGCTCACACAGGACAAACTTCTTATAGGAAACACTTTCAGAACAGTTTTTGTGCTGGGTTATGCTCATAATCATGAATATCTATTTAAAAAACTACACAAGACCCATAGCCCTCTCCCAGTACACCTAGCAAATCAGCCTTGTACACTCTGCCTGCTGCCAAACACATTTAGATCCTATGAGGTCATGTAACGAATGATTTCCAGATTTCTGGTGCACAGATGTCAATAGTTTTCATTCTCCAGTATAAAGATAAAGCAATTGCTTTGTGGGGAAGTGGAGGAAAATAGCTAATGTAAACAGGCAACAATTACAGCCTACAAACTGCCTGTCTGCATCCATAAAGGTGCATAGCAGTGACTGATGTAGGAAGTTAAAAACTCGGCAGTTTTCACTTTAACTCATGAGATAGTTATCACACACAATACAGAAATTACCCTGAACAGTCTTTACAGCATGCATGGCAGCTCCTTCTTTCCATGTCTGAGCATTTCATGAAGCATTGCACTGTAAAAATGAAAGACTGTCAAACTACTCTAAAACTCCAAGTAGCAAAACTGAAAAATGGCTCCAACCCACAGCACTGCAAAGCCTCCAGCATGAAGAGTAAAATGAGTTCCAATAATTCCATGCAGTTAAAAAGCCACATTTCATCCTAGATAGCCAGCAAAATTGCTTGCATCTGGGAGAAGCTGAAAAACGCCGTGTTCTGCAGCAGCAGCAGAGACACAGTTACTGCGTACTCCAGTGAACACAAGGGGTCTCTTTTGGAACACAGCACTCTCACAAACTGAACAAGTGCATAAAGCCTCTACCCATTCAAAACTGCCTTTCCATCTCCATCTTCACAGACTCTGGGAAAAATCTGCACTCAATGAGATAGTATCAGTAACTCTGTAAAAGGAGTATTTTTAAACACAGTGCATATCCAGTATGAAACTCTATCCAGTGTAAACTGCATCACAGGCATGCTCTAAATTATTAGCTCTCAGTTAACTACAGCTTATTCCAGTAATTGTGGTGTTTCTCAGGGTGGCATAAACAGTTCCAGAAATCCCCCTCAAAAAAAAACCAAAACAAAACAAAACAAAAAAACCCCAACCAAATAAAGAACCTGTAACATTAAATGAATGGATTTAGTTTTGGCCAGACTTGGGAATTACTTCAGACTTGTCCACTTAGAAAAAAAGTGTGTACCATTTGCTAGGTTGCTTGTCTTGGGTGATTAAGTCCTTTCAAGACAGACCAGGCACAAATGCTGTCCCAACTGTTTCAACTCTCCATGCTTCAGCCACACAGACACTGTACCCAAGGTCGAAAGCATAGTTCGGTTTCCATGTTTAGACTTGGCCCCAGTGAAAGTGTCCTGTGGTGCCAAATGCTGTAGTGCCTCTAACATGGCAATCTGTCTTTTGGGAACTGACAAATATATTATTGATATTTTAACTGACCCTCAAATAGCTTGGCACACTAGTAGGTGCAAAATTTCCATGAAGGTCAAAAAAGACAGTTTCTCACTCCTCAATCAGAAGTATGTAGGATTCATGCACCTTAAAAAATGAAAAACCCAACCTCTTTCCGTGTACAAAAGGGAAAAATTAGTACTAAAAAATAATAGACAAATGAACAAATTAGGTAACGTAGATTAAAAGATAAAGCATGAAGGGCAGTAGTAAGTGAAACAATCTCCCAATCCTCTCCCACTTAACTTGGGAAGAATTTAGCATGAACCCAGCAGCAACCTGATCTAAGGCTTCAAAGAAAGAATTCCTCCTGCTCCTGCAGATAACAATAAAACCCACACAATGGTATAGATATTTCTGTAGTTAATATTTAATGAATAGATTGGGTAAGGGCCTTAAGGTTTAATAATGCTGTCACATACAACAGCACAGAACTGTACATTAGCACACTGTGAATATATGCACCATAGGTGTCATTTCAAAATATTAATTAAAAGGACATAAAACATCTCACTTCCAGATCGCTGGAGCATATGCAACATTATGCAAATACTGCTTTTATTTTAGTTCACTGCAAAAACTTGGTGACCAGTCAGAAACTAGAATCTAAAAGGATAGACTGGAAACTGGTTTTTCCTTCCTCACCTCAGGAAATCCATTCAGAAAAAGACTCTGAGAACAGCACTCTAATTTTTATATTGTGGCTCATTGTACACTTTTTATGCAGACAGTTGCGTTTCCAGGGTTGTAGGAACAATTATTTACAAATAATAGCTGAAAAAAGGAGGTAAGTGGGTAGAGAAAAACTATTTTAAATATTAGATTCTTGTTAGCACTCAAAGAAGTTTTAAAAATTTGTAGTAAGTAAGGAGTTTAGCATGTAGTTGTCCTCTCCCTCTTGGAGAGAGAAGATAAGAATTTTTTTTTTATTCTTGTTTAGGGCTTCAAAAGCCTTCTTGCTATTTGCTGTCAATACTTTACACTACCTAGACATATTGAAATTGTAGTACTTCTCAGTTTAACTGGGGATATTTTCAATGGCAAAGGTATAAATACTACAAATTTTCATGGTCACATGTGAGTGTTTTCACAATTACAGATCATGGCTAACAAACATTTACTTTTTTAAACACATTCCAAAGCCTTCTGCTTATTCAGAAGAGTTTAATTTTTTAAGCAAACCAGCATCTTGAAAAAAACCTCATAGACACTGCATTGTTGATGGGCTTCTAAACTAGTGAGCAATTAAAGCCTGTGTTATCTAAAAAGAGAACCATAAGCTCTGGCTATTAGCTTTTTCTGACACATTTACACAACCCTACAAACCTTGGAGCAAGTCCTGCATATTGGTAAAAGGCAGCATAAACTTATAAGAATTAGTATAATAAAGATGAACTTTTAAAGCAGAGAACAGTAAGGCCAATTAAAATCCAAGGCAAGAAGTAAGTGACCTATGGAACTTGAAACTAGATCTAGGAAAGGGAAGAACAGTATGTTAATTGCCCATTCCACAACTGCAGTGATTATGAGCTTTGATTCTTGATGGGTTTTTTAAAGTCTGTATTCCAGTACAGGTACATACCGCCTTTTAAATCAGCTGACGCCCCCACGTACTGGAAGTTGTCCATATTAATTACATCAATAATAGGAGACACAACTCTGGTCTTGTCCTAAAATAAATGTTAGAAAGTAATATTGAAATAATGAAATCAATATATAAAGATTCAGGCAGGATGTGATGTTGAACAGTTCAGCAGGATTTCATTAGCATGTCTTCCCAGCTCTCCCCCTACTTCCAAAGGGCCCGTGCTGTGAATAGCACTGCTCAGCACTGCTCCAGAGAGCAGAAACCATGGCACAGGGTATGACTGGAAATCCTCTTGCTATTCTAGGCAACTTTTATTCAGTAATCCCCCTCTTCTGACTTCCTCTTGAAGAAGGCAGCAAACCTGTGGTTCTAAAGGCAGTCAAGCAAACAGCCCTTCCATTCTCTTTTAAACCCAATGCAAAGAAAAGCATCCAGACAATTCATATTTTTCACAACAAGTCTCCAGCTATGCAGTGGACTACAGTATAATTATTGCAACCTTTAAGGGACACTTAGGCCTTTCTGCAATCAGAAAGGTCTTAGGTTAATGCCAATCCATTTCACACCAGGAGAATCACACTTCAATAACAGATACTCAGATAGGAAAGGGAACATGAAAAGCACCTCAGACTCATGGATACTATTAGTCTCCAGCAGTTAAGATTGCAGTGGTACAGATAACCACAGTCCTTTATCCAAGCATGGTCTTGTATGCTATTCTGAGCAATGTTAATTATTTTAACTGATGTTTTTGCCAAAATAGTTTAAGAACAAAAATCTTTCCAACAACTCCATGTGTATTACCCAGCAGAATCACAAGACCTCTGTGTTCTAAAATAAGACCCATCTAATGTTAGAAATGCAGTATCATGGTCAAGCCAGTTTGTCTCCATGAGTTATTGCTTGAATTCAAAATAAAAGTTTGGAGCTGCACAATTTAACATCATCCAGAGAACAGATAACTTCAGAACAGCGTATCATCAAATCTGTGAATATAAAAAATGTTTTGAACAAAACAGGAGATATTTTGGTAACTCCTATTATAGAGAAACTGTTCTCATGGTTAAAACAAATAAATTCCTAAAATTGAGATGTTTAGGTTGTATTTTATAAGTATGTCTTGAAACAACACCACATATATTCTAAACAATGGTTCAAGCATGTGTCCCCCTTAGTAATCAGTATTATGCAGAACAGACTGGAACCAAATTAGTATGAGGTTGAGGTCATAAGAAAAGACTTAAAAGCAACTTTGACAAATGCTTTGCTTGGTCCAATAAGAACCTTTAACACCCATTTTCTTTTTATTGAACCTTAACTATTCAATCTCTGCTGATTTTAAATCAGCCCTAATTACATAAGTGGCATCTACCAGGTCATTCTGCCTGAGTGAGCAAAAGTCATGAATTTCTGTATCATCCAAAAGAAGAATTCAAGCAAGCCCAAGAGAATTCAAGCTGAAGACTAAGTGAAAAGCTGAAGACACATTGCTTTTTCCATTTCCTTTACTATCACTGCAGCTATGCCAACAAGCCTTAAAATTTGCTTTCATGAGAAATGTAATAGAACACCTAATCTGCTCTCCTACTGAGAATTAATTTGTTTGGTCTAAAGCAAACTAGAAATACAAACAAAAAAGGCCAACCTGCCATATTCCCCCATGGATCACATCTTTAGCTCCTGTTTCTCCTAGTGATAGCCTCAAGCCCATGTTTGCAACGGCAAGCAAGGCACAGTTTCGCTAACTGTGTTGTACTTGGGAGGGAATTACAATTTACTGCACCCTCCCTGCAAAGTCCTGTGTGCGTGTGTGTACACCTTCTTACATCACTGAAATGATGTCCATGCCCTTATTTTAGGCATTCTATATGTAGTGATAGAATTAGGAAACTCCCTTAAATAAAGACTGATGAGGCAGAAGATATCGACCTGTCCAGTTATTCACAGTTTACCTATGAGCATAAAATACAAAAATGAAAACATCCTTCCTTTCTTTCTCCTTTATTCCTTAGCTGAAATTGAGACAGATTATACATCTATGCCCCTCTCAAAGTATTTTTGAAGAAGATTTGTTTTTCAAATAGTTCTACTTGATCAGGTTGAACTTTGTGGTAAAAGCTGCCCAAGTTATCAGGTGCCACATTAGGCAGAGCTTCATTTAGGCTTCAGCTTATCTCCACCAAGCTGCATAAGCAGGTAGCATGTTGTCTTTATACACCCGAGCTTTTACTGCTGGCCTGATTATTTCTATCAATATCAGTGCAACACCACACTAACACCACTTGCTACACCTAACATATTTAAACAACTCCCAGTTGTTTCTCTGACAGCCAAATACCCAGGCCATGTGCATTCAGTCTTGATGTATAACCCTCACATTGTTGGCTTGGGGATGTGCTGCCCTTTTGTGACTTGAAATTACAGGATTTGCTCAGTAGCAAAGCAGAAAAAAGCTCTGTACATTCTTAAGGTGATGCTTTGCAGAGCATTAGAAAGTTGTTAATGCAGACACTGCTAAAAGAGAACTTGTGGCTTTCCAAATAACAGAGTTCACTCATTTAAAAGAGTAAAAAGCAGCTGGTTCCCTTAATCACACCATGCATAAATAAGTACCTTGCTTTAGGATAATTTAATGTAGAAAATCTTTTGCCCTCTAATGGAAGGTGCAACTGGAAAGCCATGTACTTCTTGGTGAACATAATGAAAAGAAATAGCCTGCAAACACTGCAAGTCTCTAGCACCTGAAAATTTGTAGCAAACCACATAATCTTGACAATTTATAAGGAAGTTACAAATACTCTAGAGAATTAGGCTTTATATATTGTTCTTATAAACCATGAGAAATTATCCTCGAGATTCTGCATTCATTGCTTCCCCCTTCTAAAAGTCTAAAGACACTTGAAAGATTAAACTTCACAACACTCTTAAGAGAAAATATAAATATTTTCCTTTTAGCATCAGTTAAAAGTGGTCTCACTCAAAGTCAAAAAATTTGAGACAGACATGAAAAAGCAAACCACATCTCACTTCTTAATTTTAGTCTTTTTTTTTAAGATCATCTCTGTTTAAAAATACCTTCCTAAATGTGACAGAGGATTTACTGCTATGCTATGAAAACAGATTAGTTCAGTTCTGCACCAGAATCTTTCAATTTATGTTTCTCACACAGTTGCTGAATTCTAAGAACAGAATGTCAAAGTGTTCAGAAATTTGAAAAGGAAAAAGCCAAGTAGATGAGTGCCCATGAAATTGCTAGTAGTTATAGATGTTTTCAGAACTGTGTATACTTATTACTACGCTGACATTTTTGAGGAATCAAAGGGTTAACCTCCACTGTCTCCTCATTTAATCACGCACACAAATCTAGAGGGCATAAAAGGCAGTCTTAAGAATCAAGCAGAAAACCACTCTCCAGGAAGGAGCAAAAGGTACACCAGCTCCAGGTTACATGAGTATCTGTACACACTCTGAACTCTAAAGTGGTCACCTTGTGTGTATGCTGCTTCTGCACTGAGCTTGTGCTCAAATTGCTGTAGAAAAGTCCCTAGCAGAGTCAGACCCCCTCCAGAAATGCTAAGCAAACATGGCTCCTGAAAAACGGAAGATATTCTAAAAAGGAATCCATCTTATAGAAGAAAACTCTGGGATGGATCATGTTTCAATTCAGGAGGAAAGTTTGATATCTCAGGTGTCAGAGGCAGAGCTTTCTAAAGTGGTTATAGCACAGCAGATAGAGTTCTGCAGAACTGACTTGATTCAGACTGTTTCTCGGAAGCTGTAAATTCTTATATTGTAACACACACTATTACTCTCCTAGCACTCCAACAGAAATAAATGCCAAGTGGGCAATTCTGGAGCAGAAAGAAAAAGAAGAACAAAACACACTTTCCACCAGATATACAATAGAAGCAGCTGCCTATCAGAAAACACAGTATTCATGAACAGCAGCCCTGACCTGAAAAAAGTTACCAGTGAGCAGAAAAGAGTTCATGTCTATTCAGCTTCTTGTCACTGAGATTATCAAAAAAGAGTGCCAATTAACATCAACTAACATACTGTCTGCCCTGTGAGCTGAATTAATCCATTTAAAATAACAAAGAGCTATCATATACAATATATAAACACTAACCCGGCCTTAATTATTTGAACAACCAGAAAACTTAAAAGCTGCTTTTTCAATCCCCATAGCTGTTGGCTGGGAATCTTTGCAGATGACAGTTAAATGGAATTCTATATCCATTATTTATTTAACAGTACATCAATCTTTTAAGACTAAGAAAAATATATTCATACAGCTGAAAACTATTCAGTGGTACACAATTAGTGTGTACTATGGTGACAGAAACAGCGAGTTTTGAAGGATCTAATAATTCACATGCCACTAAAATGTAGCTGCTGCAAGAAGCAAAATATGCACCAGCTTCTCCAGCCTAATACACCCTTTTCAAGGCTGGATCTTCACAAAATTGCCAGCAATTTAGTAAGAGGTTTTACATTCTGTTACAATGAAAAGGTAACACTTTCAAATTCCATATCAGTTTCAGAAAGATAAATGAGTATGACCTGCAAAAAGTCATACAGAAGAGAAATGTGAAAAATACCAAGTAACTGTCTTAATAAATTCAGGGTTTTGCTGACCAAAACAACCACTTCTCTTCTTATTTCTTGAATAAATAGATGCTTCAAGTAGTTTACACAAAAGGCCTGAAAACAGTTCCCATGTCCTAGAATTCATTAGTGCTTTAGCTGCAAGCATTCTGCACTTCTTTTAGAGACATATTTTATGCCTTCATGTTTATTTTCCTAGTTAATAATTAGAGAGAAATTCCCCCAACCTTTCTGAAGCTGCAACACTTTAGATAGGTTAAAAAAACCAGGAGGAAGTGCTATGGTAGCCATGCTCAAGGGCTTTTTAGGCTCTAGGTACCTTAACAGTGTCCAGGTTTGAGCTGATTAGTTGTTTTACTCCAAAACAGACTAACTGCTAATGTGTCTTGGGCAGCTTGCAGTATTTCTGGAACACCTGGCAAATATAACAGGCTATTGCCAATTTTATGAGGTTCAACAAGGCCAAGTGCCAGGTTCTGCACTCAGGTCACAATTTCATGCAATACTACAGGACTGGGGATGCTGATTGACAGCAGTTGAACATGACCCAGCTGTGCCCAGGTGGCCAAGAAGGTCAATGGCATCCTGGCCTGGATCAGCAACTGTGTGGCCAGCAGGAGCAGGGCAGTGATCATCCCTTTGTATTCAGCACCACTGGGACCACCCCAATCCAGTATCCTTTTCTGGGCTCCTCACTCCAAGATATTGAGGTGCTGGAGGGTGTCCAGAGAAGAGTAATGGGGAGCTATGAAGGAACACAAGCCTTTTGAGGAGGAGCTGAGGGTGTTTAGCCTGGAGAAAGGAGTCTCAGGGGAGAGTTCATGACTGTACAACTACCTCACAGAAGTTTGCAGTAAGGTGGGGATCAGTCTCTTCTTAGTAGTAACAAGCACAGGAAACAGGAAATCGTCTCTTACATCACAGAGATTTGGATTGTGTATTAGGAAAAATTTCTTCACTGAAAGCGTGGTCAAGCATTAGAACAGACTGCCCAGGGAAGTGGAGCGGTCACCATCCCTGGAGGCATTTATTTAGGAGATGTGTAGATGTGGCACTTCAGGGACATGGCTTAATATTGGGCTTGGCAGGTGCTCGGGTAACATCCAGACTCAATGATCTTAAATGTAATTTCCAACCTATATGATTTGATGATTCTAAAAGCATTACAGAACCAAACAGAAAAAAGAAAATCAGTAATCAGTTGACAGCTTCTTCATTGGCATACTGAGTATACAGGGTTCACTTCCTTCTCTCTCCCCGTTTCTGTTTTTGGGGAATGCAAAGGAAAGCATAAGGTGGATAAGTAAAGAACTGGGCATTAACCAAACAGAGTAGCTTAGCAAAGCCATTTTGATCAAAAGCATTTTGGAACCAAACCCTTCCTGGAAGACTAGCTTTCCAGAAAGGGAATGCAATTAAGAAAGAATAAAAACCCTGTTGTCTTGAGTGTTTCTTAGAGCTTTTTTGGAATTACACTTCATTCAACTTCCACTTCAACTGAGTTCTTCCAGAGCAAGTTAACAAGTATAACCAACCCCTGGAGAAAATAGTATAGTTTCTCTCTCAATCCTCTCAATTGCTTTTCCAGGACACAGACTTAGCATCATTTTCATAGACGCTGAGAGCCTCTAGTTCCTGCTAGTTTCCACAAGAATTTTGGTTTGACAAGTCATCCTCTCTCCTATTATCACACTGAATTTTAATGAGGCATAAAGATTCAGGTAAATTGAATCACATCAAGATGATACTGGTAGAGGAGAATCACACTTTGCTCTAAAGATTTTCAGCTTACTGAGGCAGTCCCTAAAGAACCAAGGAAGCATATATTTGAATTACTTGCAAAGATAGTAATAAATATTCAGATTTTATGTTCCTGTGTTCACAGATTAAATGAACAAAAATATGTTTTAATCACAGAACACTCTAATCATCTCCATCATCTTAAATCAGGAAAAAAGCTTCCTTAGGAAAATGAATAAAATTAATCTAGTATAAACCAGATGGCTTTAAAATTTAAAAGCTGCTTCTTCAGGAAATTACTTTACAACTCTTTACTAACCTCAGCTACTCTTTCCAAAAGTGGTTCCAGCCAGTGTTCATTGCACTCACAGTGACTATCCAGGAAGGTCAACACTTTGGCTTGTGCTGCATCTGCCCCTCTGACACGGGAGCGCATTAGGCCTGAGAAGTAAAGACAGAAAATTTTAAGTACTTCCTGGGGAAAACAATCAACTGTAGTGAGAAACTATTGCATTCTAAGTTAGTAATTAGTTAAATTACTGAGACAGGGCAAATACACAAGCTCCATTATCAAAACCAGATGCACATTAAGAATTCAGTGAAATGACTTCACACCAAACAGCCTGCAAGTGCCCAGCCTACTGCACTCTACAGGTTTCCATCTGATTTAAGCAGAAGAAGAAAAGTACCTTTTCAAAACAAGTGATACACAAATACAGATGGATCTGTATTACTCTAAGTGGTATTTACACCAGTAGATCTTAAGATAGGACCTGAAAACAAGTATGCCTCTTCAAGTTCTACTATGCAACTTTCTACTGTGCAACTAAGGAAAGCACCATAATTAACTTACCCTCCGCACCTTTTTGCCACCCCTCATCTTAGTACTTACCAGAGTCTGTACAGTCTTCTATGAATTTCTTCAAGAAATAACCATGCTTCATTAATTCCCATTGGAGAACCCTACCCAACCCATCTGTCTTTCCTCTACCTGGAAAGAATGGCTGTGGCTACAGCCATTCTCTTGTTTTGCAGTTTGTTTGGGGTTTGTCTGTTCTGAATAGGTATCTTTAGGCAGAAACTTCTGGCAAAACCCAAAGGTTCTCCTCTATGTCTCGATTACACAGATACCCTCACTGATTTACTCTGCTCCTTTTCTTTACTATCTGTTCACTGGATGACTTCACCAATCCTTAAAGCCCCTTGCTATATATACACACATAGCAAGCTTCCTCCCATTTCTTGCAAATTTCCTCCCTACTTTTTTCTACTACTACTCAAAAAATCATTGATTTCTTTTTGTTATGTGAGACCAAAGCCAAGGCTGATTTGTTTTGGTTTTATTTTCTTTTTTAAATTTTTTTTTCCTTTTTCTTTCTTGATTGTTTCCCACTAAATCTGTCCTGGTTTGTTTGGGCATTTCCCCCCCTCCCCAGCAGAAATACTGTAAAAGAATCAAGCCTGTTACTTGCTCCTCCCTTTACAAAATAAACACACAAAACATGACTATGCCAAGAGAACACAAGATGCTTATGAGGAAAAGCTTGTTTGCTCTGACCAACATTCAATATCAGCTCCATCAAGACCATTTTCCTATCTCTTATTTCAAGTGTGAGCACAGTTCCAGATACATGCTGTGCCATGGCTCTCCAACATTTGACATTTTATCTGTGGCACAGTGACACCTAACTGTACCTCACAGATTTAATGCTGGTGCCTTAATTTCAGTCTTTGAATCTGTTCTGTTCAGTTTTTCCACATCAAACCATTCCTCAAGCACTATCACTATACTTTCTCTAACTTCTCAAATTCCGCCCGCTAGAGCTTACTAATTCTAAATAATATTGTTGAAGAGCCATCTTTACTTCTTAAGAAAATACACAACAGTGTTTTCAATTTCAGAGTTTAAAAAAATGGACATGAGCACTTTGGTCATTGAGTCCTCCACAATCACATTCAGGCTTATAATGAATAGAGCTGAAAAGGTTCCACTGAACATTTATTCTGTAGACTACCACACCCTCAAACACATCTGTTCCCATAACAAACTCTGGTACTAGAGATGAGACTAATAGCCACTAACATTCATTCCTGAAAGAAAGGCAGTTACTGTCACCCCCATCACTGACACCATCTCTTCACCTCAACTTTTGCTTTAAAACACACTGCTTTCCTCTATTGTTGATACTGCTGAGCTACTCTTACCACCCTACACAGTGCTTAATTTCAGCAATTCTCTTAAATTTTAATTTGTATGTGTAATATTTAATCTCACAAAGATACAAACGAATACTCTGTCTTCTTTCTGCAAACATTTGTGCTCTTCTGACCTAATAGATTTGTCAAATTACATTTAATTTTCAGATATAGGGATGCACATTCCTAAGCATGTATTTGTATATGCATTGCAAATTAATATTTAAAATTACTAAAAGAAACAAACATCAAAAATGTGCTTCTTCATTCTGTTTTTTCTTCACTGCTACCTCCATCTTCAAGTGATACACTGAAAAATGACATTAACTTACTCAGAACCTGGCAACCATGGCAAGTCATAAAAGACTTGCTTTCCTAATAAGCCTTCATTCACAAGTATATTCCAAACAGAATATTTAAACACTAAGAACCCATCAGTTATTGCACTAACTTTAATTATGGGACAACACATGTTTTGTGCATGTAGTTTCCAGTTCCTGACAATCTAATAATTCCAGCTCTTCCCCAGGCCAGGCCACCAGTCTAGAAGATGCAGCTTATAAAAATTAGCAAGCACATATGTGCTAATTCAGTCAGCTATTTCAACTGTCAAATCTCAGTTATTATTTCAAACAGCTGTAGATAACAGTTGCCTGCATCTAATACTTTAAACTCCACCGTCAGTGAACTGCTGACTGAAGGGCTCAGTGCTGTGACACCACAACTTGAAAAGCAGCAATGTAGAAGGAAACACAAATGTAAGACAAATTTGTTACAGGGCAAACTGGCTTCAGAAAAACCAGCATACTCAGTCCCAGCCCTCCTGGCTCCTCAAATCCTCTAGTCAAAGTAAGTTGTTTGTCTGGCTGTCCATCAACTAAATCCATAAAATGATATCTAATAAGGGAACCAGCAAAAAAAGATGGCTATTTTTAAGCTGCATCATTTCAAACACAAATACTTTTTACAGTGAGACCTTGTGTACTATGGAAGCAGCTTAACTAAGGATTCAGGGCACGAAGAGAAAGGAAAGGTTGAAGATTAAATGCGATTTCTGAAGGAAGCTCACACTGTAAAAGCCAACAATGGGCAATTGTGCACAGAACAATATGGAAACAATCACAATGACTGTTTTTACCTGCACAATTACCTCTTTTTTATTCCTTCCACTAGCAGATTTATAAAGAGAAGATCTCTCTTCCAATAAGGAAAGTAAAGCAGAATGTTCCTTTAAAAGACATGATGAAAACTAACAGATAAGGCAGCAGTGGAATTTGTATCTTACTTGCTTAAAATTAAGCCTACCTTCTCGCCGATCATTCCGAAGAACCCGAACTTTTTCAATTTTTCCCAAGAGTGCCCCATCGTCAGCTTAAAAAAAAAAACAATAGTAAGTTTATTAATTTTAAAAATAAAGAAAAAAAATCAAGTGATGAGATCCAGTTTTGCATCCAACATTTGTATGTCAGAAGAGATGCCATCTTCAAAGAAAACAAAAGTTTTGTAGGTGAAAATGTTTGTGTTCATAAATAGTTACTCATCTCACAAGAAATAAAGAAAAATTACCAGGCTAAGAAATTACTACCTTCACCATGTAACTTAAAGCTAGATGATTTTACAGTCTTGAAATAATTTTAATTATTTTCTCTTTGCTTTCATTAGACAGTTTCTACATAACAGAGAGGAAAAACTTCCATAAGATTAAATAAACTGCTTTGTTTGCCTATAAGAAAGCTCACTTTCTAACCAACATTAAGACAAACATGACCTAAACTAGTATTAGTAAAAGTATTAATGCAAATACATGTATTAGTTTCTTCTAAGAAATATGACTCTGAGGTCCATTTCAATTGTTTAACCTTCTGTCATGATACACTAGTACCTACAAGAAATTGACTTATTTTAGGTTCAGTAAGATTTTTTCTGAGAGACTGATGGAGACAGGCATTCTTTTAAAACAGCACTACAAAAATATTTGCTGCAAACACCACCGGTTTTATTTTTATTTAAGATAACATACTATGATAAAGCTCTTTTTAAAGATACACTCTTATTATTTCCTGTTAGCTGAAGGACAAGATATACTGGAAATATTTATAGAGACTTCACATTTCCACAATGACAGATATGGAAGAGTTAAAACTTGGCCAGGTCTCTGCCAATTCTTATTCATGTGTCATATTCTCAACTGACTGACCTATCAGCATCAAGAAATCTTCCCAGAATAAGCACAGTAAGGTAGGATCCTATAAAGGTACTCACGATCATTACTGTAGTCATCCACTAGTATGATTTCCTTAATAAGATGTGATGGACTTTTTTTAAGGACACTGAAACAGACCAAAACAAAAAATCATTACAGCAGTGTTAATTTTCCAAAATAATGTCAGAAAAGCAGTTACGTAGTTAAGCTGCAGTAGAACCTAGCCCAGGATGTTACTTTCAACAACAGCTGATGGCCTGTTTTTACAAAAAGCATGAAAAGAGGCACATGTATAATAATTTTGTGTGTCCTTCTTCCCTGCCTCCCTAACTCCCCCACCCCCACTATTCCAGCCCCCCAGAAATCAGTGCATTAGACAATGTCCAACAAGGAACTTTTGCAGATATCTTTGAGTCAAATATCACCTGGGAATCCATCTACCCTTACTTGTTCTTGGAACAGCCAGCCTCCAAACATCATCTGATAATCAGTCCCATACTTTCATGCATTTTAGTTAAGGTGAGCAATTTTCTTTAACATCACTACTTCAGGATGTAAGAACTGAAGATCTCAATGAAATTAAAACTTACCTTTTCCTCTGCAAATAGTTCAGTATAGTTCAATAATGGGTTGTTGCTTCCCATTCTTATCACAAGCTGACAGAAATGAATGGCCTCAAAGAAAAATGAGTCTCTCTTGTGCATACCTGACAACAGTTCGAAGCAAAGCAGACCTTGCCTCGTTATGAAAGGTGATCACCACACTAGTGGCTGGCAAATCTATCCGCCACTGTTTCCGCTGGCACCTGAAAGAAATAAAACCTTATCATTTCTACCCAACTTTTACACACCAGGCTTGGGAGACTGCCTTCATTGCAAAGTATTTATTGATTAAACTCAGACACATTGCCTAAGAAGAATGGAATAGCTTGTTCTCAAGTGAGATTACCATCAGCCTGCCTTTTGACGCTTTTGGCAGCTGTTTTAGTACACAAAAGACTAAAAAGCCAGTGGCAGATATGGGCAGGTTCAGACAAGTCACCAGACCATCATCATTGCATTATGTCAAATGTCTTTTGTGCAGCTGAGTATGAAACCAGAGCCCTTCTTTTACACTAAAAGCATTCAATACATCCACAGCAATAAGCATATTTTCAACAAAAATGCATGGTTCACCACATGTTTCTTCTTTAGAACGGCATGTGCCCACTTCTCCCTTTATTTTTAAAGCTCCTGTAACATCCTGGCCATACTCATAGATAAAAGTAGTTTTCTATTCTAATGAGAATTTGTAAGGATCATGAATATTCAGAATATGAAAAACAGAGCTAGCTGAGGCAATGCTGAGCCAACTAAACACAGAACTATATCCTTCCAAACCATAAAGACAATAAATATTCTATCTATGCCAACTCATTTTTCATCACCTCTAGAAACCTGAAATTAATAATAAGCAAAAATAAGCAAACCCCAAAATGCTTCCTTCAGGACTACATAGAGTTAAGCTAGTTAATCAAATAAAATAAACCTAAAAAGATATTATGCTCATTGTATTAGAAACTAACAGTTCTAGAAAACAATGTATATTGAGTTTATGCCAAAAGCATTACAATGTGCCAAGTCACAATACTGATTGCCATTTGTGCAGTGACACACATCAGTGATGTATTTCTTCCATGTCCTTTAATTAAAGGTAGAATTTTAACAGGCCTAGCAGTCTTCAGAAAGAATAAACCCAACTAGCATACACCTGTAGCAGGTTCAGCAATTTCAATACTTATTTCAGCAATTAAATTCCTGTACTCTGTGCAGTATTAATCAGACCAGTTTTTAAGAGAAGTCTGCCACCCACACTTCTAAAACTAGGCTTCTGCCTGTATAAAAGCCCACTCCACACCCAATTAAACATCTGCAACATGCACCATAAACAATACAGCCTCCACCTTCTTGGGATCAGAGAGCAAGCAGTAATGCGCTTCTTCCCCTGCCCCACTCTACAAAAGCCCAACAACCTGTGGTACTTTTGATACAATGCAAGCACAGAGTCACACACATCAGTGCCTGCATGAAACAAAACATTCTCATGCTGCAGTGACCTCACTTGGCTCTGCACAAAAGCAGAGTCTATGCCAAGCCTGCAATGCTGTGTCAGATTAGTGGGGGTGTCTCTGGCTTTGTGGTGGGTGTACACGATGGCTTTGTCACTAGAGCCCTGCATGGAACAAATAAATCTCAAATGCCTGTGCTCCTGAAAAATAAAGAGCAGCTCCTCTAGTGTGAGCTTCTGGCAATTCATCTAGACAGCTAAAAGATGTGTAATTATTATACTCAAAGTCTGTGGTGCCAAAGAAGATATTCTTTATCCTGCTCTAGCTTTCAAATTACCCACAGAGGACAGAGCTACTGTGCACACAGTTATCACACAAAGCACTTGCATTAGAATAATTAAAAAGTCACATTAAACTTATATTGATCTCTTTGCAGAAGAGAGCACTTGAGCCAGATCACATATTAGGGAGAATTACTCAAGGCAATGAAGCCTCTCAATTTTAAGAAAACTCAAGAGAAGAGCACTACTGTGTATCTCTGAGGGAGAAATAAGACTTCTAGTCATCCAAATAAAACTGGAGGAATGTTTCACCAAGTATCACTGTTTTCAGATCTTCATAAATCCCTGCTTTAACTCAGTATCAGTCTTCCTCCTACCCTGCTGTGTCAACAGGGCCACAGTTAAAATTCAAACCAAAGAAACAATGTCTTTATTTTTGGCACAAAGATTAAACTGTGTCTCCTCAAGCTGCAGCCATTCAATTTTACACACAGAGTAAAAAAATACATTTATTTAAAACAGAACTTGAACTGAAAATTTCAATCAAGACCTTCAATGTTTAACATAGGTCAGTAAAATCAGTTAAAACATGAAAAGTACATTTCTTCCCGCAGTGATTTGGACTGGTTCATTTAATTAACAATTATTCCCAGAACCTCTGATTTGTTTGAAACCACTTTTTGGCAGAAATATACATTTTAACCAGTGCAAGGAGAATATTCATTTCAACTGGTACTAAAGGCACAGGACAGTTTATTTCTTCTCTGCTTAAGAATAAAACTTAAGTGTGAGGTCAGAAGCTTCTAATAGGTGCCAAATGACAAAGAAAACAGTTCAGTGCAGCTATAGTACTTGACAGTAATTCCCAAAAACCATCACATTACATCAATTAGAAGATGTGATCAGAAATCACTAGTCCAAAGTATACATGGGGAACTGGTCCACAAAAACCATGGGGTATTCAATCCTTTATCCCCCTTGGGAAACTATTTTACACTGACAGAAGGACAGCTCTATGAGTTTGCTATTACAACTGTTACACCCATTTGTCACTTGCTGGATTTCCCAAATCTACCATGACATGAAAGGAAACACAGAGGTTTCTTAGAGTTGTTGTGAACATCAGCCCAAGTGGTAGTTTGTGAGCATCAGCTGGAGTGAGAATCCATGTTCCTGCTCAGAGTTCTCCCCGCTTCCTTTCTTATGTTGTATCTGCCTGTTTCTCCCTTCTTCCTTTTGCTTGAAACAAAGGCAAGCAGCTAAAATGAGTGAACCAAAAGTGTCTGGTGGAACTGCTGGCATGCTTTCACAAAAAGCACGAGGAAAACTTTTGTCTTCCTACTAGTAAAAGTTTGCATGATGTAAATACAGACTTAACAATATAGTATTAAAAAGATGCATAGTTACACTCACATCTACATATGTAATGCAGAATCCTGATAAACTGCTTTTTAAACAGTCTTAATTTCAGCAATTAAAAAACTCTATGTAATTTCTTTTAAGTCAATGAGCCTCTTGGACACATCAATACAATTAAGGACAAGTTCCTTAAGAAGAAACAAAGTATTTTCTCACCCAGGTTTCTTTCCTTAAAGAAGACTGCAACAGCTCCACAAGAGATCTTAATCTCAACCTAGTTGCCTTCAATTTTGTTAAATTGAAACTAACATGCTTCAAAGTGTCTTGTGCTCAGACAGTCTTCCTCCTATGGCTATTGCTTTTGTTCTTTCCATTGCACACTTCCCAAAAAAATATTTCATGCAGCTTTTTCACCTTTTGCAGTGAAAGGTCTTCCCAAAATAGAATGAAAATTAAATGCAGCATGGCAGGGAACTCATTAAGAACAGCTTGTAAGAATGATTGCTTCAGTTTGTTTTAATGTTTGGTTCATTTTTTCTTTAAAAGATGACTATTCACAGACTGATAGGCACTTAAATCTGCTCCATGGCACAATCTAAGTAATAATCCCAGCTCAGATATAGCCTGTCCCCAGTAACACATCTCTCTCTGGGTTCTTTTTCAGCTCTGTTTAGTGGAAACACTTAAGCAAGCCAGCATATAGTAACAAGACTAACAGTTAAAAGAAATGACCATTTTAATATAATTTATCTCTGGATGTCTCTCTTACTTAAGTTATTCTCAACAGACACCCTTTGTCTTTAGAGATATGCCCCCTCCCCCCTCCAAGGTTATTAGATATCTAAAAAGTTCCAAATTCAGCATATCTGAATCACAGAAACTTCTAAAAGTTGAGAGTTGAGTTTGATCTCTTGGAAAAGAATACCTGATCTAAAAAATTATAATACATTTCTTGTGGAAAAAAAGTATATGCTATGAAGAAAACTCAAAAGTAATTTTAAACTCCTCAGTACAACATCACAGGCATTGAGGTTTTTACTGCTTTCTTGACAACAGGTGAAACATCAGATTCTTCCTACTTTGACATGCAATTAGCAACAAATTACTTGCTTTACCCCATCTGCAACTACTTTGCATAAAGAAACCTAAACCTACACTATTATACAAGGGATTTCAGACGACTAAGTTTCTACACAAATTTTCTTCAATAGGCCATTTCTGATTAAAGAGCTTTGTGGGAGAAAACAGGAATCTTCCTGTTCTCTTTCCTCTCCGGGGGTCTTTTTTTGCTTCTTCTACTTACAAATCTGTGGATGTACATTCATCCTGTATGTACATTCGTAACTGTAGAATTAGCTAGGCAAATTAACCACATGTGGTTGTCAGTAATATGTTTCGAGACTGGCTTGCCTAGTTTTTAAAACCAAACCAAATCTGGTTTTGTATTTTCAAGTTACAAAGTCCTAATGAGCAACTTTTTTTGAAGCAAGATTCATGCAAGTTATTAAATCCTTTTTAAAATGAAGGTCTTCTCTAACCAATAGTAAATAATATCCTTCCTTACTGTGAACTGTACTGTTTCTTGAAACTGCACAAGCAGCCTGAAGTATAATTCTGTCCTATGCTTACCACGGTGTGACAAAATTGATTCCTTTAGATTTAGAGTTGACAATCATCCCATACAAACAGAATCACAGAGTGACTGAGATCCAAAGTGGCCCTGGAGATCTCTGAGCTCAAATTCCCTTGAAGCAGTGCCTGCTACAGCAGGCTCTGCACTGGGCTTTGAATATCCCTAAGCCTGGAGGCTTCACACCCTCTCTGGGCAACCTGCTCCACTGTTTGATCATTCTCACTGTGAGAGAGACTTACAAACATAGAAACCAAGAAATGCCACCAGATTAACAGGAAAAAAGAAAGACTGAAATGCAGCATCAGTTTGGATATCTAGTACATGCTGATGGAAAAAGAAAGACTGAAATGCAGCATCAGTTTGGATATCTAGTACATGCTGATGGAAAAAAGAAAGACTGAAATGCAGCATCAGTTTGGATATCTAGTACATGCTGATGGAAAAAAGAAAGACTGAAATGCAGCATCAGTTTGGATATCTAGTACATGCTGATGCAAGTCCTGAAAACAGAAAAACTTGAATAAGATTTACTGTTCCTTAACCCACTGTTCAAGGATCAGGGAGTTTACTGCTACTGGCCTTTCTAAAGCTGGAAACTCCTGCTTCAGAAAAAGCAGCTCAAGAGCAATAAATACAGAAAGGCAAATCCAAGCCAGGATGGCTCAGTTTGGCACTTACTGATCATGCCTGGTGTCAGGAATGCTGCGGTCCATTCGCAGTTTGTCACTCTCCACCTGATTGAATTTATTCCGTGCGTACGGATCCTGGCCCGATCGCACCACGGTAGCACCAACATAGGCATCCTGATCAAAGTCTTGCCACCGAACTTTCCCTACAGTAAAAACAGGAAAATAGCCAGCTTAATAGTCATGATTTAAGGAACAACATTCAGTAATACAAACACAACTGATGAAATATTTAATTAAGTAACTGAACTTCAACAGTAGCGTTAACACTGTAACATCAAAACTCACTTATATATTAAATTTGTCTAGACTATCCTGCAAATTAGTATCAAATTTTTAAAACAATGCAAAGAATCTGCAGAAATATGAATACCAAGCTTCACTGCCACAGAAATCAGAAGTTTGCCTATACTAACTGAAAATAAAAAAACTAATGTTTTAAGGGTGCATAGTTCTGTCTGTGACATCTTTGATGTTTAATTCCCGACTCTAATACTACTTTGCAGTAACAATTCTCCTGTTACCTTAGGCCATAAGAGACTATTAATCAACATATGAAATGAAAAAAGCCATGACCTGCTCTACTGCACACTTAATCTTACTTCTAGCTTCAACCCTTCCAGGTTCTGATAGCTCTCCCTTTCAACCTGTGACACTTCCCACTCCCTTTAATACTCCAACAGGCTATTTGAGGCCACTGGGAAAGTATAAAGTTTGGTTCAGAATACATAAACATTCAAAAAAAGGGAAATAAGAACTGCTGGAAGGTGCAAAATTGGCTGATCTAACACCAGAAACAAAATTTGTAGACAGGTCTGTTAAGCAAAACAAATAACTGAAAATATCTGCCAGAAACCAACTTATATAAGCTAGGCTCTTCAACTTTTGGAGATTTATTTCTCAATACATACAAAAAGTAAAGGCTTTGCCAAAAAAGTAGACATAGATAACCAGTCTTATTTCCCTTCTCCAAAGAGTGGCTAAGTTAAGGTAGGCCAAAGGATACAGAAAAAAGGCATCAATAGCAAAGAGCTTATGACTGAAAAAGAAAAATCATGCCTCACATGTTCTTGGGGATGGGAGTTCCCAGCTGCTTAAAAGAAAGCTTGTCTTGGTTAGTTCTTTCTGCAACAACTCATAGTATTTCAAATGTTTGGCCAGCCATATTTGTAAGCAAAACCTCTGATGCGATCCCATCAGTGGTTGTCCTTGTCACAGGTTCAACTTCTTCAATTGTATAAAATATTCAAATTCAATTTTCATTTTTCTGTATGCTTTAGTTTGTCAATTGTAGCTATACATGAAATCTCCTTGATGTGAAACAGTTAAGGAGCAAAAGAAGTTTATGGAAACGTTTACATGAAATGAAGATTTCTTAACACTTAGTTTTCCTAACTCATCCTCAAGGCTTCAGGAGGATTTCACTCCAACAAAATAAAAATCACGTTGCTCTGTTATTTTCCAGCATGTGACAAATACTGAGCAAGCATGAGGAAAAAAAATAAAGTACATCAGCAGCACAGTTAGGAAAATCTGCCAAATCAAAAGCTAGAAATAAACCTAAAAATGTATGAACCTTGGCTGAATCTTCAGTCAAAATAACAGTCCCAAGGTGACTTGTTTGTTGCCTGCCAGCATCATGCACCAAGAGAAATGGACTACTTTTGTACCAGAGGCTTTTACAGTACCTCAAACCTACTGAAGGACAACACAAACATACTAGCAAAGAACCACACTCCCTACTATTTTATCTCAAAGGAGCAGTGAAGCAGGTGAGATTTAAGGATGCTGAAGCTATAAGCACAAAGAAGTACATGTTGCTAAAATCCTAGCACTTTTGAACTACAAAGAATTATTAGAATCAGAACAACTGCAGTGTTTTATGGCTTTCACTGATAAATGTTTTATGGCTATGGATCTTTCACAACAAATCTTACTGCAATACCTGGAGGTAGTGTCTCCACACTTTGTGCCTTGTCCTCCACATCATTGCCACGCACTTCTTTCCTTTTGGGGTCGATATCATTTGGGTCCTCCTGAAAAAAAAGTAAATTATCTTCAAAATAATCTTAATTTAGTTTTGTGTCTTCAAAGTAAACTAGGTTTTCCAGATTTTAGACTTAAGAGTGGTCCAAGAAAACAAGGATTTTAAGAGAAACAATGATTATTCTCTCAATTTCTTGAAAAACACAAGAGTCAGACTTTTGAAATTAATTTATGTAAAAATTCTTCTTTGGAAAAATAAAAGGAAATTATTAGGAAAGATGGAATTCTTTTTTTAACCAGTTATGTTCCGAGGAGCTACATGTCCAAAAAGGTTAAGCAAGACCTGAAGAAAGCCCTGCTCTAACAAGGAACAGCCTAAACAAAGTTCTTTGAAAAGAGAAATCAGGTTATCTAGCAATTACATCCAGAATGGCACCTACTACTGGAAAAATACTTCCAAAATATTTTCCCATGTTAATATCATGGGAGTTTATTCTGGGCTTCACAGGCAACTCTGCTGGATTTGTGATTGCAGAGATGCTGATGATTTAGATGGGTGGGGGGCTAATAGTTTCACCAACGCCCTCCTCCAATTTCCTATAAATCTCATTTTCCTTTCAACAGTGAAAAAAAACCCCTGACCACCACACTTTTGCATTCTTATCACCACAAAAATACAAAATATGAAGCTGGAATTACCCCATTATGCATTTGGAAGAAGTGAAGAAGAGGCTAACTTTAAAACAAAAAAAACCTAGCAACTGCATGGACTGTATGCCAATTTGTACTACACTTAGCCAATTGATTTAAGTGCCATCAGCTTCTGTTGCTCTTGCACACTTGCCAAAAGAAATTCTGTTTCCTTTTTTAAATCTGCACCAAAGGAGTCCCATCTATAAAACCAGTTCTATTGGCACTATCGTGAGAAAGAGAAGACCTTCACTACAACATGCAAGAAGATTCAACACTGTGCCTGTACAAATCACCGAGTGCACTGAAGCCAAGCAGTACAGAACAGTTCTCATCCCTTACAGGAATCTGCCAGAGTCTCCAGAGCAGAGTGATGGTGTATGAAGTGCATACTGGAAAATATCTCTGCTGTCCCAGCTCCTGAGCCACATCTGGGGAATTCTTTGATGGAAGAATAAGTAGTTGGAACAAGCCTAAGTTATGCTGGGGAACATTTTAACCACAAATGATACCATTTCAGCTTGTCCCCAGGCATCCCAGAACTTTCCAATGTAAATTCAGCTTAAGTCACTAAGTGCTAAGTTGGCACTAATATTTAGAAATACGTAGAAAAAGGCAACATATTTCTAAAATACTGAAATGAAAAGCTAAATACAGATGCTTCTCCCACCCCCTCCCTGAGAAATACAGCTAAATCAGTTAAAATCTAAGTACTACTAAATATACATATGTATATATGTGCATGCTTTTCATTGCATCATGCATCAAGGATCCTAGAGAGAAGGAATTTTAACAGGTTCTTATACTACATATCCTCATGTTGACACATGCTTTGGGCTACTGGGCCTTGTGGACCTCAACTGATACCTCTGCTTAGAGAAAGCTGTAGGACAACAACAATGAAAAAAACCAAAGAAAACCCACACCAATACAAAAGCACACTCCCAAAACCACATCTCAAGAAAATGTTTATGACTCATAATGATGAGGGAAATTATATGTCATTGTGCACTGAGTCCCACCGGCACAGTGAAATAGATACTTTCTGTATTTTGAGAAAGTTGTATTTCACTCATTATTTGGTTTTGTGCACCATTTTAAAGACACTACAGAAACATTGAAATCCAAGTATCAGTGGTAGCTGCAAAATTCAATGAAGCTCTTTAGTATTCCAGATGAGTCTAAAGAGTCCAAAAACATGTAAATTAAAAAATAAATGCAAAACATCTGCTAAACAATAGAAATAATAATAAAAGTAATAATGCAACAGTTTCTCCTGTAATTAAACAAAACAAACTATTGAGTACTTCCTCACTGTCCCCCTCCCTTTAAGTCTTTGGGGCAAAACTCTGCCTTCATATTAATCCTTCTAGCTAAGGTGCATGTGCTATTGAGAGTAATTATCTATCAAGTTCTTCCTCTTTGGATTTTGTTGCTGTTGTGTTTTGTTTTTTATAAAATAAACTGCCAAAGGCAAAGTTAGATTCAGAAATCTCACAGTTAAATGCCATTTTGAATTCTTACAAATGTCACCCTTTCAGGAAACTACTTGGTACAGCCTTCAGACAGTTTGAGGTGAGCCAAGCTGCCAGGATGGAAGTTGCCACTGCACATTGCTTGATGCTCCCCTTGCCTCCTATGACTCCTCATGAAACAGTATTTTGATGGGAGAGTATGGGGCATTAAGGGATATTTACCTTGAACTCTGTGCCCTAGATTGGGACTTAGTGGCTCTAAAATCAGCAACTCAGTTAAAACTGATACTCTGGTATAAGGACTAACTTTCATCCAATTAAAACTTTGGAAGGTACATGTGGGAAACCCCTAGGTTTTAGGTGCAAACAAGATGTTACATCTTTTAGCAAGAACCTGAGAGCAGGAAAAGAAATGAAAGCAGTTATTGAAATCACAGGCATAAAAACACTCAGTTTCTTTATATCATTGATTGCAAAGTGCTTCAGCATGGTAATTTGGTGCTATATAGGAATCAATCATATGTTCAAATGGCATTACCATGTTGCCATCACCACAGAGTTGCTTTTTCAGCTTGCCTTGAGTGAAACAAATCCTAACTTCTAATGTGATATTAAAAGGCCACTTGCTTTTGAGGAGTAATCCTCTTGGTAAAAGACAACAATGCTGGCACTGACAAAACTCATTCATACAGAAAGCTAAGCTTAAGGGAAGACTGAAAGCAACTTAAACTGCTTAAGAGGAGGCACAGCTCTCTCATCATGAGAGCACAAGAGGGAGATTTAATGAATAAAAATTAAAAAGAAAAGGCTACTGTAAATACTACTAATACTTTAAAAGAATATTTTCCTAACATTTTTAAAAAGAGCTGACAATTTCAGGCTACAACTTGGTATGTAAATGCACGTGGATGACCACTTAGAAGTTACTGAAAAACAAAAATGTGGCTGCCAGCTAGCAGAAACATTGACCACACATGAGATGCGCACAGAACACCACTAGAATAAAACCTTTGTAGCCATTGCTCAGGCAGTTATTTTCTTAGGCCAGGACACATATCAACAAGAAAATAAGTGCACACCAGCTAAAATGCAAGTGTTGCATGGATTTGGCATATTTTAATTTTACACATCATGTCACTGCTTCTGCTACTGAATCAGAAATTAGTGGGAAGACAAGCAAAAAAACAAAACTGCAACCTTTCAAGTCCATTCAGTGGGAAATATTACAATAATACTATGGTAATATTTTTAACATAACAAATAAATGTCTATTAATCTATTTTTTAATTCAATTCTCTAAATACCTTTGCTATTACTAAAGCTCTGAAACTAAGGGATGCACATTTATTTAACATTTTGTTAAAACATTCCTTGCAGCCCTAACCTTGCACAATTCATTATGGTAAATTGGCTAACCTGAAGGTGGGGTGGATTTTTTTAGGCTGATTAATCACAGAGTTGCTGCAACAACTTCTTTCAGGACACTGCAAGCTCTGCATGCTGCAGAAAGCCCACACCTACTGACAAACCTTGCTCTTACAGCTCACTTTTCTTCCCCTGCTCTACTCAGTCACTCACTCCATTAAGACTAGCTGGAAGACTGAATTTGAGACATGTTGAAGGATACAATAGCAAGCTTTTCTGGGTCTAGATTCTGTGAACTAGACTCAAAAAAATTGTTTCAGGAAATGATTGGTTACACATTTGCAGCTGCTCTGCTGCAGGGAAAGGATGAGGTAGTTCAAATTCAAAGCAGGATTCAAACATTTTTCACAGCATTTCTACACATATACAACAAGACATGATCGTATTCCATGAGAAATTTAAGAGTACTCAATTTGAGTTTAGAAGCTATAATTATACACAGATGTACATTAGTGGATAATTTCATTACCATTATTTAAATCTTCCAGACCACTTCCCTTTAGTTTTGGTATATTTGTATGCATTGAATATTATATTCCTTACAAGCATTGCAAAGCAATTCTTCGTCAGTTATTTCACTTGGCATCAAAACCAATTTTAAACAGTTCCAAGTCTCTAGGTATTGCTTCTATATAAAAAAATTTAAACCACACTTAAAACTACTACTGTGTTTCTTATTTTTGTCTCACAATATTTTTTTTCCTTTTAATTATAGTTTCAAGTATCACGGATTTGACATTTAACTGCTACGAACTCGATCTCATTATAGCAGAGACTTCAACCCCACAGTGGCTTCCTATCAAGAGAACAACTTAACAACACGAAACATCCTTCAATACATTAAGATATCACACAGACCTTACAAGTAGCAACTCAACACACATCTCTGAAAAGCTCCAGAGTTTGGAAATATCTCAAGTGGGAGCTGACTGTGCTCCCAATACCAGCTATTCCTCTCACAGGCAACCTAGATGCTGAACAGCATGCAACATTTGGGCACAAGAGATGGCTGTGAGTTATGTGCTACCTGGACAGGTAGACACTCATACAAAATAATTGAGAAATGTATCTTTGTTGAACAAAATACCTGTTAAGGCTTAATATCTGTTGCAGAACTTTTTAGGTGAGGGCTACCGCAGACAGATTTTCTGCTAGCGGTGATTTTCTAAGAGGAAAGTGCACACTGGCAGCACCTTCAAAGAGCAGCACTTGATCCAGCTGGCCTAACACAAGGCTGTGCTGCATCCAGCAGTACACATCAGCCACACCAACTGGTGGGTTTGGAAGGGTGCTCTCACTGCAGGATGACTCCTCTCAGGACTTCATACACTTCTGTTCTGACCACATAATTGGGACCAGACACACAGAAGCACTTCCATGTGGTGTGGAGCAGCACTTGGCATTGCAACAGCACAATGCCTGCTGAAGTTTGCATTCCTAAACATAAGGGCCCCTCCTAAGAAAAAGACTGAGATGAGGAGAATCTGACAGCTAAGACACTGACACACTAAACCCAAGTTTCTTTGCTGCTGCTTAGCATCTCCCTCTGTATTCAGTGTGTGCCCTTCCCCCCCCCCAATTCAGGTCACAATCTCCCAATTACCCGTCACATCAGCAGAGCAAGCTCTGAAGCACCAGTTCCTTCCAACACAGGAGTTCCTTCAGCACTCCAGCGTCCAGCTCAGCCTGATTTCTGACCCAGCACTCACTCCCTGCCTCCCAAGGAGTCTCCAGAAATACAACTCCAGTCTCTCCTGCTGCAGTAAATGAATCCAGCTTCCCTGTGTGCCAGGCAAGCACTCTAGCAATTTAATGTAATTACATTATGGGGCACCCACTCCTTCACTTCTCAGCAAAAGCACTTTATACAAAACAGAGATAAAGTATCCTCTGAAAATGCCTGGAATGCTGCTTCTCACAGAAAAGACAAGCAGAAAATATCCCATAAAAAATGTTAACTTCTTCTGACTGCCAACCTGCTTAGCATACTAAAGCAGACATTTCCAAGCACACCAAGAAGTGAAGCACAAACACTGAAAAACTAGATATTTTGCAATATTTGATTATCACTGTTAGTGTCCAAAATTATTACAGCAAAGATGATTTCATTTTCGTTCTTACTCCTTTACTCAGTGTAAGTAAATTGCTGTCAAAGGCACATTCTTTTCATCTGTTTGAGTACTCAGAACAAAAATAGAAGCTTCCAGCAGGAGGAACACACACAGCCCTCATAAGAACAACATTTTATATTCTGAAAAAAAAAAAAAAACCCAGGGAAAAGCATCAAGATTATACCTTGATAGCTGCATATACAGGAAATATGTTTAGATATACTCTCTGTAAATACATTCAAAACATTTTGAAAATGGCAATTACTATAAGCTATAGTATTCTCTCTAGACAAAATTAAATGCCATTGTGTCCTACCATCTCTGTAAATGTTATCTTTCCTTAGTGCAAAGTACATCTTTTGCAGCTTACAGGCACTATCTAAAGTACTAAAACAACTATAAAACATGACATTTTCTAAACCTAGAATGGGATTAAACAAAAATAATGCTTCATCTGAGGTTTCTGGAAAACAAGTATACATATTCTCTGAGGAACGTTGCATCCAACTTTGCAGTTGCAGACTTATTTGTACAGCAATCAGGATCAATTGGAAATTCAGGTTCAAGTTAATTTCTGGGCACAGACCTACTCAAATGACAAAAGCCAAGGAGCAACAGAGAACTCCAGGTAGAGCAGGTCAGGCTATTCAAGAAGTATAGATAAGCTATTAAATATGAAGATGTGCATGCAAGTATATTTTAGGTTATCTTCAAATTTTCATTAGTTCCCTAAAAAATAATAGCATGAGTTCCCTCCCCAATACCCACATTGGTATAACATACACAGGATTAACTGATTAGCCCACAATTGCTATACAGTTTCAGACTTTCAGCATTTTACAAAAAAATGAATTTTTCTGTAAGTACCTGTCAATAAATTTAAAAAAAAACAAACTCACAACACTTTTACAGCTTGGTGAGAATTCAGATCCCCAGCTCCAGGTAACCTATAATAAACCATGTTTCCTTTTGCCTAGAGACTTCATCCACTCTAGTGATAAATGTCAAAACTAAGTGGGACAACCTTATCACTTACCAGAAAAGCAGAGAATTAAACATTACTTGCCTTACAAAATTGACAACCTAATATATCACCAGAAAGAGGAAACAAAAAAACCAGAAACCCCAGAAACTAGAACACCCTTTCCATTTCCTTCAGCTCTACAGCGAAAAAACACTGTTAGAGCTAAAGTGATTTTCAAACTGACAGTCAAGACAAAGCAATGACACTCCCCCAAACAGATGAAGTGTGGCTAAGAACACATCATCTTGCTAGAGGCTACTTCTATTGAAGTCTTTTGTGACCATGGTCACAAGGGTTTGCAGGATGAGAGAGAGGCAAGAATGTTGACTCCATGATCAGAAGGCTTGATTTATTATTTAATGATATATATATATATTACATTATTACTATACTAAACAGAAAAAGAAGAAGTTCTCCAAAGGCTAGCTAAGAATAGAATAGAAAAGAAAAGAATGATAAAGGCAGCTCTCTCCAACTCTATCCTCGATTGGCCATTGATTGTAAACATCCAAGATGGGCCAATCACAGGTGAACCTGCTGCATTCCACAGCAGCAGATAACCATTGTTTACATTTGTGCTGAAACTTCTCAGCTCCAGCAGGAAAAATCCTGACAGGATTTTAATGAAAAGATGTCTGAAGTGTCTTTCATGCCAAAAGAAGCCCTGCCAACCAAAGATCTCCACAGAGGCCCCCACAGCCAGAAGCAGAACCAGCACCTGCTGTGCAGTGCCCAAGCAGCAGAAAGCAACATGGGACTCTTCTGGCTTGACTGTCACCTCTGCACAGAAGCAGAAGTGAGGGGAAGGTCTCATACCCCCGACAGAACTCAAATGCACAAAAACACTGCAGAGCAGTCATGAAAAGGCTTTACTGTTTTTTCTAAGATCACTCAATCCTCATGACTCATGAAGCTGCATAAATGTACAAGGATAGATGGCAAAAAGAAAGGGGAGGGAAGAAGAGTAGGAGAAACATATAAAGGGTATTGGGATTGACAGAAAGGAATAATCTCATGTGCACCAGTAGCTTTGAAAGCAAGGAATAAACACCTCTAAGAATGGCAGCAAGTCATAAACAGAATCCAGTATTTTCTGGTAAATTTATTATGTCTCAAAAAAATCTCACTTGTCTGCATTACCTGCCACAAACTATGAAAATAAAACATCAGAAAACATTTGCAGTGATTATTTCAATTAAGGGTAACATCAAAAGCTATTATCACTCAATTTTAGTTTCCAAAAGGAAATATTGATGTTGACAAAAGACCTTTCCTTGAAAAGTTAATTCATGGAGGTTTTTAAAATAATGTTGAAAACAGCCTTCTATTCTGAAAGTATTTATCAGTACAGACACAGTTATATGATTTATATTATAAGTACACACTCAGCAGCAATAGTGTTTAAGTTGCTCTTTCAGTTGTGCTAGATTGAGAAAAAAAATCTAATAGTATATTAATCACAAATCATCATCAATCAAAAGGAGCTGATTGAGCTGATCTACTAGAGATATGCAAGTGAAAAAAAACCCCAAAACTCCAATAGCAAAAAAGAAAGCAAAACTTTACTATTTGCAACTTGATAAAAACATCTTACTGGTATATTCATCACCAGGAACATTTTGTCATCATGTCTGATGTGAGTTTAAAAGTGTTTTGAAGTACATACTTGGGCAGCAGCAATAATTGTAGCATGCCTATCTCATAACTTCTAATGTTTGCAAGTAATATTTCTTTCTTGTTTGGGTTTTTTGTTGCTGTTTTTGTTCTCTGGGGTTTTTTGTTTTAATTGATGAGTTTCTGAAATGGGAAAATGAAAAAGTGGCAACAGCTTCCAAACAGGACGTGGCTTGGTACACAAACTGTATCTGCCCACTGTGTTTCTTTCAAAGTCCATAGCTCTTGTTTGAGAATTACTGTGCACATTCATTTTCTCACTTGAGCGCTTTCCAAGATGTGAAATGTGAACGTCCAAATAGCCTAAGACAAGTACACAGGTCTCAATTCAGATCCAAGGGGTACAGGAGCCATCTCATTCAAAAAATTCATGAGATTAGACTAAACTCCTGTTTAACAATCCCAGTTGATTCTACTTACAAGAGAGGAAAGATCCCATGGAACAACTAGTCCAGTAAAGGGGAGAAAGGACACCATCCTAAACTGCTGTAATGCTTTGCACAGCAAATGTGGAGATGGTGCTGCTTCCTCTGACAGTGAGCTGCTGCTGGCAGGGGCTGCTCACACCACATCTGCATCCCCAGCTGCTGCACTGTCCCCTCTGCTCCCCTTACAGACACTGGCGTGGCACATCAGCTCATCCCACTCATGTGGCTGACTTGGCAGTGAGCTGGGGAGAGGTGTGGAAGCATCATTTCACTGGCTGGGATTTTTAAAACCACAAGACCAACCACTAAATCTGGGGTACTGGATGCAAGGAAGCATTCCCAGCTAGGGTAGCAGGAAAAAGTGACAGAAGGGGTATTCCCATTACAAGTAAAGGATTACAAGTTCAGTTACAACATTAAACTACACATCACTCAAAACCACTACAAATTTTGCTTCCTTGAAAGAAGGCAACTACTCAACAAATGCTAAGGCATGATTTAATGCCACCTCTTAATTCTACAATATCAGAAGTGTCTGAGGAATTAGTCTGTATTTCAAAGGCATACCCCTAATCCTCTTAGAATTCAAACTCATCACTGCTTGCTCTTAGCTTTCTAAAGAATAACTTGCTAAAGAAAAAAAGAAAAAAAAAGCTTTTGCACAGAAGAAAAGGGAAAGCACAGAAAGCAAAATTTTATTTTAATGTTTACTTATGTGAGAAGGTGTCGTATTTTCTGGAAGTCCCGGGAACTAAAGTTAATTAATTAAAATAAAAGTGAAATACTGATCCAAAACTGTAAGTATACTGAAGTATTCCAATAGCACAGGCATTTGTAAGTCTCCACCTATATACATCTGAATGAAACAATAAGAAAATGGCCCACCAGCAATACAAGAACCAGATGCAGCAAAAATGAAGAAAAAAAATCCCCATAACTTGTACATGCATCTTGAAGCACAGAGAGCAGAAACAAAGTAATTGGAACAAAATCCTTCTCGCTTAGTTTTATTTTATAAATATTTAAACCTGCAAATGTAACTGAGATCAAAAGGATATCAGAAATGCAATTACATCTAAAACAACAACCGCTGGAGCAGTCACGTCTACAGTTTGTTAGCAAAGGGGAAAGGTGACTATTATACCAAAATAACATAGAAATTGTTAAACCAAGAAAACCATCTTGCATTAACGAAAAAGAAAGGAAAAAAAAACACCAACAAGATGCAGCTGACAAGTTGAATGTTTTGCTGGATGAGATCTGTAGAGCTACAATGCAATAAAGCAACACAACATCACAACACATTTTCTCAGCCATAATGGAAGGTTACCACAGGCATAAAGAAAGTGAAGACAGACTGAGACCATGGAATTAAAGTTGCTGTGTCTTGGAACTTTTCTGTAGAAGGCAAGAGCATTGTGTTGGTCTTTAAGAAAACAACAAGGGGAAAAGAAAGCAAGAATGATACAAATGACACAAAAATCTTGACTTGTTTTTAAATTGAAAAAGGTTAATCTTCAGCTTCAAAAATCAAGGCATTGAAAAAACAAGGAAACCATTTCCTTCTACCTCTTTCAAGGAGGTCATCTTGGACCACAAAGAGATGAAATAAGTCCCTGGAGTCTGAAAAATTACTTAGTAACTCCTCTAATTAAATAACCTTCAGAGAAAGCTTGCGCTTGACAGATGACTTCTGCCTTCAATAACTCTCTGCATATTTTCCCTCCATCCCAACACTAGGATTTATGATCAGGTCCCTGTAGCTCTGGGCACGTGACACAGTTCACATAGTATCACTTTTCTGCATCTGTGTTTAACTGCAGATCTGCAGATTTTTACTAAAAAAATATATTGTCCACAGCTAGTGTGAAGTTTTACTCCCGTTCAAAAATTCTGACAGAAAATGGTATCTATTAATGCATTAAACATAAAAGGCTCCATACTACAAAATTCACATGGATGATTGCCAGTAACATCTTTGATTTTTGCCAGACCCAGACAGCATCATTCATCTGCAATAGTCAGGACTACTAAATCAAAACTCAATCCCATAATGAAACAAATGCCTACTACAAACAAGACAAGAAGCGTGGAAGACAGACCCCTACACCAGAAGGAACAGATAGTAATCCCTCCTGAGATAACAGACATCTATACTTCAATTTTTTTCTGTCAGACTTTAGTACAAAGATTTCTACCTGAAGCAGGCAATGCAGATCTTTGTATTTGTGCTCAATACAGAACAAAACTGATTATTCCTTTGAAAGACACCATTCTGCAATAAGGCACCAACTGGAAAAGAAAAGATTGGAGGGTTTTTGTCTACTGAGGTTAGCACTCAAACCCATGCTAGTACAGGAAGCCATTAGAGAGAGCACTGCTTTAGTAAAATTTTGACCACACACAGACCCAGAGCTTCAAGGCAGGAAATCAGGCATTTTGCCTTGCTGCTCCTCACAGACAGCACTGCCTTTCCTCCAGTCTGGGCTGCATTAGTTTGTTTGTACTCTCAGAAAAAGTAGTCCTTCAAGCTGGGATACTGTTAGTCCAGCCTTGAGCAAAGGCAGATTGTAAGGCACAGAGGGAAGCAGTAATTTCAGGCAAATTTTACACCAAGAGTATAAATTGAGCTCTTTACATACCATTTAGGTCCTGTGTGCAAAACATTCAATACTCCCACTGTGTATCAGACATCTATCAGAGCTGGGAGCACATCAAGTTAACAATACACAAACTTATTCATGGAAAAAACCAAGGAGGGAAAAGTTTAGAAAAGACCGGGCAATTTACTGAGGCACTCAAGGAATTCTGCACACTTGCAAGCAGCAAGGCGATTTCACACTTTGCAGGCACACTGGAGTTAATCCCATTCTAAAGAGAGATGGAAAACCTCCTCCTGGATGCCAAGGCCTAACAGCAAAAGGTTGGGGCTCAAGTCTGCTGAAGTTATGGCCTATTCATCTGCAGCGTCTCAGAGGAGAGGTCACCAACTGTGCACCCTTAGTGATGATCTCACACAAGCTCCACAGAGAGCCCTTCTCACACAAACTGACATAAATGGGGGAGAGCCAGAATTAAAGCCTGATCCAGGCATGACAGCTAAGCCAAGTGCAGTGCAGAAAGCTTTTTTGCTGCTCTCAAACCTACCAAAATATGAAAGAGCCTTGAAATTTAACAACTCATAAGACTTCAACAGGAATAATTACTCCAACCCAGACTCTGCTTTCAGGCTGCCTAACTCCAGCTATTAGAAACCTCTCAAGCAAAATTTAAAACATTCTGCAGAACTTTATGAGGTACCATTCTCTAGAATACCTTCAAACACATGGAATATCAACTTTAAGGTCAAAACATGTGAGAAGATGAGATCAGAGCCATCTCGTTTGGAAGTCATAACTGTCTGTATATAACAGACAAGAGCAAAATGTCATTCCTATCATCTCGCGTTTTCACAACACAAACTACCCCACTATTTTTAACACTGAGCTCTCCGCCTCTTCTCACTATATATGACCATATACTGACATTCAAGTCTGCCCAAAGTAGGTGAGAAAATAAAAGGATTTGAGGAGAAAGACTCCTTGTACTCATGTGTATGATGTGCATGCATGTATATATACAAATATATGTACACACAAAAATATATACTCATGCATATACAGAGTTAATCACAGACTTACTTTGTACTAGAAAACTGGGGAGAGGCACAGGGTAAGAGACCAAGTACACTTTCAAAAGTATAACAAATGTAAACTTCCACTAGATGATAGAAGAAAAACAATATAATCAATTGGCCTCTAGCAAGAGAGAGAAGAGTTGAAATCAATCACAGCACAAGAGCAAATAACAAAATTGAAAGATACATTACCACAAAGACGAAAAACAAACAACCAAAACAAAACCTAAGGAGCAACAAGAATTCACAAAACTTAAGAAAAGTAATAGTAATAACCATCTTGGACCCAAGCAACAGCTGCACTCTCAATTTTAGCTGGTAGAATAAATAGTCATAGGGATTAGAAAAGTCCTGAAAGATAAGAGAGATCCTAAAACATTTAGAGAAGAAGAAACAAGTTGTTCATCAAACTTGGAGGAATTCAAACTACATGAATCAGAATGTCCTGTTTTCAATGAATTGCTTTGAATAGTGTGGATAAATAAAGTGGCTACAGTCTAATGGCTTGACTTTTTAGACCAGTCATGCTGTCAAAATAATTAGAGCCACCAGGTTTTAGAACTCCACACATTGCTCGAATGCCTTACCCCATTTTACTTCTAGTTTGGGGAAAAAAAAGCACCAAAATATTGAGCCATCCACACAAGCTGAGCTTCAGAGAAGTAATGTGTAGCACATTTCTCAAACAGACTAATAACTTAAAAGCTATTTCTAGACTAATGAGTAAATATGATCTGTCAGAATTCCTTTTATTTTGACTCACATACCCAGATTGGTAGTTGAATTGCAGCCTAAATGCACCTTCACTATAATTTAATGTTTCAGTTAAGACAACAATGGGTAACAGAACAACACAAGCAGAAGCATTTATAAACCTAAGGCCATGAGAAATTAGGCTTTCTAATCTTAACCCACAAGGAGCTACAAATATTTTAATTCACAATACAGCCCTTCCTTCAGGGAAGTCATAATCTGATCTGCCCTTCTCTGCTACGTTGTCTAATATTTTTCCAACAGCTTGTCAAAGATGACACACTGAAGTCTATTTTGAATTGAGCAACAGATTCAAAAGCAGAACAAGGAGGACTCATAAGAAAGGAAAGAACAGGATGGGCCATCAAAAGAGCTTTCTGGGTCAGGAGGAAAGCCTAAAAGAAAGCCTGACACACACATGAAAAACCAGAAAAAACCTAAAACTTCCTAGAGAAAATGAAGGAAAAACTTCAGACCCACCAAGTAACAATTCAAAGTAAGTCTTTCTTTGACACTTAATTTTCACTACTGAATACATATGTTTTAGATAACAGCAGCTTTAAAAGGTTTATTATTAAACATATAGATCCCTTGAAAACTCATTTATTTTTCACTTGCAGGAAATCACAGATAAAGACAGGCAGATTAGATCACCTGTTCTCACAGTGTGTTTTATTCTGTTGATAGATATTATCCACAAATTGAGATTAAAGCTGAAAAAAAGCAGTGCTAGAGAAAACCTGGAGAGAGAAAATCCCCTAAATTTACAGAAACACAAAGAAACATTTACAAACAACTTAAGAAGGGGGAGATACACGTTAATTTCTCCAGGCACTGAATGCTTCTTTCCAAAAGCCATGTGTCTGGTACCTTTTTGCCAGCCCCAAGCAATATTGCTTGATGTCTCCAGCCTTCCTTCTTTTTTTCCTTTCCACTCATACACCCACACTCCTTCCCTCAAAAAGGATTCATCAGTCCTTAAAACCAGAGTGAATTCCTTGATGCTCAAGCTGATCAGGTGCCACTGACCCAAGCTGTAACACAAACATGAGTAGGTTACAGCAATTGTCTCCGATATTGCTTCTGAAAGTCACCAGCTCTATTTCCTCAGCCTAACATCACAAACTGTTCCAATCCCACGTCTCTCCCTTTCACGAAAAGAACTCCTGGTGTTATACAAAGGAGTTGCTTACCATGAGCATTATCTGAAAAATCTATACAGGATAATTCCAGGTGGTTGTAGTCTATTAAACACTCTTTGCCTATTTTCTGCTACTGCTTCAGAGCCACACACAGATAAATGAATGATTTTACAATCTCTCATACTTGTGACCCGTTTACCATCAGCATTTAAGGCAAAACACTCAAAACCCCATTATCAGCTATATATCCAGTGCTAAACATTTGTTGCAAGGGTACATATTTATAAATAATGCTGAGATTATATAGAGGCAGCATCTGAGCTTTCTTACACACAGAAAAATGGCCAAGAGTTTCCCTTCATAGGTGAACAAATACAATAAATAGGTTTGGAACACCTGTAGCACAAAGTTATTGTGGTTATTCTTGTATCAGCTGCTTTCATTACTACCAAGAGAATTCTCTTTTCTGGTTGAGTTAGTGAAAACAACTGGCCCATTGCTAAAGATGAAAGGTGAATTGTCAGCCATAAGAAGGAACTTAAAATTTTAGAATTATACTCAAGTAGGTGAAAGACTGTAATAAATTGAATATTTGTTAAAATCCACAGCCTAAAATCAGAGCCATAGGTTTTCTCTTAAGGAAAAGCATTTTAAGTAAATTGCTTGTTAATCAGGCTATTGGTTTGAATTTTTTTCATATACAATAATAGGAACATCTTATTAAATGCACAGCTACAAACAACAATTTGGAGAATGATCCTGGTTCAATTCTTGGTTAAAATAAGCCTGAAGCAGCGCACACAGACAGGTTTATTGATTATTTTTGGACACAGGAAGATCCTGCATTTATGAAATCAACCTCCTTGAGGCAAAGATAAACTTACAGAGAGACTCAAACACTGAAGTTTACACTACACTTGAATGGAAGATATTGATTCTGTCTAAACCATCAGTTCATTCCACTGACTACAAACCACTGCTGCTAGCCTCACTGAAGAGAAATAACGCTATTCCAGTTTTATATTTTCAAATACTCTTCCACATTGCTTTTCAGAAATATTTTAACTAATAATAAAATTGGATTTATGAAATAATGAGATACCCTGGACACCACTGCAAGTAAAAAGCAGAGTGGACTTTTTAAGCCTAGGATACAAAGTTTTACCAACTATTATTCAAGACTTATCTACTGAATATAGAATTTGACAAGAGTATCCTGGTAACCACACTTTCAGCTTTGTGGATTGCAAGCAGCATATTTTATTTCTTAGTGACGTTTTATACAGGGATGAACCTATGCCTGCATCTTCTCACTTTCAACTTGAAAATGTTAAAGTAGTATGTTTTTCCTATCCTGTTTAATTTCTATTTCTTAACCCAGTTTTCAACACATGTTGCATTCCACTGGGTATCTGGATTAAAACAGTTTACTGATTTTTTTTAATGCACTTCTCTATATAGTTATTTAAATTGAAGGAGGAACAGTAGCTCTTATTTCACTATATATGCTGTTTTCTTTCTTACCTACCTTCCCAACAAAAAAATAGAGTACTTCTCAAGCAGTTTACCTATTTGATTGCAATTCTTAGGAATAATTTTGGGAAGCACCAACCTCCATAACCAATAGAATCTCAACCATATGAAGAAGGGGGAATATGTGAGGCAAGAAAATAATAAAAAAGGTCTTCTGGAGAATATAAGCTATCAATCCTCAGATGTCATATCTTTTAAAAGGACTCTCTTCTGAACAAAATATAATGCTTCCCCTTTTTAACCAATTAGTCCTTTGTATCTACTTAGGCCCACCCAGGTTAAATTACAGAAAAATTTGTAGCAACAGCAAAGATAAAACAATTTGAGGGAAAAAAATGCAGAACGTGCACAACTAAAGCAGAGTCAATAGTCTTTTCAGAGGAAAGGGGCTCATCTGGAATTCTCAAGGGATGGGGAAAAGAGAATATAATATACTGTTTACTCACAAAACCCAAACACATGCATCTAAGAGGAAAAAACAAAACAAACAAAAAAAAAAATCCCAGCCCTGTGTACTCAGGTTTAATAAAGGAAAAGCATCTTGGGATTACTTCTACTGTAACTTCCTGAAAGGAAGCAGAGATCATAAGGAATGGTTGTCCAAAATGAAAAGAAACCCAGAGCTTTGCACCAGCAGGATCAAGAAAAAATAAATCTGCTCTGAAGTCCAAAATGAATCTGAATCATGAATATCTACAAGCTATATAACAGTATGAATAATACATAGTCCAGATGAGAGAAAGTAAATATTAGTTCTCTTAACAAAATCATTCCTTTGGAGAAGAAATAAAAGATTGGCTATTTTTACTTTAGTTCTCACATTTTCATCCCCTTAAAAGTGGAACTGCTTCTCTGATGACAAGGCATTTTCTTGGCAAAGTTCAGTATGACCTTAAGAGCTCCCAGCTTTTCAAAAACTGTACTGAAATCTTCTACTCTTTTGGCAATAAGGTGGCTTTATTGCCAGTTAAACACTAGCACTAATTTCTGTAGCTAGGGTAAGAAATGCAGTGTATGAAGCAGGAAATGAAATACAATGTACGTATTTGTGTTCTCTGAGCCAATACAGGCTCAGGGAACACAAATGAGAGATACTGGAAGAAAAATACCTCCTTGCTCCTCCATGTTATCGATAAACTAGACATGTCTGCTTTTCAATAAAGGACTAAACTAAAATTAGTTTTCCCTGCTCTCATATCAGACTTTCTGCAGTTTGATTTCTTAATCTGCTTTCTACATCGTTTCAGCACACAGAAGGATATTCTTACACATGTACATTGACAATATGTTTAGTTACAGCTGAAAAACTGTTACAAAAACCTTAAAGCTTATTTTTAATGAGTTTTATATATCTAATTCTGAATATACAGAAAAATAAATCCAATTCTGTTACATGCACAATGCCACCAGAAGATCAGCCTTTTCCAATAGCAATCAACTCAGCCAGCAAGAACTACAGAACACAGGATAAAGGCTAAGGAGCAGAGCTGGTGGACACAGATAATTTCTGTCCTGATGCTTTTCATCAGGGATCTACAGAAGAGAGAACAAAGGAGAGCTCTGCTTTGACAGAGCTCAGCTCTTCTAGTAGTGACTCAAAACTATCAGAGAATACTTTGAAGATAAGCTTCTCATCCTTCCATCAAGATATCTATTAATCTCTGAGTGCCAACAGAGCACCACATTTCAGCTTTTGGTTTCATTTTCCACTGAAGACACTTCCAAGGATGTCCAATCAACCATCACACTAGAGTCTGGAATCCAAGGCGTGCAGTTACATTAGTGATGACCCAGGCAAAAATTGTGAAGCTCAAGAGCATGCAAGCAGTGACATGGGAACACAGATGTTCCACAGAAGGTGTTCTGCTAGACCAATTACACTAATCCTCAATAATGTACTGGGAAGTTATGGTCCAGCCAAGGCAGCAAGCAGGGCTGAGCCATCAAAAGGAGAATCTGGTCATGAGAACAGCCCATGACTGCTCAGAGACCTCAGAACTAAAGGATTTTGTGCCCTGAAAGGCTTCACTCTTTTTCTACACTTTGGAAGATTTACTAAATCTGATCTGGCTGACCTGAAAACAATGTGCAAAACATTTTAAAAAGTACATAAGTAAACTCAACTTTCTGGTAGTAAATTCAGTTGCATTTTTGTAATTCCTGCTGATCCCACAGAAAGGATGTATTTTCTCAACAATGTTAACTTCTACACCAAAATTGCCCTGAATATAATTTATATAATTTAACAAAATAAAAGCCCACCCAAACAAAAACACCTCACACTTTTCCTGAAAATCTTTCAAACACACAAGAAAAAGGAGAACAAAGGATGAGAAAACCTAAACCACAATATGTATTTAATCCTTAAAAAAGGTACAAAACTTAGAAATGTGTCATTTTTCATTTTCCAGGTGCCTAATGCTTAAGGGCATGTAGTGATATGGGAGGGGAATGGTTTTAAGCTGGAAAGGGTAGGTTTAGATACAATATCTAGAAGACATTCTTTCCTGTGATGGAGAGGAAGCACCAGCTCAGCTTGCCCAGAAAAGCTGTGGATGCCCCAACTCTGGAATTGCTCCTGGCCAGGCTGGATGGGGCTCTGAGCAACCTGGTCTAGGAGGAGGTGTCCCTGCCCATGGCAGGGGAGTTGGAACATGATTATCTTTAAGGACCCTTCCAACCCAAACTACTCTATGAGTGTGTAATTCTTACGGGTAAACTTTCAAACAGGTCTTTCTAACTTGCAATACAAGTAAGGTGTGAACTTTTGTAACAAAAAAAAGAATCTGCTAGCAACAAACTTATTTCCATCATATGATCTCTGTGTAAAAGTAAAAACAGATTTCACCTCAGAAGCCTACCTAAAGCTAACACAGGCTATGGGAAATCATTCTTAATTGTTTTACAGCACCTTACACAGCAACATGGACAAATACAACAAAGAAGGTAGTTCTCCTTTTCCACTGGTCTCTCATGGTACTTTGATACAACCAAATACCACAGCAGAAGCATAAAACTGTCCCCAGCCAAAAAAAAAAAAAAAATGGATTAACAGATCTTTTGTGGCACAACCAGAAAAAGCTATAGAAACATATTCCTTTCAAAGGAAGGAGAGCTTCGAAGGGAGAGAACAGAAAATGAAATAGCTGAATAGCTGTTCTGGCAATCAATACTTCTCTTATCCTAGAAAAACACACTGCATGTCATCTATCTTGAAAAATGTATTAATAAAGAAATTAAATTCTTGAATCCTCAGGCTGCCAAATTTCATTGCAGTACCAGAAAGCCAAGTGTGGCTTTCTCTTCCTCCTACTCATGATCTTATCGAGTTCTTGCATTAGTCTTCCAATGACTCACATACAAGCAAACAAATTTTCATCTTTTAAACAGTTTTTAATGAAATTACCACTGATAAGGTTTATATAGAAGCAAACAAGAAAAAAAGGGCTTTATCAAAATCAGATAGCGAAAATGCAGAAAAAAAAAAAGTGCTAACCCTATGGTTTCTATGTGAATGCTTATCTCTGGGCTGACAGCAGTCCCGCTCTAAGTAATACTTAAGTATTGAGAATAATAAAGATTTATTAAGAGTACACTACACATGTGTCTGGGTCTACCAATTAAGGTGCTGTTTGCTAAGAACTCTGCTTTCAAATGATTGAAGAATAATGTGGCAAAACCATGAGAATTTAATACATTAAAATATTACTTAGTAACATTCCTTTTCCATCTTGAGAAGGTGACTGTAAAGAAAAGGATTTTCAACTTCTGTTTTTAAACCCTTGGAGGAACATATACTGTAGACATTACTCAAACTATCTAAAAGATAAAGTTAATAGAACATTACACAACAGTCAGATATTCAGCAGCAGCTACAGTTAGCCTTTCCATGCAGCTAAAGTACTCTGGTCTATACACCTTCTCAGCCCTGCTTAAATCAAGAATTTAAGGTTTTCTTTATGATAGGTTTTGAACATTGAAGTCTACACACATGGAGTTTAGTATTATATTCAGAGTTTTCCATGATTCTTTTTGAAACGAAAAACAGCCATTCCTAATATAATTTGTTTGCAAGTGAATTTTAAGCCTTCCGAATGAAGGCACAACACCCATGTTGCGACATGATTCATACCTTTCTGAAGCATTAACTGAAGAGAGAGAGCTGAATTAAATTGTTTGGCCAATCTGCCAGCACAAATAAGAACTTGAGTAAATGGAAGCTTTCCTTTTAACTCAAAAGGCTGTGCTAAGGACAGAATTCACTTCAGTGCCTCCACGATGACCTGCAGAAGAACTATAGCCAGAGTTCATGGCTCACTGCCTGGCCCTGGGCCATCCCCTGCCCCACGCACAAGTTGGCACCGTGCGCCTGGTCAGCGCTGCCAGCTGAGCCGTGAGCTCTGCCAGAAAGCCATTATTCTGGGGATTCAGAAAAGTCTGGGGGAAAGAGCAACTGATAATCAATTAGTCCTTAAAAACAACTTGAAAAGCAGCAAGCACACTCGAATTCATCACTCTTCTCCAGACATATTTTCCACCATTAATTTACTGCAGTCACAAAGAGCATTGGGTTTTGCTTCACTGCTACATTTAGCAGGCTCAAATCAATTATGTGCAGTTTTGATGACATTTAACTGTTAAAAAACCAAAGTGCCTGGACATGCTTGCCCCACTGGTGCTTGCTGTGCATCCAGTCCCCTTGTTGTGAGACCATTCATGGCAAATACAACTTGAGCCTCATCTCTGATCAGCCCATCAGCCCCATCAGCAATTGATGATTTATTATAAAATACACTTCCTAACTGCAATAAATGCAACTGACAAATATGCCTGAAAACCAGGCAACCCTTCACTTCCCTGGTGATGCATGGCCTGTGGAATGCCTCACTTTCTGGCACACAAGTGAGTATCTAACTAAATGGCATAAAAAGCAGAGAGTCTAACAGCCAGTTTTGCCATCCATCTCACACTGTATAGCAAGGGTTCTTACTTCAAACAAAACGTGTCACAGTAAGAGAAGAAATATTCAATTTCTCTGAATTTGCATGACTAGAGTCTAAGGCACCTAAGGACATAATTAGGCCTATCTCCTTGAAATACTTAAATACAAAGCTACCTCATTAATCTTCTGATTAGATTCACAGACATTATTTTCATTTGGAATGGAGAAACTATCCCAGAATGAGTGTGTGATAACAAAGGCAAGCCCTTTTGTCAAACATCCAAAATTATTATTTTGGAAACAAATAGACATGTGCAATTTAATTTGAGTTCACTTAGCAAGTGCTAAAAGCCAAGCAATGTGATACTAATTAGTTCACACTGACAACAAAAGAATTTCCCAGTTACTCTAAGGACTTCATTTTGGAAGCCAACCTTTATTTGAGCAAAAGTTCACAGAATTAAGATTCTGCAAATGTAGAGAAAGGTACTGGGAAAGATAAAATTCGCATTACAATAATTTGTTTTCTACTTTAACAGCTGTAGAGTACTTTTAGAAAACAAAAGTCATTGTTTCACATGATTATTAGTTCTCTGCAATAACTAATGATTTAGGGATGTGGAAAGGGTTAGCCTCATTTTTAGGTAACTTGATTCCAAGCCATAGCATTTCTTGTAAAGAGAGTAATTTCAAGAAAAGAGACAACGCAAATACAGTCAAGATCGTAGGTGTGTGCCCAGATAAGAGAAAGAAAAAATTTAAAATCAGTTAAGAATCTCTTCAGTATTACACAGGTGGAGGCAAAAAAGTTAACTAGAAGTCAATTGAGACATTTTTATCTTATCATACAAAAGCAATCCTCCCTAAACCTCTACCTTCCTTTCCTCCCCACCAACAGTTTAACTGTACAAAACTGAGCCTTAATCAAACTTTCTCTGACTGAGATTCGGTGAAGAAGCTTCAGTGAAACCTAAAAAAATGAACTATCTGGCTTACTTTATCATGGAAAAATATTAAGGTAGAGGGCTTTTATAAAAATGACAAGTAATAAAGCTTAAGAAATGCCCTACAGCTGGGCTATTGAGGAAGAGATGTCACTCATGAAGGAGGCAGCCATAAAGGTAGAGCTATAACAATTCTTCCACTTTAAAACAATAAGCTGATACTGATAATAATTGGGACAGGGGAAGGGAGGGGGAAAAAATAGCAAACAAACTTTGGTTTATCATTACACAAACACACACAAACAAAAAAAAAAATATCACACAATGAATTTTCTTCATCAATACCAAAAAAGATACTTTAACAGGTAGAGGGAGGAAAAAAAAAAGAAACATTTCTCAAGTACACCATCTATTAGACCCATTCAGTATAACTTTTAAGACAAAACTTACATAAAGGCATTTCAAACCCTACTCTGCCAGTGGATTGGATTTACATTTATCATGTAAAAGCAGATCTTTCACATAAAACTAATTTCAGAGATGCATGTAGTTAAAAGTCTGTCATCATTAATTGGTAAAGGGATTTTGAGCACTTAAGAGCCACCTAATTGCTAAAGCAATATTGGAGATTAGTAATATGACATTTCTAATAACTTTCAGTTCTGCAGAGATGCTTTGGGGAAAATCTGATCTCTCTGTGGTGTCTTCAGAATAATTCAAAATCCTCATGACTTTGAGGAACAGAAGAATAGAAGAAAATCAGACAATACCACATAATCTTGGAAGGGAGAATCTCAGTAAAAATACTGTACAAATTAACCATGAATACTTATAAGCATGCACACTGAAGTGAGACACACATCTCCAGCCCAGAAATGCTAAGCAGTTTCATACACTGTTTTAACTCCAGAAACACATTTAAAGCATTCAGCATCTAAAAAGGTACAAAATACCTTAAATGTATCATTACCATGCTTCTACAAAAAAACTCTCAAGAGCCACTGGAGTATTAAAATCCTTGCCATAGGTTTCAGTACAGAGCAAAAATAAGCTCCTGAACTACAACTTTTTTTCTCTTGTAGGCACAAGTGAAGAAAGTTGCAAGTGAAATTTCCCTCTCTACATGCATTTCAAGAAGCATTTTTGCAAGAAGCTAACTGGAATTCCCAGAGAAACATTTTACACTTGCCCCCCGAGTCTTCACAAGCAACCATGCTCCTTCCTGTTTAAACTAAGGAGGCCCTGTCTTAATTGATCAGCCATGCTCTGAACAAATGTTTTCATAGCCACAAATCCACACCACTGCAGACTTTACAGCTGCAGAAGATACAAACTCCAACAGATATCCTTAACCCAAAAACTTGCAACAGAAGAACAGCAAGAAATGAGACACAATGCTTTTTCCAAGTGAAATCTTGCTTGAGTGAAAATCTTTTAACATTCAACCCAAAAAGGACTGGTTGCAAGACTGCTCTGTGCCTTCAAAGTTTTTTTCCTAAATTTTGTTTTTAAATGAGAGAACAAAGAGTATAACAAATTCTTTTAGTCTCAGATTTATCAAAGAGCATCAACTATTAATTGTCACACTTTAGTAGAAGGCATAGGTGAAGTAAACTATTTAAAATAGAGCACCTTCACATTAAGGAACAGGAAACATTTTTCTTCACTCAACTGTAAAGGAAGAAGTAATTTCTCCCCTCACTGAACTGATAGCCTGTGCGCATCTTTTTTCTCTGATAACTTGAACTGTCAAGCTCTGTGTTGAATATCCAGGGTCTGCTTAGCCTGGAACACTACTTACACAGTAGGAATACACTCATGTTTCTCACATATTCAATTTTTGAAAAGCTTTTTTTTCCATCCAGATAATATGACATTCAGTAGAAGTCACATCTTCCATTATTCAGCATGTCCAAATTCACTTTCAAACCCATAATTTTGCAGCTAATAACCTTAAAAATGCCCCTAACTTCTTTACAGAATCATGGAAGTGGCATCCATGCTGGTTTAAAAAAAGTATGTTTACACCAAGCTGTGACGACAAAGAACTGCATAAAATCTGTGGGAAATAAAGTATGAAAGGGTTACAACATAGGGAACCAACACAAGGAAGACCAAGTATTAGGAGAATTAGCATTTTGATATTTAATCTTTTTTGGCATATAGTTTGTGTCTATTTTCAAGTACTCACACAAACTAAAAAGGACACACAAAAGATTCAAAAACTTGAATTTTAGCCAAAACAACAATCACACAAAGAAAAGTTTCATTTTCTGCTCATTTTTCATATTTGCACTGTTGACCATTTTTCTCCCTCTATTATTATCAAAGAAATTCCAACTACTCTAGAAATTTATTTCCTACAGACATTGGTCTTCAAAGAAATTTAGAAGGTACAGAAGAAGCCTGTAGCAACATGCACTTAAACAGATAAGTATATCTCTATTTTAGAGTAATTTTCAGCTAGGGATACTGTCCAGATCAGATGGTATCTCCTCTCAGCTTTCTAAAATAGCAGCAAACCACTAGTAACACAAGTATCACATCAAATGAAGGCAGAGCCAAGATGTTTTTCAACTTCTCTCACGACTGTCAGACATGACATTAATTCTCCCCTAAAGACAGTTTTTCAGGAGTCAATAGAAAGCAAATTTACAGTGAAGCATCCCTGTTGCAGTCCCAATATTCTTGTTCAAAACCTTCTCAAACACTACAGAAATATAAACTTAATTATTTGAAGGATGCCATTATTACTTATCTGAGAAATTACATAACCTATGAAAAAATGGCAATAAAAACAAGTGACAGTTTTAGATTAGTGACCTTTTTGCAGCACCCTGAAGAAAACCTTTACTTCCCCTGTTCAGAGGGAGCTGAAGCTTAGATGAATGCTACACCTGCTACCAGAGGCTAGAGAATCTGTACTGCCTGGGAAGCCTTCTGTTAGCCCCAGCAGGCAGAAGGTAACAATAAAACCTATTTCTTCCCAGAACCACAGTCCAGGATCAGAACCACTAAACCTTTGTTTAGCATTGTGATTACTAAGAGGCTTTTCAAAAACATGAAGAACTGTGAAACTCACTGGAGCTGGGAAGGGAGTGACCAGGAAACTGAACACAGATGCCTGTACACCCAGTGTGCTTTGCAACACAACCTACCCATCAAGGCAAGAGTGCTCTGTATCTTTTTACCAGGCTTTTTGCCTGCAGTAAAAGAACAGAGCTGAATGGATAAAGTGGCTAAGGAGATCAGATATGGAAGACAAGAAACTCAAATGGAAATGGTTGGAGTAATAATGTAAAGAAATTGCAATACACTGCACCAACTGTAACCTACCTGTCAGAAATCACCAACATCAGAGGTCCCAGCCAAAATATCTCAGCTGCATGTTCCACCCAGACTATCAGGCTCTAACTCTTGTTTTAATTGACAGTCAAGTTTCAAAACTCATCATTCAAGGGAGACTAGTGCAGAGGGGAAAACACACATTTGACTTCACTGACAAATCGCATTTTAATCATCAAAACCATTTTGAGAAAGTGGCATATCTGTACATGACTAGCTCTACTGATTGTTCACTGATGACAAAGAAGTGCAGTTCTGAAACTGCAGAAACAAGATACAGCCTCTCATGTGAAACCAACCTGCCAAGTACACTGCAAAAAAAATTTACAGATATTTCAAAAGAAAGCCATTAAGGAACATGAGACATATTCATCCTCCCAGCAAGATGTTTTCCACATCTAACACAGGGCCATTGAAAGCTGCACAGGGGTGTGAGGGTTGTAGCAAAGCTTCAGAGGGCACACTGGCAGTGCCTGTTTCCTGGGCAGCCCACAACAGCAATGCCAATTGCACAGTCAGAAGGCTCTTTATAATGAAACACTAAAAAACCATCACATGTAGAACAGGCCCACAGATTTTATATAGTCATCACAGAGACACACAGCAAGTTGCATCTCTAAATCAATTTCAAGAACAATCAATACTCCCCTACACACCAAGCAGGCTAGATAAGTAAAGTTTTATTTTCACAATTGCTTGTGAGTGTGCTTTATAGCAAAACCAAAAAGCCAGAACCAAGGTCTGCTTCAGTTCTAGCAATAATTTTTCTGTGGTCACTCTGCCATGAAATCACTATAATCTCTCTATTTTCTGAGTCAACTAAAGAAGTATTATCACAAGAAGTGCCAAGAATATTTTGCCTTATCTAAAATTACAACCCTATATATTCACAGTAAGTGAAGAAGTATTTTAAATCTTCAAGGCTATATGTGATACTTTTAAAGAAATTGTTACAGAAAGCTATGGGATATTGCATTTGTACTTCTTATAAAAAAGATTCTAGTAGGGTAACTCACTGTACTGCACATAAAATACTGATGATTGAATCTTTATAAAACCTTCTTGGAATTAGGAGAACTAGAGGTGCATCTTCAGCAATTCACACCTTAATTCTTGAAAATCCATGCCAAGTTGACAAATAGAACATCAAAGAAGTATACTGTCAAGAGTAGTATACATTTTTACCCTCTACTTTAGGGATTGAATTCAGATATACAACCAGTTATGCCAGTTGGCACACCAAAACACAAGTCTTACACTCTAAAAGGCTGGAGAGCATCACCAGAATTTCATCCTCTTCTAGATGTATGGTTAGTGTTTCCAGACATCTTTCAATTTCCTGCAATTCCCACAGATAGTTGCTTTCTACAATGAATGTAATGCAACTGCAATGTAATTATCTTGCTAACTGACAACTGGAGATCTCATTTACAGATGCTCCACATTTAAGCTTTGTATGGTGCTTTGTGAAATGTAACTGAACTTTCTATTACCTGAATTCAGTTAGTAAAACCCAACAGAAAACACAACTCTTCACTATTCCAGACTCCAGCAAAAGAACTGTAGAAGTGGCTGGCAGGTGTAAGAACCACTGTACCTGTAGATGTGCCCAGCAAGTCTCACCATTTCAAGTCAGCTAATTCTACAGCTCCTGAAGTTCAAGGAGGCCAATCACTGTGATCAGATTGTTTTCACTTTTACTTAGACAGCCTTCAAGTGGTATTTTTGTGTCTTAAAATATAGGCTGGAAAAAGACAACTATAACTGGAACAGGAATTTGCACCTTCTAAAGCAGGCTTTTGTCAGCAAAAATCTAAAGCACTACAATCAGTCAACACTTAATTATCCCTGGGATGCAAGAAATGAAGATGTAATCAAGAATGATTAGAAAAATTATAACTTCAAGTTGTGCAGGCTAATACTGGCACTACCTTATAGAAATCTAGGGTTGTAATTTCATACAATTTAGCACTAGGACTTTCTGAAGACACAAACAAACATAAAATAAAGTAGGATATGCTTCTTTCTCCATTTGTAAATTTCTCAGGGTTATACTCCTGTATGCCCTGATGGCTGATGAAAAAACATACAAATGCAGGAAAAAAACCATCACAGCCAAGACACAAGGGCTACACTGAGGGAATTTGTTAGTCATTGAGGTATTTAAAGATAAGGAGTTGTAGTGCTCAGGGCATGGTTTAGTGGCAGACTTGGCAGTGGTATGTAAAGGGTTCAACTTGATGATCTTAAAGGGCTTTTCCAACCTAAATAATGCTGTGATTCTATGTAATCAAGCATTCAGTAAGCAGATTACAGCTCATTGAAAACGTTAACAATGAGGTAATATATGTGGCTCACACCAGCTGCATTTACAATAGAAATTCAGCATGCCAAAGGGAACAAACACACCAGCAAATATTTTAGAAGTAAGCTAAGGTGAAGTTTTAGAAGTGAATTAACATTTCGACTTATTTACATTTCCTAAAAAGTGATGATAAAGAACAGGTGTTTGGTCTACCCACTGTCACTTTAAAGGCACAAGATCAAAATTAACGTGCTTAAATTCATTCTATGATCTACCCTCTTTTTGCTAAGACCCATCTGCTCCTCCATCTCTACAGTGCCCACTCCCTGTGCTCTGCCAACTCTTTTCTCCTAAAGCAGAGCAACTATTCCTACCGTGCTGTGTTCGTAGACTTTGGTATACATCCTTACATATTTTCCTCTTCTGCTCTTCCTCAACCTTTACTGTTTTGTTTTGGGGTTATTTTCAGCTTCTTTTCTGCTCCCTTTCCCAATTCTGTTTTCCTACCTCTTTGCTTTATGGGCTGCAGAACAGCTGAGTCTAGAGCAAATTCTCTAGCAAAATACTCAGCAGTACTGCCCAGTAAATTATCTGCTGCTAAGTATTGATACACAGTAATTGAGATCACATAAACCAATTAAAGTTAATAAAATGCTTAAAAGAGGCCTCCTGCAGGAGTCCAGTCTCACACCTGAGCTTAACTACCTTAAGTTAGACTGACATTCACAAGGTAAACAGAAAATTGTTTCCTTATCACTTCTGCTTTGCTTCCAGATGATGCACTGCCTTACCAGACTTTATAAACCCAAAATAAAGGTTACTGGCACAAAACTCTTAGAAAACCACCTAGAGATTAGTGACACATATTGAAAGGCAACCAAACTTTAACAGTGAGTCTGAGAACACATGCCCACTTCTCTAGCATGTTGTCTAATAACCCACTGATTACATGAAAGGCCTCACACATTTATTGGACCTCTACCAAGACTAGTAACTGTTTTATATCAATGGTGCTACATGGTGCACTTCTATTTCCTCAAAATGTGAGGGTGAACACATCTGTTTAGATTTTACACACACACACTGCTCCAATTGCTGAATGAAACAGCAGTGATAAGCAAGAGGTTTTACCATGTGTGCTCATACATTTTTCCTGCAGATAGTATCAGTCATTAGAGGTCCATGGTCATGCTCCTAATGATACAGAAGTCCCCTTTTCCCAGCCATGCTTAAGACAAGTTGGTGCATTTTACTAAATGTAAATGTGCCTATGAACTGTGCACTGGATTTGACGACTATTCTCTTGCTTCACTATCTTTCCACAGTTTTAAGTAATGTAATTCCTTTCTACTCACTTAAAGAGCTGGACAAGCAGAAAATTAAAAAACAACTGAGTTTTACAGTATTCTTACATGATAAAAGGGAGAAGGTAGAAGAATCAAGAGTAGATTTGAGCCTGAAAAGAAGGGAGGGGTAGGAAAAGGTGGTTTTCGTTTTTGTTCTCTATTCTCACTATCCTAATCTGTTATCAGGCAATAAAACAATTTCCCTAAGCTGAGTTTGTTTTGTCAGCGATAGCAATTGTTCAGTGATCTTCCTGTCCTTACCTCAATCCACAAACTCTTCATTCTGTTTTCTCACCATCCTGATGAAGATGGGAAGTGACAGAGCAGCTTGGTATGCACCTTGTGGCCAGTTAAGTTAACCCACCACACTGAGCACAGTTGAATGAAGTGCTATAGTCATACACTTGACTTGAAAATGAATAGCCATCAAGCATTGTTGGTGCTTCCAGAATCTCCTTTCTAACTTGTGGTGTAAAGTATTTTTTTGTACAACACTGTCGTACAAATGCAGTCCTATCATGGCTAGAGTAAAATCTTCCTGACAGTGTAAGCCACATGCACAAAACCATATTGTAATCCACCCTAATGTGGTGGATGGAGAACAGCAAAGCATATCCTACTCACCTCAGAGAGCCAAGGCTGACAATATACAGTCATTCACAAGCAGGAAGAGCAGGTCTAACTTCCATTGCAACACAGACACACTGCTGTGTTTCCAAGGCATTAGCTATTTCTGCTGCAGCAATTCCATCGGCTTGCACTCTACTGTAGTTGTGAATTCACCCCACAGTGCTTTTGACAAAAAATCTCACAGACAGCACAGCCCAACATGCACAAAGCAATTTTTTTTTACTTACTTCCATCTACAATGGCCTTTTACAATGGCACTCACTAGGATGTTTGTAGCTATGAGTTCAGTCTGTCGTTATTCCAGCATAGATCCAAGAATCAAGAATTGTCACATTACAAGAAAAAAATATCTTCAAAGAGGAAGCACTGAGAAAATAACTGAATGATTTTTATAGGCTACACTTATTACTGTAGAATACAGCAAAACCAAAGAAGAAAGGGTATTTGCATGCCTGGCTGTGAGGCTTTCCTCTTCACTATTTGCCTTTTAGACACAGAGATTCCAACATACTACAGAATAACAGTTTATCAGGTTGTCCATAGGCTTGTTCTTTGGAGTCTGACTAGACAGATTAACCATGAGAAGCTACCTATCACACTGCCTACCCCAAAAGCAGGGAGGAGATGGAAGCCTAGATTGCCTAGCAAGAAAGTCATTGTACTTTTAGAAGTACCAAAATACCTTCACTATTAGTTAACAGATACAGCTTTTCAATTTTAAAATTTACTACTTTGATTTTAAACATACTCTTAAATACTGTTGTGCTAATAAGGGTATATAGAACCATGCAGCCTCTCACCCCTTAAGAAGAGATCATCATAGCCACTTGTATACACACACTCTGTCCTGCACAGCTGTCTGAGAAAATTAGTACAGTACCTAAGAGTCGAACATCAGACTTCCTTTTAATGCAGTAACACCCCTCTTCAGACTCTTCTCCTTATGTTCCTCCTTCTCCACAAGAAAGGTCACAAAGATTTATAGCTGAAAATCAGTTTAAAATTAACCAGTTCAACCAAATCACCTTTTCTAAGCGCATTCTTTAAAAAATAACAATAATTAAAACTATCAAAACCATTCATTTATTAGACACAGGAGCACCTGTGTTCAATATAAGAATTCCATTCCCCTAAACACATATTCTTCTTGAGAAATTAAATTCTGAAACAGGAAAAGGAAAACCTACTTTTTCTCCTTTAGGAACTTCCATGAAAGTTTGTGCAGAATTAGGAAGCTTTGGGTCTTGAAATATTTTCTACATGACTGCTTTTGGAGTTGGTGCCAGCTTGACAATTAAGTATTACATATCCCAAAACTTCAAGGCAAGGACCATTCCACCAAAAGCCTGAAGCTACCAGATGCACAATATACAGAAGTGGCCAATTACTGAACTAGTCAATCGGCAATTACAGTGAATCAAGCTTATTTGAAATCTGTCTCTTAACAAAATAATTATGTCAGTTGCTTTCTGCACAAATTGAGACCACTTATTCATCCATTCAACAGGTAAGTGCCCATGCAGAACTTCATAAGACTTGCTTTTCTGATCAGAAAACAAGCTACTCAAGAGTATGGCAATACTACTATTATGGCAATGGGAAAGAAAGACTGCATGAAAAATTTACCCTTCCATTGGAAAACCACACTAAATTGACAAAAAAAAAAAACCCTTACAAGCAGTCACATCGTTAGAGAAACAAAAAACCCTTAAGAGCAGTCATGTAGTCAACGGGAGCAATGGCAGGCAAGAATTCCAGTGTGTTGCTGTCAAAAATTAAAAGCCACTGAATGGATTGCTTTTTTCCTATATCAGAAAAATACTTACATTAGCTTTGCCGAAGTACAAAAACGTATAGCTTACAACCAAAAATTTTAAAATCAGATTTTAAATTCCAGAAACCACTCTGAACTACTTATAACAACATTTCAACTTCTGAATCTAGCTGTTGACATGCAGCTTCAAAGGCTGAATTTCAAGGGATTTCTGTATTATTGTAATTTCTACCCATACATACATGTTGATCACCTGCACCAGTAAAGCATATTTCCCTGCAGCTCATGTATTGTACTCTTGTCATCAATACATATCAATATGTGCAAATATCAGATGTGAAAAGCAGAAATGTTAATTTTTATATCCCTCTCATTAAAAACAAACTCATCAAGGGTTTGAAAGCCAGTCCTCCAAGCCAAGCAACTAACAATGTCACCAAGGCAAGAGAATTTTCAAAGAAAAATATAGAGGGCTATATCTATTTCATGGAACAAATATCTTAGAATGTGCAGAACAAAGATGGTTGATTTTGAATGCAACTAAAATAAGGAAGTCGCTACATCACCACTCTTCAAAAACAAACCCCCAAGCCTCTGGAGATTTGCCATGCCACACAAACTCACAGACTCCAAGACTGCTGCTGCAGCAGATTTCTTTGGAAAAAGAAAACCCACAATGAAAATAAACCCAGATCTGGCAGAAACTCTCTCAAAATGTCCTTGTGAAGCCATCTTTATGTTAACCTTCATTCAAAATCTTGGAAAAAAATTCATACCCAAGACCAGTTTGAAACATCAAATGGCCTGATGCAGCAAACTGAAGCGCTGCCTTCCAGCCTTCTAGCACCCACACACATTCTCACACAGAATAACTGGGGGGTTTTTAAGACCATTATATTCCTTGGGTTCTGGTTACCATCAACATAGCATTGTGTCACACCTTCTCACCAGCAGGAAAATAATCTTGCTATTTTCCTTTGTTTCTGAACTACCCCCTTAGCCGATATAATGATTCAAAGAAAGCCAAGTAAACCCTACTTGAATTTCAAGCATTTGCCTACGTACAGAAATTTGTTTATAGTGACAACTGTATGTGGAAGATGCTGTTCAGTCTCTGCAGAAGAAAGACTTTTTTATACAGAACAACATGCTCCATTAAGAGCTACCACGAGCTACTTGATCTCCCAAAGGTTACCACTCTCTTTAACTGTCAAGGAAAAGAATAGTGTATATTAAAATTTCATTCCTCTTAGTTCGCACTGCACACTGAGAAGAGGAAAAAGAGGGGCAAAAAAAAGAAAGGACTGTCACATTTTTAATTAAGTCCACTTATGCATTAATCATGACCATATGGTCGTGGTATTATGCCATGAAATAGTTCAGTAACAGTGCATTTCCTCCAACAGACAAAAATAAAACACAAATGACCTGTACACATGGATTTTATTCTACTTCCTCAGTTCTTTACAGAGGAAATTATTACAAAGTCCTTATTCTTGTGATATTTCAGGTCAACATTTCTCTGTTTTGGAACACATGTTCAACTACAACTGTCTAATAACCCAAGATGAAGAAAACAAGGTGTTGGTCTGCAGCCTTATGTAGAGAATTGAAGGCTCCAACAACACTTTTGCTTCAAACTGTAGCCCAGAGTAAATGGTGATTTAAAAAAAGCAATGAGATATTTTGCTAATCCCAAAAAGAAACAAGCTCCAGCATATCTAGGAAGTCTTAAATTGTAAACAGTACAATGGCAAAAATATCACAAGCAGATTAAATTAGCCTTTATTTATAAGACATAATACTTTCCACTTTCACTCAAGCAGACAGTTTATAAAGTAAAATAACATGCTTACATCAAATGGTAAAAATATTTTGGAAAAATGGGGCCTGTTATTTCTTGTTGCAATAGTAGAAATCTCCATTCCAACTTTTTTTACAATAACATGACAAGACAGGTTTTGATTTAGGAAACAAAGATGGACAGAGACGGATGCTGAACATGCAGCATATTCAGAATTAGTGCCTCTCTAATGGCAGGTGCAAAATAGAGCCTTGGCAGATCAACATTGTTGTGAAATAAACAGCATCTCTCAATGAACAGTCCAAGCATACCACTGAAAAACCACATTGCAAAAATAGCAAACAAGTTAAAATTTGTAGGTACCCAACCCCAGCATAAAAACTACACTGTCAATTTAACTTCCCTTTCATAATTGTAGATAATCCCTCAAAACACCTTCTGATCTCTTTGGAAATAACCTGAAGTGCAACATTAAGCAAGGCACTGACACTGCTAGAGCCAGTGCCTATGACTAGGAGCAGTGATGGCCCAAGCAGAAAGGAAGACTGAAAAACAAGTTCAGTGCCAACTGGTTTGTACCACACAGACACCAAATGCAGTGGAGGCCACAGGCAATCCATGCTCCAGAATCCGATACACTGCTGGCCAAAAGCTGCTGTGAGTTCTCTAAGAGCCATCAAGGCAAAAAAGGGACATATCCCCTAGCTTTAAAGATAACCTAAATCCAGTATTTCAATAGCTGGAGTCACAGTGATGGTTATAGTCAACAGAATCTTCTCTTAAGAGATTTTTCAATACCTTAATTTTGCCAGTTGTGAGTTCTCCCACCCAGAGGAGTATTTCCAACAGTCTTTGTAACATCATTAGTGGCGACACAAAACCCAGATTTTTTACAGATACCTGGGACTTGAAAATTCCTTGGAAATGTATCCCTCAAAAGTGAGTACAATCAAAATGACCTGGTGTCCTAGGATCATTACACTGTGCCTATTATATCTTAACTTAGATTTGAGCACTCATACACAACGTATTTCATTTCTCTCTATAAATGCCATTCTTCAGAGCTGACAAAAAAGACACCATAGTACCATGACAGATATCATTTCCATTTCTAGAAGCCTCCTTCTCTGCTAATGCAAATCTGAAGGCAGCTGACTGTCTGAGAAAACCCAATTGTCATCATTAAAATCCAAATGTGTCTGAAAAAGAAATCAATCAGTTGTGTTGTCAAGAAGTGACAGAATGGTCAAGCAGAGGGATACAAGAGCCCAAATAACCAAACAAACGTGAAGAGAACAGCTTTCCACTCATGTTTGTTCTGAATAGAAAATAACTGCTTTTGCCTTCAAGCAAACTTGGTAAATAGGTACACTGAACAGCTCAGTCAGAAACTGCTTTGCTATTCTTAGCACGGAGACTATTTATCGTTTTGTAAAAGTGAAAGCTAAGAGAATTTAATAGAGTAATTAAAATTATATATTGCTACCATTAGTACAAATGAACATCAAAAAAAACTCTGCAGCATGGTATTCTCCCCAGATTTTCTTCAGTTCAACTGGATTTGACTTTCATGCAGAGTACAGACAATACAGGCATGGTTTTATACTAACAGTAAGATTAGTAAAAACACTTTTGCTCTCTTAGGGCTTGCAATAATTTTCTGAGAAAGGTATTTTAAAGATGTGTAGCCTTTTACTTTGTTTTTGTCTTTCTTTTTTTTATGACCTGCAGCTTATCTTCAACACATTACTTCCTTCTCTACACAGGATGCATCGCTGGCAACTGATGAAAATTATGTACAACAGCTACTAAGCCTTTAAAACAAAGTAGCAGCCTGTATAATTATCTCTCCCTTTTCTGTTGCAGAACACAAGTAAAATGTCAGTGTGTGCCAGATACTATTAAAATTACTAGATTCCTGCAGCCCTTCCTTCACAGAAACACTGGGTTTGGGCATCAAAAATAGAAGCAGCCAGTTCCTACCTCAAGTTACTTACTGAAATATTGAACTTTCTTTTCATATTCTACCAGGATGCAATCATTTAATTCTTAAATCTAAGACCATAAAAGTTCTAGTTAGTGAAAAATGATCAAGGGTCCATCTAACTTTGTCTTTTTAAGCTTTGGTTAGATGGTAGATTTCCCACGAATACTTCTTACACTATATTCTTTATTGCATGGCAGGAATATGCCATGTCAGTTTCAGTAGTTTTCCATTCTCGCAAGGAAAAAGAACAAGCGATTTATTTACACAGTACTTAATTTTCAACTATGATATGAAGAGCAAAGCTGCTAGAGATTGAAATACAAACCCAGGAGCACAGCACAGAAACTGGGAGTACAGAACCAATACAATTTCTGCTGCACCTATTCAGTTCTCAAGAGAGTAAGAGGGCAGGGTATGTTAAAGTCACCTCTCTTATTTGAATGAGCATAAGAGCTAGAGCTGCACTTCCAGAAAAAGCAGGCAGAATTAAGTTAACAGCTGAAGAAATACACAGTGCTTCACGTGAGACAGGCTATACTAGCTTAAAGTATTGAGGGAATTAATCTTCAGGTTAACACAAACATGGAGACCACACGTTTATGCATGCTGGCACTCAAAGAAGCAGGAGGAATGTAGCCCCTACCATGTTATGCTTCTATTCAAAGAGTACAATTGGAACAATTCCCATCTCACCAGTAGCTCTATCCATTCTAATATCACTGCAATAACTGGAAAGCACTGCTGTTCACTGGTAGACCTGGGAAAGCTTTGTTTTCTCCCTTCCAACACAGGATAGTCTGTGGAAGAAAAGAATCAAGTGCTTGATCATTGTACTGGGGCAAATAATAGCATTCAGGCATGCAGCAACAACTCTGACTTCCAAAGCCAGAAGGAAAGCCAGCACTAGCACTTCCTATCATTCCACTGCCATTTTCTTCACTGTTTGTATAATGGCAAAAAGCCATTCAAATACAGGAGGAAAAAATTACTACACAATTATTGTCTCAAACTGATAAGCCAGAAAAAGAAGCCTAAACCATGTCAAAAGAAAGCAAACATGCTGCCATCCCAGCTGCTATAGCCTACTGCCAGTAAGAGCATGAGAACAGTCTAAATGAAAACATCATGCAGTTGCCAGAACAGCAACTGACATACTTCCAAAAAAACTCTCCCATTGGAGACTCTTCTTCCTCCAGCTGACAAAAGAATTCAGTGCTAGAAATTTGATATCCACAAGCCCTAGCTGATCACAAAAAGCTTTTTAATTATTCTAATAATATGCTTATGTGAAATCACATTTTCCAGATTGATCATTTAATGCTCCCCCTCCATCACCTTCCTCCAGGATAGGGAGTACAGAACACAAATGCAGACAAATATCTTCAACTCACTTGACATCAAGCTGCATTACTGCAAAGTTCATAAACCAAGCAAGAATACTGTATGAGAAATATGCTCACTATTGTATGAGAAACAGCAGCAAACAAATTATCAGTATCAACAAGAAGGCCACTGTCTTTAGTTTTATACAAAAAAGAAACCTAAAACACTGAGAACAAAAGTCACACACACATTTTGCCAAAGTAAGTTCTACATCTATCTTCATTTGTATAATAAAATAGATTCTCAACCTAAAAACCTGTCTAAACTAATTATGCTTTAAAAGAAAACACACACCATGTGCCATGAGGTTCTGACAACACGTTATGACACTAGAAGAGAAAAGGACACAGCTAAGTCATAGCTAAGGGGATAACCTACATAAATATATAGCTAGCAATAAACTCAAAATAAGATAGTATATAAGATTCAAACAAAAAAAGTATTAATAATCAAAACCAGCTACAGACATTTGTTTTGCATACATAAACAAGTGATTAGAGTCTTAAACTCAGATAATGTCAGTGTTTCTGTGGAATATTTTATAAGAAATTGTCTTCTTAAGCACAGTGGGGCTCTAAGCTCTACCAGTCACATCTTTTTTAAAAGAAGACAATGTCTTCAAAAACTATCAAGTACCTACACCCACCAGCAGCCAACACCTTGCTTATTCAACACCACAAATTGCCTTTCATCACAAACTGAGTGTACTAAAACCAACACTTCTTAACATAGTTTTTAAAGTCTCTACAAGATTTTACCAAATCATTCAAGTAAAAGTTCTCTTAAAAAAAAATCTTCAAAGCACAACTGAGAAAGCAATCAGTCTTTACATCAATTTTCTTCCATACCTCTACACTGCAAACTTATCTCAGAAACTGAGATAACATCATGAGATGACAGCCACAATCACAATTAATTTGAGCAAATACTGTGACATTTCCGAACTGTTGCCTGCCCCTGAGCTGTAAGCTGCTCTTACAAATAAACATTACAATATCACAATTCTAAACCAAACTGAACATGTGTGAACTGAGGGTTTCAGAAGTGGTCAGCATCAACCACACTAAGATCAGACACTAGACATGGTTCCCTGCATAGCCTGACTACTGCACCAGCTCCAGATCCGTACTCCAGTAAGCTCAGCAAGAAGCACGAGGTCCCATCGTACCTCAGTGCTGAAGGCTGAAAAGCTTGAGCTATCTTTTCCATATGACATATAACTTGGGACATTATAACTTCTTGAAATCCATTCAGTCACTGAGACTTAATCAATAAAAGCCAATTATCTAATAAAGTTTGCTGAGTACAAAACAAGTCTGGTTTTGAGCAGAGGGCCAGAGCAAGAGAGAACCACATGAGAATTTCTACCATATGACCACAGCTAAAATCCACACTCAGGTATCTAAATCCTACTGGGAATAAACCCTTTTCTAAGTTCAAGGTGTAGAAATAACCTTAGGGTTATTAAGACATTGGTTAACACCATTCAGTCTTTGGCACAACAGAACCAGGACTCTAAACAGCACTACAACACAACATTCAGAAGTGTCCTGAGCAAGTGCTGGTATCCCTTTCACCACTCTTTCCCATACAGTTGAGCAATTTTTACAACATCCAAGTTTACCAAGAAAAGGATTACTTATACAGAAACAACCTAGCAAATGCACTCTGAAACTGTCAAAATATTTTCTACATGCTTAACTAAAAGAAAAAAACAATGACCAAATCTGAAACATCTGCAATCACTAGGGAATAATGAAAACCAAAAAAATTTTTTTTGAAAACTCACACACCACGAAAATCCATGTGTATAAAATCTGGTTTTGCCCAAGTTTCTGGCTCTTAGAATTGCACGCACATGAGGGACAACATTAAATGACTGCAGGCTGATTTTAACACCTTGATTTTCTCACTATTGTTCCCAGGATGCAAGAGGCATGAGTTATCTCAGTAGGTAACAGAAATGGATTTTTAAGCAAATAGCTTTTGCTTTGTATAAAGACAGATATTTTAGGTCTAAGCTAACATGAACATCAAAATCAATCTCTTGCTTATTTTTACTAGAGAATATTCAGAAAGTATTGGGAATAACTGAGAAATTGTACCTTAACAAGACATACTGCATTCTTATCAAGCCTTTCAGAAACCTGACAGCCATTGCAGAGAAGTCTTTCAAAATGTGGGTTTTTTTATTTTCGGATCAGTGTACATTTTGCCCTAATATATTTCTAAGTCTTGTTATAACTCAGGGGTGGCATCAACAACCTGTCACTCAGTTCAATCTTTTCACTAGGAGTCTACGAAGCTAAACAACACTTACACTTATATCTCTATAGGGAAAGAAGTTTCCTCAAAAATGGGCCTTCAGGCATACTTTTTGCAGTACAAATAAGTCAAGTCTCTCCATCAGTTCTGGAACATTAAGCATAAAGGTAAGACTGTAAAAATGTGCTGATGTTTGCTAGCCCACTGTCCACTACTTTTCATTTAAATACTTATTTCAGACTCCAAATGCCTTTCAATTTAATTGTCAAGACCTGTAAATTCTTAATCCACACTTATTAACAGAAAGCACACAGGTTAGCCTATGTGGTGGGGACATTGTCTTTAATAGACATCTATCAGTTTAAGAGGTTTTAAGAATGATTCCTAAAAGAGCAGAGAGTCAAACTCCAACTTTCTCATCAAGTCCTTACAGGACTTGCTACAATTACTGCTCACCCACAGCACTTTCAGAGTACACTGAAAGAAAGGCATACACTCTGTCAGTGGGACAAAAAATAATATTTCCTTAACTTTAAACAGTAGTCACTAATATAGCGTACATGTGTTGTAACTATTCCACATGGTGGGACAGTCAGTTTGATGTTTGTTGAGGCTAAATGACATAGCACTTCTTCATTTCAGTGGCTGCTCAGCAGCCACTGAAATGTATGTAAGACATTTACACACATTTCTTCCAGCACGTGTGTTGTGCTGCAAGAAATGTGTGTAAATGCCAGAAAATGCCAAGGCTGCAGTTGATGGATGGTGTGCCACAGCAACCAGAAGGACTCTGGCATTCCACTGGAGCAGGAGCCATGCCACCACCCATAACAAGAGCTTATTACACTGTCTGGACAACATGTGCAGACCTAATTTTGTGACACACTGACACACTCCAGCAGAGAGATACTGCAATTCCATCACCCCCACGCTCTTGGTAGGCACACATACCGCAGCAGCAGTTTTGCCATAGGGGCATTTCCCAATATTGGAACAATGTAACCTCTAAGAATCTAGGCTGGTCCACCAGTAGCTGGGAGCAGTTTGCTACCAAATGAACTACTTAATGAGGACAAAACTTTCCTTTTCCTTACCAAGGTCCCAAGAGAGTCAAAGTGTACTTGAGTGAACAGGCCTTTCCATCTCAAATAAAAGAAGCAAGAAAAGAAAAATCAAGCAACTAAAATACCTTCACATCAGCAAAGCATATACCCATTATATACACACACTTGTATATTTATTGACCATCTGTAAAACAGGACAGATAGAGAAAATTCATTTTAGTAACAAATTTCAGCTGTGCTCGTTTCTCCAGGGTGGCTAAACATTTGGAACTTAACACAAGGAGAAAACATTTTCTGGCCATCAAGTCATAGCTCTCTGAGAATTCCTGCACAATAGCGTTAGCTGGGTGCCAATTCTTTGCACAGTCTTTCCTTGGCCAAAGTCCTTTTGTTGAGCAGATCTGTTACTCAGCACAGGCGGTCCACTGCACTTTGATAACGCTTGAACTCAGCAGAATCTCTAGTTATTATCTGCTTCCCTTAATAAAGCGCCCAGGTTTTATGACAATTTTACAGCTTCAGAAAAGTTATTAACAACTGAACTTGCAACCTTTTCAATAGGTTCTTTTTTCCATACAAGACCACAGCTACAAAGAAGAGAAATCCAAATTATTGCCTTTGATGTGCACTACATAGCAATTTTGGAGATATATGGAATGCCCTAAAAATCAAACTTGCTGTTCTTTTACTGTCCTGTTCTTTTCCCATTTGAATTTCATAAGCAAAGCTCAAAACCAACATCTGTCTGCACAGTCCCTTTACACAAATGTGCTCCTGTCAGTTGATGGAGTTATTTGAACTTCCATATTTTAACTTGTTTAAATGACAATACAGGTACCCTGAGCAATTAACAAAACCAGTGAATAAAACAGGAATAGTGGGAAAAATTAAACAGTTTAGACAGATGAAAAGTAAACAAGGAAAAAAATAGTCTTGATAGTATTTTTAGCAGGCTACACTGGAAGCCAGTCATATTAACAAGTTACCTTGATTTTGCACAAGAAAAACACCTTTTAACATTCAATGTGACAGATCCAAGAAAAACACACAAACAAACAATAAAAAAATCCTATCTATAAGCCAAATATAAATTTAAAATATGCTACATTCCAACAGGGGATTCAGTTCATAGAAAAGAAAACACACACTGATGTTTTTTAACTTTCTTGATCATTGATGACTTCATGTGACACAATAAATAGCAGGTCTGCTTAATTCATGGTAAGAACACATGGCAAGTGAACATTTAAGTGAATGACAGCTAAACATGTACTCTGGGTATGTCAGTAAGATACAGGCACACAAAAAAATTCATTCTCCAAGAAATGGAGGAAAAGGAAAAAACATCAGACATTCAAATATCTTCATTTCTACTTATCAGAAAAGGTCCCCTGTATGAAGATTCCTGTGGAAGAACTTTATGGACTTAGAGGGAACATGAAATGGTTCCATTTCTAGTGTTAGCAAGATTCTCTTATGCCGTATCTTGAAAATCCCAAACACACAAACCAAACATTTTGATGTGGACACCTAACATTTTTTCCTCATTTTCCCTCCTCAATCCATCCCTTATTCCTCTGAAAGCTTAAATGAAAGGGAAAGGCAGAAGAGAAGAGGGCACCTTACTTAATCCAAAACAAACAGCATTAAAGACTGCACCCAGGTTTTAAAATGTATATAGCTTAAGATACCACCACTTTGCATTACATGATGGCAATATGTAATTTTAACAACCTGCTTAGCGTTTCCTTCTGTAACACCCACACTGATATTCCACTTCCACAATATCCTGATATATTCGGGCAATGACATTCAGCCCCATATCCCTGAAAAAATTGCAAATGCCTCACTGCTTCCTGCAGATTCATTTTTAGAATTCAAATGATTTGCCAACACATGGCATTGCCAACATATTAGCAATACACATCTTCTCCTAAGTCCTAATAAAAATCACTTTTAGTTACAATGTTACTGTTGGGCAGGGAGTCAAAAATGTTTGTACACCACCTGGCTATATATTGCTTTGCACCACTATAGCTTAACCACTGTCAAGAGTAGGTCATTTAAGAAAAGTAACGAAAAGTTACTTAAAAGTGGACCAAATCAACTTAAAACAAATCATTTGCACTGACTTAATTTGAGCAGTTTCTATTCACAGGACCATTTGTATTCTAATGTTTTCCTTTCAAACTGATTAAACTTAACCAAAAGTACTGTATATTAAATTATGCATAAATTATATGTAGCTACCAAAAGCCAAGTAAACCCATTTTCTAGGCTGCCTGGTAGAATTGTTTTAAACAGCTTCTAGGCATACAACAAGAGTCACTCTGCTGGGACTCCCAGCTCCATGACAAAGGTGTCTCTTCTATTCTGTAGTAGAGTACCATTGCAAGCAGCTTTCCAGCAGACAACAACACTTCTCTCATCTGACATGCCAGCATTTTAACCAAACAGTACCAGTTATACGCAAACACTAAGATAACAAATCACATTGAAAAACTGAAAGGGACAGGCAAGTCAAAAGAGGAAAAAAACCCCAGGATTTCCAAGGAAAAATTGTAGAATGCTTATGTAATTTTGAAGACTAAGAATTAAGTTTGCTAAGATTTGTTTACACAGTTTATATTTTTATTCTAGGCTGGTGTAAAGAACAAGTGAGGCAGCATCATTGACATGAATCTCGTAATTTTTATTCACTTCACATGAAGTCATATTGTGTCTTTTCTAAATTAGAAAAAAGGTGCCATTCCACCACTTTTTATGTTGTATCTTTGGAAGCGCCTAGAACACATGGAAAATTTTACTGGCATTTATTTGCAATACACCTCAAATCACAAGACTGATGGGACAAAAACAGGTAAGGCATGTGCACAATTAGTTAGTGGACTACCTAATTTTTAAAATGTATCTGTCAAAGGACATCACTACAGCTTACAACCTTTGTACCAGAGACTCCAGAAAGCAGCAAACCACAGCAGTAATGGAATAACACAGGAGCACAGCAAACTTCTACAATATCCACATGAAAGGGAAAAATAAGAGGGAAAGGTGGTTAACTACCCCAATTTGGTATGAAAGTACCAAAGAAGTCATTCTCCTTTCTCCAACCCCTTCTATCTATGGCCCTGCTCTACTTCTGCATTTATGAAAGAAGCAGCTAGCAGCAATCCAAGAGCCACAGCCTCTGTATCACTCATCAGTTTCTAACCTAGCAGGTTGCAGGGCACAAGACAAGTCTTCTAAGCAAAGAATTAATTTCTCAATGTCAACAAACAAAAAAACTCCCTCAATGACACATTTAAAAAAGGGTGGAAAAGAGAATACAGCTACAGATCCAAAGAGACTGCACAGAATTTGTAACAGACCACCTTTTCATTGTACCCAAAGTTAAGTTTTACGAAGTAATCCATAAAAATAAGTAGCTGAATTGCCAAGACAGTAATTTAGTCAATTGACATATGTTAGATTAAGAAAATATACATGTATGACATTTACATTCTATTGAGAGGACAGATTTATTATTGAAGTGCCTGAGCATTTAATCTCTTTCCCATTTATTACAGAATCATATAAAAGAAAGATCTATTAGCAGAAACTGCTACCTGTTATAGAGAGGAACATCATTTTCTATCTCCTTGCACCTTCTAGGAAGTGAATGATACAGAAAAGGACATACGACAATTTGAGTTTTTTAACCTTGATATCTACACTTGTCTCAAGATCAAGGTATCAGAAATCACATTCAATGTCACAACACATAAGGGACTAAAGTTACATTTAAAATGATGCAGCAAAGTAAACAATATTTAAAAATTAAATCAAGTAAGGCCTTCCTGAGATGAAAGAAACCAGAGTTGAAGTTTAACCCCTTTGTTTCACATACCTCAAGAGAAACACTCAAGTTGCACATAAACAGATTAATGAACTTAAGTCAACATACACTTCCTTTCCTCCTTACCCAAACCATCAAAAAAGCACTTAGGTACACTAAATCTGTAGTTTATGCATGAAGAGAGGAAGACTGTATTATGTACATGTCAATAAAAGCTTCCTTTACCAGTAACTGAAATAGTAGAGGGGTCCCAAAAAAAAAAAAAACCAAAAAGGAAAAGAAAGCTTTGTGTACGCTGAAAGGAGTTATTTTAAAGTTTTATCCATACAGAACAAGAACTTACAGGGCTTGCTTCTTTTCCCCTGCTTTACCCAGTGATTGATTAAAAATGTCTCAATCACATACTCAGTATGAAGCATCTTTACCTTCATTTATTTCACCTCAGCTAGCTCCAGTACAGTCACCTCTCTAAAGTCTGCTCCATAATAAAGAAAAAACCAAAATGAACAAAAGGGAAGAGAAGGGAAAACTAGCACTATGTACAGGATAACCAGTTCCACAGGAAAAGCCTGCCTCCTTGTGGCTCAACTAGCCCTAAATTAGATTTCTCCAGTTCATTCCATTACACCCAGTAAATCTGGGGAGCCAAGAGAGTAACAGCCTTCTAGTTCAAGGCAGTTTGGGGTTTTGGTTTTCAGGGGGGTGGAGCTGATGAAAAGGAAGAACGTTTCTAAATGTAGGAACTACCTGTGAAAGCAATCCATCACTCCTTACCGAAATATTGCTTTTAGCTTTCTCCTCTAGACAGGGGGGAAGATGACAGATGTTCCACTTAAAAACAACTGAGATTATTTACATGGCAACAAATGCAAAAGCCTGTCAGTGCTCTGGCACCTAAATCCAGAAGGCTACGAACCTTGGTTCAGCTGTGGCTTAACCTTGCAGGCCTCTCTGGATGCCTCAGCTTTCACCAGTAAATCCCCATTCTGCCCACAGATCTCCTCCTGGGGATGCCTCTGAGGAGTTCTCTCTTGGCAGCAGCAAAGCATTTGGCACTTTCAACAAGATGCAGACCTTCCTCTGTCCAGCCTGAAGGGCTCAATTATTTGGAGCTACTTTATTAACGCTTAGAAGAGCAAGTTCTTTAGAAATCAGCTGGAGTTTTTGGCTGGTTTTGGTGTGGGGTTTTGTTGTACTGGGTTTTTTAATTTCTTTTTGATTTCAATCCAGTCACTCTATTGTGCAAGAGCTTAGTGGTTCAACAACTTAAAATCTGTGTGACAAATATACAAATTCACACCAGTCTTAGGAGGGGATCACATCAGGATGGCTTTGGCTTTCTAACCATCTTGCAGAAGCTGCTGCATTTTTATGCATGTCTAAGACAGACAGCATGAACTGCTTTTGCTCTGGGTTAGGAAATTCACCCATGAAAAGAAGAGAACTTCCAGTCTCCACTCCAAAGGCTTTTTAATATAAAACACATTTAGTGAACATAAAAGTAGACCACATTTTTTTTCAGTCTCACAATTGCTAGGCTTTCAACTTGCTCTCTTCTCTGTCACAGCCTCTGTATGGGAACCATTTCTCTAACCTTTAGACATGTGAATCAGACTCACTCTTTCCAATCTACAACTCAGTGATCCAGCTGGAAAGGAGTCAACTGAACATGGCTCTCTCATGTTCACAAAAATTTTGATTGGAGATTCACCAGAGGGAAAAAGGAGAAAAAAAACCCCGAAATATTTCTGCCCCCTTCAAGTACATCTTGAATGAGAGGCTTTGATTCTACCCTTTTCTTCTTTTAAAGCAGATACTAAAAAAACAAACAAAAAAAGTTGTCACACACAAAATTCCAGATGTGGAATACATCACTTCTTTTTACTACAGTTTTTATGCCTAGGTCCAGAATGAGAAGCATTCTACCCTTTTTTTTTTTGTTAGGTTATTATTATTTACACATTTACCAGTGAGACATCGTGTGCTTTGTGTGCTTTAGACTCCTTCATGCCTGCTCAGACCCTATCAGGCCAAATACTGCACACAGAGCTGTGGATTGCACCACTGCTGAGAGGGACCAAAGGCTTTATCAAGGCTGTACCACACCCTGCAACATCCAAACAGCTTCACAGGTCTTATAAGAAAGGCTGTAAATGAAGAACCAAAATAAACAGGAGCTCAGATTAACTCTGACACTACTCTAATAAGAAAAGCAAATTTAAAAAAAAAAAACACTCTTTTCTCTTACTCAGGTGCAATCCTGGCAGAGGGCAAACACCTTCAACTCTACTGAAGAAAAAGAGAATTGATGCTGTTCAATACATCACAGGACTGGGTGCCATATCAAACAAGTCCAGTATGTCTGAATAACACATTAGGTCTGTGCATGGGAAAAAAAAAGAAAAATATAATCCTTATGGAAAAACACATTCTGTTTGTACAGCCAGATCTGTAATTAACATGCAAATTACTTACACAAATGAAGAACTATTCCCTCCTGGTTTTTGTAAATTTATAGACTGAAAACAGCAGAGACTACAATTTATTAAAAATTGTGTTCTCCTATAAGCAACTCTGTTTCCATTATATTGAAATAGTGGGCAAGTCAAAAGGGCTATATGAAGTCATACCCATCAAGACATTTACTACAGCAGGGTTTCTGCTCCTAAGTTTAAGACAGTATGTGCTTTTTGCTTTACACCAGTGTCTGACACTAAGTTAATAAGCCTTTTATTCTGATTCAAAAGCTATTACACTACACACATCTTCCTCTACTTACATTTGCTAACCTACGCTGAAGCCTGGGATTAAATTTTATGCTTCACTGACAGAAAATAGAATCCTAAATCACCAATCCACATATAATAGTTAATTTCCCCACTTGTTTCTTGTGGTCACAGCATCTACTTTCTTCCTTACCATGGCCCTACTTTAAACTTCCATATTTTTAAACACAGCAGTGGGCTTCAGCTCAGGTCTATGAAATGTCTCATTTTCTTGAAATTATTCCTTACTAAACTTTCCCAATTACCCAGAGCAGTAAGGTTTACTAAATTTTGTGCAGAATGACACCAAAGTAAGCTACCGAAGCAAGTAACAGTGATCTCTTAAAACCATAATAAAAACTGCTACTAATGTCAATAATAAACAGCAACAGGTTCTAGCAGATTAAACACCAGACTCTCATTCAGAAATACTGGCTTCTTTCCTATTTTATTCTCACCAAGTCTTCTAGGTGACCTTGGGCAAATCACTACCCCCACACTGCAGCTTCCCCAGCAGTGAAAATTAATTGAACAGAACTGTAAATCTGTCTGGAAACTCCAAATGTAACACACCATAAGAGTTAAAAATATATTTCCCTATCTGCAGATACATTTGCCTTGATAGCTTTTCTTTATCCCAATATACAGCAGCAGTGTAAGATTGCTTTTACTTTCTAAATACACTCTGGTGGTTCTTCAAGAAAGGCTTTAGGCTACTGCCTTACCTCCTATCACATGCTTGATCTATTTCTGCTATTGTATCTACTTTGAAGGACCAGGAGCTTGTATGTGGCAATACATACTTACACTTACTTTAATATATTACATCAAAAGTCGCTGTTGAACACATTCCTAAGGCACAGAGAGAATAAAAAACAGGACAGAGAGACAATTATCAGCAAGCAGTGACTCATTCTCTAAACCCTTGCTCACATAAGTAGCCATCCAAGTATTTGCTTCCACAACCTGACACAGGAACAAGTCATCAGCATTTTTTTACAGGGAATACATACAGTGATGAACCAAACTGTATCAAAGAAACATAAAAATATTCCTCTTTTTATATATCAGCTAGACCTACAGAACACTACTTTTCATTTAACAGGAAGCAGCAATTCATTAGCAAACAACACCGTTCAAGTATAGTGTACTTCATTCAATTGCCCTCTTGCCCTGCTCTGGGTTTTCTCTAAAAAATTACAGAATTATGTACACCTTTCCTATTTCAAAATAGAAGGCTTAAACAACAGTTTCTAAAAGCTGTTGATTTCCCTAATCTTTATTGCAGGCAAAACACCACAAAACAAAAAGCACTTAATTTTCCTAAGCAGAGATAGTGGGAAGTGGCAACTGTGTCCACATCATGGCACAAAACACGTTCTGATCGACACAAACGTGAACTGTGAGGGGCTTAACTTCCAGCTGTGCTCCCGATCGATGAATTACTACAACACCTTGGAAAATCTCTTTAATAACCTGATGGCCAGAATACTGAAAAATAACTCATGTATTGTCCGCGGGGAACTTCTTGAACATTAGTAACACTTGTAACGCGAGCTGCTATAAGAAGGAAGACACAGACCTTCCACGCCGCAGACACAAAACATGACAAATCCGGCAATTTCCTGGAATATTGCAAAACCGGTCGGAAAACGGTACCCTTCAGACACAGAGCTAAAGGGAAATGAAAGTGCTTTGCATCCAAAGGGAGAATGCATTAGCAGCTCGGATCCTCGCGTGCTCTCTAGGTAGGAACAGGAGCCCGAAGGACTCCGGTGCCGGCGGGGAATGCTGAGTGGGGGAGACGGGCAAGGCGGAGAGGGGCACACGGGGAATGAAATGCGGAGAGGGGCACACGGGGAATGAAATGCGGAGAGGGGCACACGCTCGGTGCCGAGAGCGGAGCGGGGCCAGGCGGGGCCCCCCGCCCCGGAGCGCAGCCCTGGCCCTCCCCACCCTCCCTTCCCGCACCAACTTCCCCCGGCCCGGGACGTGGCCGGCTGCAGTTGGATAAGGAGCGACGCGACGGGGCTGAGATCGGTCTGAAGTCCACAAAGAAGCCATCTGCCTCCGGGAAGCGGGCTGGAGAAGGGCGGGCGGGAAGGAGGAAGGAGCAGCCCGGGGCAGTCTCACGCCGCCTGCAAGCGAGCGGCGGCGAAGAGATCGCCCCGGCCGCCGCCCCTGCTCCCAGCCCCGCGGCCACGCAGCGCTGCCCCCCGCCCGGCCCGCGCCGCCCCGCCGCCGGGACACGGAGCGGGCGCACCTTCCCCGGGCTGAGCGCTCACCTTCCTCCTGCCGCCTCCGCCGCCGCCGGCCAGCGCGGCGCTGCCGCCCGAGTACATGTAGTAGGCGATGCCCAGCACCCAGAGGAAGGCGAAGCAGAGCAGCAGCCGAGACCTGCGCCGCATCCTCCCTCCCGCGCCGCCGCCAGGCCACCAGGAAACGGCCGCCAGCAGCCGCCGCCTCCGCTCCTGCCGCCGCCGCCGCCGCCGCGCAGGGTCAGGGGGCAGAGGGCGAGCGCCCGCCCCCCGACCAATCCCGCGCCGCCCGGCCCCGCGGGGGGCGGGCCGGCTCCGCCGCCGTCGCCATGGTTGCAGCACGCCGGGCCGCCGCCTCCGCCGCGCCCGGGCCGGGGGCTGCGCGCCCCCCGCAGGGCGGGCACCGGCACGTACCGGACCGGCCCCGCCCGCCCCTCCCGCCGCCGGGCACCCTCGGGTTCCCCCCGCCGGGCGCGGATCTCCGCGGGCGCTGCCTGAGCCGGGCCGGGGGTCGGGAGCCGCGCCCCGCGGGCAGCGGGCAGGCGGCGGGAGGGAGGCCGCTCCCCGCCCTGAGGCGGCGGGGCACCGCGGGACTGCGCGGCCGTGCGGGTCTCTCCTCCTCGGAGTTGTCCCACTCCCTCCCCGCTCATACTGGCCGGTTACCCGGAGACTCTCGGTACCGCAAAACTCCAGACTGGCCCCGGTCCGCGCCCCGCACCCCCCGCCTGCCGTAGCCCGAAGTGTCCGTGGCCGCGCTCCTGCAGCGGTGCGCGGGTCCCCGACATGAGGGGTGCTCCGGGCTCACCACGGCTGGTAGTGACTGCGCCCTCGTTCAGTGCACCCTCCAAGGGCCAAAATACAGCACTAGTGTGTGGTTCTCACCCCTTTGGAGTTGTCTTGTTCCCCTACTCATGTTGGATGATCACATAGAGGCTCCCAGGCCACCAGAAATTCCAGACTGACCACAAGTTGTGTCTCTGACTTTTCAGAATGGAAATTGTGCTCTATGAAGATGTTGCCTTTAAAGTCACTTGAGGTGGGTAGAGAGGCAGGTCTTCATTATGCCTCAAAGGTCAGAAAGCAAAGTCTTGTCAGGACATGTCCACTACCCTCTGCATGACATTATTGAAGAGATTTTTCCACGGCCCTATGGAACACATCGAGGACCTAACAGCCCACCACCCCACTGGGGTCATGGACCTGCTCTGCTTGCACTTCTGAAGTCACCACAACAGCAGTGCCCAGACTGGAAGCATGGGCACCACTAACGCAGGCCTAGCGGGATCTCTGAGGGATTATGCCTGGATCTTCCCAGACAGATGACCCACGTAAGGCTTTGCTCTTAGAGGCTGGTCAGTTGATATGGTCATTGCCTAGTAAAATTATCTGTCTTTTACTGACCCAGTTCCACCCCTGAACACCCCAGTACAGACACTACAGTGCACTAGTTCACTGACTCGTGTGTGCACAGCTCATGCTGCTGTTATTCCACACCAATGAGTTTCCTGTTGTTCAGCATTTGCTGCTATCTCATCCCACTGTGAGACATCAAAAAATGAGAACACAAAACTAACAGGGGACACATTCTCTAACAATTGAAAAGCACCTCTATGTCAGAGGCATATCAACTCAAAGGACAGCATGCCTGGTTTTGAAACATTTTGGGGTTTTTGCTGTCCTCTCACTGTGTTCTATCAATAGACTATTTTATTCCCACATGTTCTGACTGTACCCCACATTTCTCCTTGTCTCCACACCAATGTCAGGCTTCTGTCAGTCCAGCTACAGCGGTGACTACAGAGCCATTGTAGCAGACTGCTCACCAAGCTGGGCCAGGATGGGGGCAGAGGGTCTGGCATAAATTCTGTTGCATAAGCAGGAAAAGATCCAGCAGCTACAATAAATGGCATCAAAAACTCACCTGCTCACCAGCACAGTCACTCCGCTGACAGTCTTGTCAAGAATGTGAATTGTGTCAGTGTTGGCACTGCCTGGGCAGAAGTTGTCTGGCATGCAGAGATTTCAGGGGATAACTGCATACCTTCCCACCTGCCATAGCACTGCTGGAGAGATAGCATGGTAAAAAGACAAAGGAAGGAATCCCAAATAAGTATCCATTCGGGGAGTGTAAGATAAAGAGATTGATTTTTTGAAAGCAAATGAATCTTTCAATAAACTGAGCATTATGAATTTAGTTTGGAGGGAGTTGGAGACAGACGCCCAATTTCGGCAAAATACAAGTTTTGGAATCAAATAGTTAGCATCTATTTGAAGTGATGTACACTGGAGAGTATGGGCTGCCAGGAGACACACAGATGTTCTAGATGAGAGTTTTTGATTTATCCAGAGTGTGTTTGATGCAGGTGAGAGCAGTTCCTCCAAAATCACTGACTATGCCTGCGTCTAAAAAGACACACGCACACGTACACACATAAACACACCTCACTTCAAAGCGAAATTTCCATTAGCAAGGTTTTCTATATAAATCAGTGGACTCAGCCACCCAAGCTTGGGAACATCCTGATAAACTCCTACTTCTTGGGCTCTACAATGAGATGGAGAAGTAACTTTCTTGCTGCTGGGGAATTCCTTTGCTGGGCAGATCTGCTGAGGGAAAGGGTGCTTTGCATGACATATGTCTCCGCAAAAAACATCATACAATTTCATATGCTAAGGGAAGCCATAATCCTATTTAACTTACAAAATTGCAGACCACTTAGTCTTTAAACACCCTACAAAGCCTACAAGAACTTTTCTTGCCCTTTTCATAGTCTTAAATATCTTGGGATGGTCTTCAAAGGTCTCCCTGCAGCCGCAGGTATTTTCAATGATTTTAGCAATGTACTTTGATAGATTTTTCCCTTTCCAGCAAAATTAGCCAGCCATGCATGTGCAGAAAATTCTTCCATAGCTGCACACTTCACAAGCTTATTGAAATAATCCACTGCTCATGCTCAACCACAGTTCTCAAAGGTTTATAACTCAGTCAAATCAAAACTAATTTCTTCTCAAACAAGCAGATACATGCCTACTTCAAGGAAGGCTATTTTCATGTCAGAGTTCATTTTTCAGCCTTCTGCTGATAAATTACAGAAATGCTCAAAAAAAAAAGGTTGTAAGAGTCTATTTGGATCAAGAATTTTTTTCTACTCTCCTGATATTCTGAAATGGATGAACCAGTTTTGTTCAAGTCTTTCCAAAATATTCAGATTTGGACAAAGTCCCAATTCGGCAGATTTCATCCTGAATCATTTATATTTCAGAGACCACAAAAAACACAGAGGTTTAGAATGGAAAATGTTACATTGATTCAACTCTAGGAAAAGCTGCCTGTTCTATTATAATGCATTTGCATACAGATATCTCTTTACCTCAAAAGTCCTAACATGTTTAGTCAGCAAAGAAAAACTGAAAAAAAATGTGCTTCAATTAAAGGAAGGAATTCAAGAACAATGTAAGATACTTTTTAATTATTTTCCAGTGCATTTCAAAAGAAAATATTAGCATATTTTAAAAGCAGCATTGCTAGAATGATTCACAGAATAGAAATGCCTCTGTATCAAGCACAGCCCTTTAAACAAAAGAGATCAAGCATGTGAGAATACAAATGGGAGTGAAATTTGCAGAAGGAATTATCAAAACTTTGCTTTTGATCTGCAATGCAGACACCTAGATTTGAGGGACAGAATTCTGATCTAGTTAGTTAGGGTGTAAACCAGAGGGAACATCACTGAACTCATATGAGAGAGGGTACAAAACCAGCCACAGCCATGACCAGACTAATTTGGACAACACAAAACCTCCTTTTCTGGAGTGATATTATCTAGTCAAAAGTGAACAAATCCTTCTGCAGGGCAAATGGAAAGCAACCCTCACCTTCAGGAATAAGTGAGTCAACCTCTTACTCATGCTACCAATCTTGTCCTTGCAAAAACAGGAAGAAGGATTTTCAGACCAGGTCTAAAACACAGATAATAAGTTTAAAAGACTTTAAAAGGCAAAAATATAACCTATCAAGATGTCACAACCTCTTTGATACATGGAAGCTAAAACATAGGTGATCCAGTTCATATTACATTCTTTCAAACCTATTCAGTTATGTCACAAAGTAAATAATTTCTCCTCTCTCATGAGAAAGATTACTTATTAGCCTAATGTAGGGTGTTTTATAACACAGAAATCACACATTTACATGAAATTTAAAATACATCTGTAAAGGATATAGATCTACTAAAGTCTTGAAATCTTGACTCAGCACAAGCCCAGTGTGTGTTTGTAGTGCTAGAATTCTGTTTGTAGTGAAAGAGCCTGATCCTGAAAATGTTTACGCAAATGTTTAACTTCATTCAGCGCGTATTCCCACTGGAGTCAGCTGGACTACTCAGACATTTAAAATTATATGCTTATGGCTGAGTACTTGCAGGATTAAAGGTTAAGTGCAGCTAGCAGGTCTGAAAATCTATGTAGGTGTTTTGCAATTCCTCGCTGCACAGTGGTAACAATGAGAAACAGACTACCTCCTCAGCTAAAGACTTGGGAGTCAACATGTCCTTTCCCATCTGTTTAGATGCCAAGAACTATGTTTGTTTAATTTTTCAGCGGAGTTTCTGATGCTACCCAGAGTAGGCAGACGTGCTGGCAATAGCATTCAAAAGTGGCTTGCTTCCAGAAAATCTTGTTAGCCTCCAAGAATGTTTTTTGAACTGTTAAAACCCTAAGCAGCAATATTGTACATGCACATTTTACCTTGAAAACAGTGTGTCACCGTGCCTGACCACAGGGTTTGTCAGGCAAGGTCCAAATATGTTCAGGCACTGCAGAACTAAAGCTCTCTCATCCTAGACTCTGAATTTAAGAAGGTAGTATCTTCTCTTTTAAAACATACAATAATGGCTATTTCCTCTGATAGCACTGCTGTTATGCTGTTTCCACATTAGAGATTGATCACATTACATCATGCGATGCAGATATTGTAAACACTGCACTTTCTCATATGAATTTGAAATATCAGTTTAAGCCCTCATGCTTCCAAGGCAAATTATCCAAATCTGGAAGCCTTTCCTCTCTATTAAATAAAGTTTAAGGTTCAACATTCCTTGGAGTCATTCAGTTCAACAAGGAGAGGAAACAGATTCTTTTCCTATGGGTGGTGAAGGCAAAGAAAGAACAACTCAGCCTTTGCTCGGCCTCCCGCTAAAGATGGCAGAAGCCAGAACAAACTGCAGTCCCACTGCCAGCTATTCTTCCTGAGTCACTTTGCATGCTGGACTGAACTTCAGCAGAACAAAACAAACCTCTTGCAGCATTCTGTAGGCTGCTGATCCAATATCAAAATGTGATATGGCTCAGAAGTCTCTCTCATAGGAGAGCGATGATAGATGAAAGAGAGAATCAGCCGTGGTGAGAGACTTGCAGAAACAACAACCTCACCTTTGATTGAGGTAATTTGACACTCCTTCATTGGAATTATCCAAATTCCGAAGGTCATAGCTGCCAGAAGTGGTAAAGACTGATGATCTATGGTCTGAGACAAGGCAGGAAATTCCATCCTTTCCTCTCGAACAACACTATGTAGCAGTGGAGGGCAGCTGTAGTACTGTAAGTAATTTGAGGCTAGGGGTAAACACTGTGTGCTAATGCATAATACACAAGTCTATTTTTGAGCAACAAAGACAAATGTGAACCCATCAGACAATGGTGGTGTAATGGCAACTGATGCTTTGTCCATTCAAGTTTATAATCCAGAGCAGTAAGGCTACAGCCAAGAAATTTGAGACTATCTATGATACAAGTTTGCTACAGCCAAGCATAGAAAATGCAGCTGAGTTACCCTAGTATCAGATTTGTGGAGATTAAGAAAAAGATATTCCTTAGTCAAAGTGTTTTACCAGAAGCAGGTTTTGCTCATGTCTTTCCATAAAGATTTTCTTACTTAGTTGCACCATCATCAGCTCACTACAGGGAATGCCATAGAAAAAGAGAAAAAGAAACAAAAAAAACCATAAAGAAGACTGAAGGAGGCATGGTAAGAGGGGAGGTGAGAGTACAAGGAAGCAGCACAGGCTTTTGTCTTCCAAAGCTGCTGCACCGTCTGCAGTTTCTAAATTGAAAAGATTGATAAGTGGTGCAGTTCACCAGCTACTCAGGATATCATACCCAGATGGCAGGGGGAACCTGATGCTTCGTGAGTGTATTGTAAATATTTCTCTTCAGTGATGGTGTATCGTTCAGAAGGGCAGAGGAGAAAACCTTTCCTTGCTATACAATATTTTCGCTTCAGCTGGATAGTGGAAAGCATTTTCTTACTTCTTCCCCACTTTTCTCATATTAGGAGTTGAAGCATGTGCCTTCAGTCTGAGACAGGGCAAGCAGGTCTCCAGTTCTCTGGAGAAACATTCTGACCACTGACAATGGCAAGTCACATCAGAAATGCCATCATGAACAGGCTGAATACAGCTCAGATGTCTTTGATTAATTTTTTTTAATACAATTTTCCATCTTCACACTATTGCCTCCCACTCAGGTGCACGTAATGGAGCTCATGCCTCAAAAGTGGTGTGCTGCCCATAGCAACCTATTCCCACTGGACACAGTGCAATCTGAGAGTTAGCAGTGCTGTACATCCTCTGCACCAGGTGAAGGACACCACTCCCCCCACACCTGCCTTAGCACCATGTCTGCTTTTTGCATCACAGCAGTGGCTAAACAAATAAACCCCAGCAATGCATTTTTATCAACACTATATACTGTTCTTCAAGAATATTTTTCACCGTGCAATTAAAAGTAGTCTTTTCAGGCAGCACATAATATCAATAAATACATTAGTTTGTCATGTCCTTTTTGCATATTTGCCAATTTGCAAAATTTTGTGTTTGGATCCCCCAAATTATTATAACAAATTACACAGGTCATCTCTATCACACTCAAGAAAGTATTTCATATAATAGGGGAAAGAGATGTTTCTTTCAGTTCACACACTCTCCAGAAGTCATATATTGATTTCTCCCAAGTTTAATCTTTCAGTACTTTGGAACAGACAGTAAATAGGCTCACTTACCACAAGAGATGGAAATTGACCCCATTTGTAACCTTCACGACCAGTTTGACTTCAAACCTTTATCATCATCCATTAAAATCATGAAAGGCTGTTTCTGAAAGCAGGACCAAAAACAACAAACCTCAAGAAATTAGTTTTACACTCTTCCTCTTCCAACAGAAGGAGCCAGACCCACCCTCTCTATAATACAACTGAACCACAATGACCTTGGTCCCAGTGCCTATCACACAAAATGATTGGAAGAAAAGCTGGAATTTCCCTGCAGAGACCATGTATTTTCCATCCCCTTTGTTCTTTCAAGAGTTTCAAGTAGAGGAGCAACTGTTTTCTTCCAAGGAGTCAAACATCAAATAAAAGAACCTTCTGTCCTTGTCCTGTGAGTGAAAGTCTGTGACTTTGTCAACTGAGGTTAATAACACTTTTCTTTTCACATTCTACCAGGATATTGCTCACTGTTTTCTCTAGCTTTCAAAACTATATCTGAACTAATAGACATGCACCTTGGGGAGAGGTGGTCAAATAATGATTTTATTTTTACTTGTAAATTAGATTTTTCCAGCACATAGGGGTGTAAATGAGGCTTCCCCTAAGAAAATAACATTTTTTGCCTCAGAAATTCACCATAAGTTCAAGACAGCAATACTTTGTTCAGTTGTAATCTCACTGTAATTTACACTGGTGTAAATTGGGAGTGACTCTGTAGAAGGCCAAGTCATTACAACAAGTTAAATTGATGTAAGTTGATAAAAAGAATCAGGTTTCCCATAGAGCTCCTTCTCTTACCAAAAAAATGGTAATATACAGTGGAGAAAAGAAAAGCACTTCCAGAGTCCCACACTTCAGCATCTATATCTCACCAAACACGCCTAAAAAAGCATCACCACTGGAAACACAGTGCATGAAAATGCTCATGGGGCTTGTGTGCAGGGATGGCAGAGGTGGCAAGGGTAAAGAGGGCACAGAAAGAGAAAGAGGGAGGGGAAAAGAGAGAGGGAGAGAGAGAAAGAGAGGGAGAGGGAGAGGGAAAGGGAGCAGGAGAGGGAGAGGAAGGGGAAAAGAGGCAAGAATTGAAAACGAGAAGACTTGCCCTCCACTTGGGGAAGTATGGGGATGAACTGCTTGGGTCAGCTAGCCCAGCAATAGGGACCTGAAGCTTTTGCACTGTAGCCTCTCACACATCACTTGTTAAGGAAGGAAACCTCACACATTTTGGGAAATACTTCCTGCCGTGATTCTGGGAATAGAAAACTCTGTGATGCTGAACAAGAAAAACACTGTTTCTGGTATCATATCTTTGCAAGTAGCACTTCTACTGTGGTTTTTTTTTTCTTTTGGTACTGTCTGAGTCATCCTCTGTAGATGGATGTCCCAGGACATTCTTATGGGAACAAATGTCCTTGAGTGTACTGCCCCATATCAAACGTTTGCCAGCTATTCTCTGTGTGTCCTTGTTACAGAGGAGCTCACTAAATACTTGCCTAGGGACACAGATGTACCTGCAGAGGTGCAGTGTGACAGTGGCGAGACAAATGTGCATACACTGTACTGACCTTGGCAAAAATCCTAGGCAGTCCAGCAGCAGGATCCTGTCTTTAACCTAGAGCCCCTGCCAGTTCTGGCAGTGCCTCAACTAAACCATTATTTTCTGAGCCATTTGTCTGCACTTCCAGGATCCTGAGCCATCTGCCCTTTCAGGATCCTACATGTTATGTGTGATGGAGCAGCTGAGGCATGGAGTTCTTCCTAAGGAGAGGGCAAGGAGGGTGGTGACTTGATGCTACAGACACCGTCACACCTGAAGGCAAGGATCCCATCAGGAAAAGGGCCATGGCACTACACCTTAGCCAGGCACACACCTACACAGTGCAGAGAAACACAGTATTAAAAAAATATCTCTCTGTACTCCCACACTTCCCCAGGACCCTGACACTGGCACAAAATTTCAGCCAGAACAAAAGGAATATCCTCAGTGCTTGAGTGTCATGGTTTTTCCCCGCTTCCTGATGGGACCCTGCCAGAGGCTGAATGCAATGGGAAGCCTCAGCTACTGCGGGACCACTCTTAGCTTGTGTCTTTCTCTTTCCTCCTCCTTCTTCAGTTTTTCAGTTCCATATATTTTGTCCTTCTTCCTGGCAGGCAGACTTTTAAATTCAATAAAGGGCAGTGCATTTTCTTGCTTTAATTAATCACATATTTTCTGCCATGTGAGTAAATAATAATTAACCTGGCAACTGGAGGTACACTGGGTTAGATCATGATGCTCTGTGTTGGCTTTCCACAATGTTTCCTTGCTGTCAATGCTGCTTTCTTGGCTAGATTATCTCCCAGCATACCATGTGCTTGAGTAACAATAACAAACAGGGAAAATGAAGCAGTTCATAAGATTATTATTTTAGTTAGGTTTTCTGTTCTAAAAGCCAAAAAAACATCAGCAGGCCCAATACACTCAGAAGAGCTGCTTTGTTGTTTGTTTTTTTTTTTTTCCTAGTCACTAAAATACTGAGCTGTTATACAGTTATATCAAAGAATTTAATAGGACACCAAACAAGTTCGGAATCCCACTGGTGCTTCAACAACTGCATTTGATCAGCCATAAGCGCATATCATTACTCATGGAGAGAGAGGGAAAGACAGGAACTTTGGATCTCAGGCGCATGTCAGGGTCCCTCTGCATATATCATTTTATTAGTTCTTGAAAAATTGTACTGTGCCAATGCACAGGAAAAAAGGCTTGGAAGAAAGGGCCTCCAAGAGCCAGGAGAACCCTGACAGGGCTCTCACACCCCACCCCCACAGAGGAGGAAACAGGGTCCTGGTAGAAACTTGAGGCAATAGCTAATAGATGCTGAGAGGAGTTAGTGTGCTTCTGACATTCTAAGAAATGCAGAACCAAAGGGCATATACCTGCAAATATGAGACAAGTCTGAATTTACCAGGTGGAGAGGTTTTGCTTTTAAAGAAGAATAAAGTCTTTAGAGAGGAACTTCTCCAGTGCAGGAAACCCGTCTAGAACTGTTCTTTTATCCTGCATGCCCCATGGCAACTGACATTATTTAGAGCTGAGAAAAGTTTGAATAAATAAATCAGCTGAGCCAAGGAGTCTTTTCAGTGTGTAATCAGTTACTCCCTTCCCATTTAAGTCTCTCTCTGCCAAGGTTTCCCTCTGCTTCCTTGAGAAACGCACAGAAGCATTCAGACTGGTGTTGCCACAAGCAGGGGCTTCATGTGTCTGCTGGGAGGGCTGGCAGCCCCAGGCAGCTGGGAACAGCACCCACAGAGCTCCCAGTCTGTGCCAGGGAGAAGTGGCTGCTCAGTCCCTCCCAGTGCTGTCCGATAGCTGTCTCTGACGTGGTCTGGCCTCAGCCCACTCACAGTGGATCAGAATCCACAGCACAGCTTATGATCATTTGCACTTGTAACAGGTCCCTGCGTGATGGGGCCACAACCGAATGCCTACACTGCTCTTAGCCCTGCTGGGCTGGGATACAAACCAGTAAAGGAGCCTTGGTAAAGCCAGAACTGATCCTGTTCCTGCTCTTTGGAAAAGAAAGGCAACTTCGGTACAGAGGCTGCTGGCACAGCACCATTCAGAACCATGAAATTTGCTGGAACCAACCAAAAATTTGAACAGATACACAACTGGAATTTACAATGTACTTTCAGTTCATTGTTCCATTTAGATCTCCAGGTGTGAAAACAAACTATGGAGAAAAACAAAAGAAAACAAAACAAAACAATAGCAACAAAGCACTTCAAGTGAAGGCAGGATGAATACCTTCTGGAAACAAAAAGATATATTTTGTCAATTGATTACACAGATGGGAAAATCATACAAGCAATGGCAAGGTTGACAGCAATTTGGGAGAACTGGCAGCATCCCAAAGGCTAAGGAAAGTATCCTCTTCATCCAATGCTTCTTGACATTTTCTCAGAGACCAAGTTCACAAATTGTGAATTTCTGAGTTCAGAGAAAACCTTCCAAGCTTGTCAAGAGTATAGATGCTGCAATTGCCAACCCAGAGGTATAAGACTTCTAGAGGTGCTGCCATTTCTTGTCTTTCTTTTTTTTTTTCCTAGAGATGGCTCTTGTAACATCTTGACTCCTGAGCAAGATGAATTCTGTCACTGTGCCAAGTCTTAGCACTAGGCAATGGAGGGCAAAGATAAGGCTTCAGACGTGTCCCACTTATATGTCAAAATACTGCAACATTGACAAGTACTTTAGTGCTGCACATTCCCTGAATACTAAACTTCTTCCTGGTACTGTCTTGTACTATACAATATGGCTCTTTTTATACTTCAGTTTACCAGCATCTTTTTTCATTTCCAGTTAGGCTGGTAGAGGAAAAAGGCCTTTAACAAAAATTAGGATTGCATTTTCTTAGTCTTTACTGAAGTGTGTAGTACATGCAAAGTAGTCACACAAACTGGGATTAGAAATCCTAGAGCTAAGATATATTCCCAGCTTTTTCAGCCTGAAGCGTTCTTTATCAGAGTTAGGCTCACTATTTATCTTTGCAAGTTTTAAAAATATGGTTTTATTACCTAGCTCAGTATCTTCTTGCCATCCTCAGAGATGATGGGGTGGAGAGAGCATTTATAAAAATTGCTGATGACACCAAGGTGGGAGCGGATGGAAGTAATTCAGAAGATGGGATCAGAATACAAAATTATCCTAATGTGTTGGAGAAATAGTCTAAAATTATCAAGACAGAATTTAGTAACAATGCACATGAAACACTAAATGGAGAAATGAAAGATCAAATGCGCAAATACAAAATGAGAAATCATAAAAGAGTTGGAAGGGCTGGGGAAAAAAAGGATGTGAGAACTAGAATATGACTCAATGCAAATACAAGCAAAGCAGTTAAATCTCCTAAAAGACAAATCTCATATGAGATGCATTATTACAGGAGTGTCAAAGGCAATAGGGAATTTTTCAGCTCTTCAATGCACTGGTGAAGAGCCAGCTAGTGTATTGGACCTAGTTCTGGGTAACTCTTTTCAAAAAAACAATAAAAAAACATAAGATATTTATAGAATGTGGCCTATCAGAAACACATGTATGATTAGGTTGGTCACTATAGAAGCTTCACTGGGAGATTTGATAATAGTTTTTCAGCATATGAAAGAATGTCCAAGAAAGGACAACAGTAACTTACTTCCTTTGCTCAGTTTTCAGGAAAAAGTCCAGTGGATTTGGTAGAATGGCAGTTGGGCGATCAAAGAAAATTCAGAACTGGCTAATAATTCTTAGGAACGCTCGGGACTCTGCTTGTAGAAAAGTTTAGGAAGAGATTTGACAGTGGTACTGGTATATTCTATCCCACTTGCAGCAGGGAAATTTTCTCAGTGGTTTCATACAGCTTCATTCAGTCACACAGTCAACATTCTCAATCCTATTTTATCAAAAGATCCATCCAGTTCCTTTTTGTTTGCAACAGCACAGAGTTGAAGCTGAGCTGCAGGTGTTTTTCAGACACTTCAACACTTTGGCAGTTACAAATTCAGGATCAGACACCTTTCCTTTCTCATGCTTTTCTTGGACAAGCAGGAATCATTGTCATTGTCCAACTCTGCTCCCTGCTTTCACATGCAGATTTTCCAGTAGTCAGAGTCCTGTGGAATTTCCATTCCCTTTTCTCTCCGTGGTGAGCTGTGTATGTTCACAGCTACATGGCATGAGTAAACTCCAGTGTCACACATAACCCCTTTCCAGACACTCCTGAAACTTGTTCTGATATTGGACGCTACTGTTAATATTTTCTAGATCACCCTGAATCTTTGTCCTCTCTGTAGTCATCAGGCTTCAGCTGTCCATGAAGACCCTTAGAATTCAATCTCCATCCCAGGATCAACCTTGCTAAAGGCAAAGCTTGAGTTGTGGGATGCTGGAAGCCCTCCAACCTGAACCATGGCTGCTGTGCTGGTCAATGGGAACTGTTGATGTGCTGTATCCCTGCCCACCAGGGCCCAGAAAATGAGGAATCCACAGCACTGTTCCAGTTTATCCCCTGCAGGTTAAAGTACAGGGAGTGCCTGTGCTGCAAGAAGGTGAAGGTACCACCATCATCACCTCAGCTGCTCCTGTCTTGGTGCTGAGGAGCAGTGTGGGCAATGTTTGTCTTCATCTCTACTCTCTTGTATGCTGCTGACAGTGGTGTGGTATCCTCAAGTGTGAGACAACCTCAAATTACAAGATGCAGTTTGTCTGCTGGAGGATGAAGCATCACACAAGCTGATTTGCCTTGTTTCACTGTGGCTCTTATTTGTTCACAGCCCTAAGCCCCCCACAATGCAATCAATTGAGTGACAGCCTTAGGAAATTGCACCTTTTCACACTTCCTAAGAAGAGAATTACTTACATAAAAGCTTCTACATTTTCCTTTGCTACCTCTCCACATGGATTTGGTTGTCTCTTGGAGCAGAGGGAGGATATTTTCCAACTATAATAAAAACACTGCATGGTGATGCAAAGAAGATCTCCAGTCTAATGATGTTTCTTTATTTTCAGATTTCTATTTTTTTCAAAAGAGATTCTGAGTCAGAATAAAGGAAGGCTCCTGCTAACTTGCTCCTGTTGGGCTTCGGATACATCGCTGTGCACAAAAAAAGATCACTGCATGGATGCACTTAGGTGACTCCTAAAAAATCCCAAGAAAACTTTGGATGAGGTAGATTCACTCTTGCACCCATATGCAGGGACTTATGAACACACAGTTCAGCCACCACCAAACCTACCCAGTGCTCCTGCCTCTCAGCAGTCATGCTCTGCAGAAACTGAATAATTAATATTTGTTGCCATAATGTTCTGGCATCAGCCTTTCCACAGTAACATCGATTTTTCCTATTTCTCTTGTACATTCTCAGTGATCCAGTTCTCCATCTACCTCACTGTCTTGCCAGATTCTTACCCCTTCTCTCTCACAGACAGGCCCTTTGCTCTGCAGAGCAACCCTCTGAGTTCACTGGTTTAATCACACTGAGCAGCAGATGTTGTGTGTAAGGACAGTAAAGTCTAGTTCTGCTTGCTTTTTGCTTCCTTTCACAGTTTGTGTTTTCCTATCGCTAACTTCAACATTATTTTTAACTTTTTTTTTTTTACATCTTTCAGCATCTTCCCATTTCTCCTTACTTGCACAGATCTTAACGTTTCTATTTCCTTTCTTCCTGTTCCACAATTCCCTCTCTCAACTTCCCCTAAGAAAAATGAACACATGGTAAAATACTGTTTTTCTCAATGCTTCTCCTTTCCTTCTCTTCCAGTCCTTTCTCTAATTCCATTCCATCTTCCACTTACTTTCTTTATGACACCTGAGGACATGTTTCCTCAATTATTTATGGATTTATTTACTTAGATATTTATTGCTTTTGGCTGTTGTCCTTACAGAAGCCTTCACATTTTTTCACATTTCCCATCATGTCCCAGTTTTGACTCATGTTCCCTGGAGGTGGGGTAAGTTTCTGTTCTCTATCCCTCCAGCTATGAGCACACTACAAGCCAGAGTACAATTCCAGCTGAAGGAACACCTAGTTTCACAATAGCTCAGTATGAAAAACGGTAGGACTAGAGCAGTGCAGAGTTTAGCATGGACTGCAAAGTCTGTCTAGGATCTTAATAAATAAATGGAGCCTTAGCTGTGGCTCTGCTCATTGCTGTGACAAAAATACAAGGCCCAAGAGAGGTGTAAGCCCATTCTTGCATAGCAAAGTAGCTGTAAGAGGTGCAGCAGGGTGCTCACAACCTCCATGAGCAGGGCATGACAGCCTTCAGTCATCTGTACATTACCCCAGCCCGCGCTGCAGAATGCTCTGAGAAATGCAGAAACTCTGTTGGGTTCAAAGGGGGATGTGCCCAAGGCTCTTCCAGGAGACATGGTCCTGTTTAGAAATGGCAGTGAAGAGAAATGTGCTCCCTTTCCTTGTGTACCTTTCCTCACAACTCATGATGCCTCAGCACATCTCTGCCCAGAGTTTGCCAAATGTCCAGGAATGTAGCCTTCAACTGCTCCCTGCAGAGCTCACAAGGAAATTTCCTTCACGAGAAAATGGTTTTCTGTGGCATTCACATGTTCTGGAAAAATCCCTTAACCCAGGATTTTTCTCATGGGAAGCTGAGAAGCCTCAGAGAAAAAGGAAAACTATAATCATCTGATTTACTTCTCCTGTGTTTTACTCCTTTGGAATGTGTTTGGAGATTGTTTACCACAGGTGGTTGTTTCATTGGTTTCTGTTGTGAGTTATTTTGACTCAATGGCCAATCAGGGTCAAGCTGTGTCGGGACTCTGGAAAGGGTCACGAGTTTTCATTATTATCTTTTTAGCCTTCTGTAAGTATCCTTTCTGTATTCTTTAGTGTAGCATAGTTTAGTATTCTTTAACATAATATAGTGTCTTAAAATAATACATTAGCCTTCTGAGAACATGGAGTCAGATTCATCATTTCTTCATCTGGGGACTCTGCAAATACAAAAGCCTTCCCCCAGACAAGTGAGACTTTCTGTAGCCCCTCGGTGAACAGCATTTAGAAGTCCAAGCAGGGAGGAAAGTAATGAAGGTTAAGTTTTTGGCTGTGCAGCACCTCACATCACCAAGTGCCCTGACTGTGTGCTCTTCATGTCCAGGAGAATTTTGATTTTGTGTTCAAAGGAATGAGAGAAACCTTGTGGCGTTTGCTTCCAGTAAGATAGAGTAAGACAGTTTTTCTGCATGCAAGAAGTGGTACAAAAGAAATAAGCGAAACACCATAAAAGGAAAAGCAGACTGGTGTGGTTTAGGAATGAGGTACTGGAATTCCCACTGCAGCTGATTTAAGTCCCAGTTTCTCAGCAAGGCTGTTCCCCAAGAGTGTTTGAATGTACAGTTAGCAAATGAAATAAGCTTAGTACCTAATGCAGCAGGGAAAGCCTTTGGTGGTAAGCCCCAAGGATAAGGCAGTGAGAGCCAGACTCACCAGAGCACAACGTGCCAGTTTAACTTGGCTGGGAGTCAGGCTCTGCGTGCTTTCCTTACACAGTGTACAAAGCTGAGCTCGTTGGCAGTGCTCAGTAAATAAACAGCGATAACAAAACCTGCAGCAGAACCCAAAGGATACCCGGAAATTACTTGTGTGTGGAACTCCCTTGGACATGGCATGTTGCCTTCAGCACTGGGAAATGTGCTTCCCCTGCAAGCTCAGAGTACAGTAATTGTTACTTTTCACCAGTTATTCCAGTGTGATAAAAACAATAATCTGTGGGCGTGGAAGGGCAAATAGTATATAAATTACCAGTCAGACTATATTTAGGCCCATAAACCAAAAGGATGGTGTTCTGGGAACAATGACTGAAGTGTTAACTGTATCTGATTTTTTTTCTTAGTGTACAGTCCAACCTTTGCGTCTTGATGACCTGCCAGACTTGTCTATGGTATGTCACTTGTTTTTTGTGAAAGAGGTCCGAGGGAAATAAAAAGCCTGGAAAAGTGCAGAAAGCCCAAAAGTGTGTGTTGATGGAACAACATCTATCTCAGAAATTGTCCTTTGTCTCATGTTGTTCAAAAATGAACAACTGCAGCGGTAAAAGGGATTTTCAGTTGCTGGATACTGACATGCAAAGTTTTCCTGTGAGTCTGTACTATTCTTTTGAGAGTGAGTGCAGGGTACAAAACAGTAAACTGCAGCAAGAAAATGCTGTGCAATGGCCAACAGGTAAATAATTCAGCACTATGGACAAGCAGATGAACAACAGCTGTTTCAAGCTGGTATTAAATGCATCTCAAATTGCAATTCAGTGTTTTGGACTGGAAGCTACTTGCTGTCAATTGGCATCTCAGCTATTCCCATTTAGGCACTTTGGAAGAGCCACTGCCTGGCTTAGTGGTACCAGAAACATTGCAAATTGGGGGGAGGAACTGACCATCCCTGCAGATCAGCTTTGGATGCCCAGCTGTGACAAGAGCAGCACCAAGCACAGGACATCCCCACAAATGCACCAGGCAGATGAGCTGTGCCCTGAGCCAGCAGAACCTCTGAGCCCCTGGCATGAACCTTGAAGGGTGATATTGATGACTTGCAGTTGTAATGGACTCCAGCTTGCCCCTGCCATAGACAGGGAGTTATCTGAATTCCCACAGAATTCAGTTGGAAGTAGGATGAAGCCACAGGATCATGTTGTCCCTGCTGTGATGATAAGCAAATATTGTGTGATTGTTATTAATACTATAGCTAGACAAGACTCATGCTGTCATACAAGCACCAAGGGAAAAAGTCTCTAAATCAAATACATTTAAATCATATTTAAGGCAAATCATCAAGTGCAAGAAGAAGGCCTATAAGGAAGAAATTGAGAAATGAAGAGAAGGACTAGAAATTATAAGACGCTTGTGTTCTGGGCACAAGTAGCAGTTATGTTCTTTAGAAGATACAACCAGGAATACTGAAACCATGTGATTAACATCTAATAAACATTTACTCAAAACAGTTGAACAGTACCTCACAAACAACATGAGATTTGCAGAAAATGAAATGGTATTTTTACAAGTGAGTTACTGAAGTTTATTCTGGGTATAGCAGGGAGCAAGAAGAAAGCACAAAAGCCATCTGCTGAAACAGAAAATCACTCATTATTCAGTCTTGTCTTCCCTCATTACATAGAGAGAAATATTTATCCCCTGTTGAACTTCTTCAGGTGATTTCTCATCTGTTCATCCTGCTCACCTAAAAGCCACAGGCTACGATATATTGATGGGTCTGGACCAAATGACATGTGTCTCAAAATTTGAGCTTTCACATCAGCAGTTAAAGACAGCTTCTCAGCCAACATCTGGCAGAGGGAACAAATCTGGAATCTTATGTATGAAATTTTTTTTCTTTCCAAAAACTCAGGCACCAGCAGAGAGGGTTCCTCATATAACCCCCTGCTCAGAGGTGAGTCCTTCTATTTCTGGGGGCATAGCTGATATATGTCATGGACATATCTTTCCAGAGCAGGAGGACTGAGTGGGTGAAACACGGTGCTGAAAGGAACTTGGATATAGGATTTGTGATACTTGGATTTTCAGTGGGGTGTGCATTTGGAGGAGGAAGAAAACAAAAAACAACTCCAGGTTTAGATAAAATGGACTGGAAAAAAGTAGATGTTTTCTGAAATGAATAACAGCCCATCTGCAATCAATTAATTTCCATGAAATATTTTGTTTTATCTGAAATAAAATAGTTTGTTTCCATCTCAAATGATGTTGCAATAATAATAATAATAATAATAATAATAATAATAATAATAATAATAATCCCAGGATTTTCCTAAACAAAACAAAATCATGAATTTCTCAAAGAGCTGCACCTCTTCAAACATGCAAATAATCTTACCCTCTGTGCATCACATAGAGGCTTATAACACATTCTCACAGGGGGCTGCAGAGAGGGAAGCATACATTCTTCCCTGTTCTGTCCTGTATGAGCAGTTACTGACTTTTCAGGGGGTGGCATTCAAATAGCTGTCTCAAAAAAACATTTAATTCAAAAGTATTTAAAATATGACTCAGGTTCCCTGCTGTGATGTTCTAGATGTAGTTTCCAACAGCAAAACTGTCATTGTTCTTACCAGCCTCCTAACAGTCTGCAGTGAAGATTCTTCTGTCTGAGTTGGCTGGGTTTGAACCCCATTATTTGCAGCACAGCAGTAGCAAACTCTGTATTCTCAGTGCCATCCTATCACAAGGCAAAAATTCAAAGATTCTCAGTTTTATAATAGTACCAATGCACATCTACATTTTAGGCAAATTTTCACGGTACTTTCAGAACTGAATTTCAGGTCTTGGTATGCTTCCAGATCACTATGCCTCTTCTGGCATTCATCAAAGTACTGCACTGTACTGACAGTCTGCCATGTCATAGTGGTAAAATACTCTAATACCGAGGTTTAAGTACTATTTACAAATTGAAACCTGCAAGAAGAAGTAAAAAAAGTAAACTTTCCTTGTTAAACAAGGTCTGATCTTGCTTAAAATTTTCTGCAGCTGGAGACAATGTGGGCAGAAGAATGTGGGTTTGTTCATGGTGCTGCCTTCAGCGGCAGGAATGTGCTCTGGGCGTGTGAAGTGATGGAGCTGAGAATGAGCCAACACCAGCACCCGCAGGCTTCTGGCTCTCACTCCCCTACTGAAGGCACCAAATGCCTCTGCTGACACAGACACAAAGGTCTTTGCAGGAAAACGTTTGCGGGGTTGTAGAGAAGTAGGTTATTGCCATGCCTCTTGCCTGCCTCCAGTCATCACTTGCTCCAGATGTCCTTAAACCTGGTTATCTCTGCAGCCACCTTAGGCACGGAAGATATTCATGTTCAGGGCTTGTTGATATGGGGACATACAGAAGAATTAAATTGATTTATCTTTGGAAGGGGATTAGGTGATGACACATAATCAGCAGCAGATTAAACACTCTCATTCAGAAATATAGAGCCCCTAATTCAGTTTATCTTAATTCACTCTGGAAGGGAGTTAGGGCTGTGACTGAAGCATAGGGAAGGCAGGCTTGGGCACAGCTGCTGCTGTGCTCCCACAGCTCTCCCTCAGCCATTTGGCAGGGGCTGCCTGCCCACCCAAAGTGTTGGGAAAGGAGGGGTGGGATAAAGCAAACCTCCGCTCCTTCCTCACTCCCACATAGCTCACAGCCCACGTCTCAGGGCACCAGGTCCTGAGTGGGATGACTTGGGGGCTCAGCAGTGCCCACACCACTGCGTACTGCACCCTGGCCTGGAGAATCAGCTCCCAGACCCATCTTTGGAAATCCCCCTTTCTCCATCCTCTTTAGGTATTTCAAGAACTGAGGTTCTAGCAGGGTCACATAAGAGCCCAATCGACAGATTATTCTGATGCTGAGAAAGAAATACAAAGATTTGGCTTTTGAAAGTTTGCCAGCAAAAAATGGTACCAAAACAGGGCAACAAACCCTGCAATCTGTTTAAGTGCCAGTTAGCACTGCTGCACCATGGACTCCTGCTCATCTTTAATTGTAGGCACTTCCTAGATGATGAACATTTGTTATTAAAACTCAGGCTGTTGTGTGTGATTTACTTCATACTACATATAGAAAAAGAAGATGTGTGAAGGAGTCAGGCCTTTTTATCAGGCCCTGCTATAGCACACACATGGCTTTATCCCAAGTGGAGGCAGCCAAGGATGCAGGAAGCTAAGAGGTCTTTTGGGACTAGCCTGGTAGCCATAAGAGCATGCCCTACATGAGCATGCATCAACACCCTTTGCTAAAGCAGTTTCTCTTTCCTGTTTGAAACCCCATCATCTGCAATAATAACCTCTTTAGCCCAGCTGATGCTGATAAAATGTCATGCAGAAAGTGGCTCACAGTCTGGTACACGCTCTCTCACAAGCTGCAGTTTGCTTTCATTTAAGGCCGCAGTTTGGGCTTGCTTTATCCCAACCAAACATCAGCTGCTTTGCTTCCAGACACCTGCTCAGCTCCCAGCATAGGAGCAGCTCCCTCCCCTGACTTGCCTTTTCCAGATGCTCATAGTGATGCATTACACTGAATAATGGCAACTTTAAAAGAAATTGGAACCTCTTCAGATTTCAATTGACCTTAAATATAGGTTCTGTTTCTAAAATCCTTTCCTCAGCAAAAGTGGATGTCTGGGAGAATGGGTAATGGAATATGGAGCATTGCTGCCTCACCTTGTGCTTGGCAATTACCAGAAATTGTTGCTGCTTGACAGCAGCTTCTGTGTACACCTCTAGCATGATGGTCTTGAGTCCATAATTTCTACTAGCGTGCCATTAGTTAACTGGTAATGTTCCTCTCTGTCACGGCAGCTCACCCAAACAAATCAGCAGCTGAGTGCAGATCATTGTAAGCTTTTACAGTCTGGGAACCCACAGTTTGTTACTAGGCAAGTTTTTATTCATACAGATCCCAGTTAGACTCACACTGGGAAATAAGACCCATAACCATTTGCAGATTATTCATATGGCATGAATTCTCACATCTGCTAGCAGTAAAACTCCTCTCAGAAAGATGGACCACGAACAGGTGACTATGGACAATCTGATAGCATTATTTGGAGTGGCCTTGCTGCTTTTGTGATATGGAGCTGTCTCTCATCCAAGTGAATGCAACCTTTATGTATGCTGTACATCACCTACTGCACACAAACCCACCTAAACTAACACACACACCCCACACACTCTTCTGTGGCTGAATTCGAGATCCCAGATATCCCTGTTTGTTTGATTTGGTAAATCTGAAAATAATAAGTGTATTACTAAAGTGCAGTAAGACAAATAATCATATATCAGCCTATTTAACAATGCTGTACACTCTTTATATATATATATATATATATAGAATCCTTAGACAGAAAAATCCACACATATAAGTGTAGAGACAGACAGGAAGATATAATTTTTGCCTATGTGTATATATACATATTTACACATACATAGAATATTTCAAAACTAAAAAGGAGATTTAGTCACACAGCTCCTTGATGCTAACTCATACTTATGTCTATCTTCATATACACATGCACACTCTGCTGGTACTGTAAAAGCCATCTGTGCTTGCACTGTATAGCAGTTTTAGTCACATTTCCCAAGGATAAAAAATTAAGAATTCATTCTCCTTCCACCTGCTTGCTCTCCTTGCAATCTCAAACCTTTCTGGCAGTTTACCTGAAAATGGCTAGTTTCTTACAGAATCAACAAAACTATGCATTGAGACACAGGAGAAAACCTCAATCTGTAATGTGACTGAGGCAATGGATGTGGTATGAACTTACCCTCACTTTAACCCACAGAATCTGCAAGAGACAGCAAATTTTGAGAGTCTGAGGAAATTTGAGGAAAATTAAATGGGAACTTTAATTCAAGAACCAGACCCAAAACAATGGGAAATCTGATTTCATTGGTTCCAGTGCTCATGGCACTGCTTTGTTTCTGTTGATCTGAAGGAGGGTGTTCCTCTATCCATTTCTATATTGGATCTTTGGCAGATGCACTCATTCTGTACAATTCTGCTTTGACCTCTGTTGGCTAAGGTGCTGAATGACTCATTGGCAGATACATAGTTTCAGATTTTGGGAGTTATATATATTTCTGTCAGAAGGAATTAGACCAGGACTTAACTGATGAGGGGGGTGGTGGGAAAGGTCCAAGATATAGATGATCTCTGGGTCTAGCAGCTGGAGAAAAATTAAACATTACAAGAATATTCAATGCCTGGTTTTCTTGTTCTAGATCCTCAACTTTACTCCCTTCCAAAAAACATAGAGCAGGGTGAAAAATTATGCACAACTTAGCAAAATTTGGTAAGAACGAAAAGGGAGGTTTAGAGCCCACACAAATTAGTGGGAGAGTCTCAGCTGAATCGGAGATTTGTGTGTCCGGGAGGTTGTTCCAGGTGATGATGGGTAGAAGGTGATTTCGTGTTTCCCAAACCTTCTCAGGCTTGGGACCAGAACCCAGGCCAAGCTGGGGCATGCAATATGAATTGACTCCTGCACAGCACATTCCGTATCCCATACTCCTGGAGACACTGGGGCAGGAGCCCAAGGACTCAAATACAGCAAGGGCCTCTGATTGTGGATGTCTAGATTTGTTCAGAGTTAGACACCTGGACCTCCAAACACCAGGAAGAAAGAGAAGGAAATAAAGAGAAGGAAATCATGCCCTTCCACACTGCGTAAACATGCCCATAACCAAGGGGTTTGCACCTGGTGGCAAGAGAGAGCTCATTGGGATTCAAGTCATCTGACTCCCATTAATCATGTTAATAATTGAAAACATATGTTCAGCTTGAAAGCACAGACAGAGAGTCAGGCAACCCTACATGGAAGTGCATTGTTTTCCAATTCTAATGATACTCATTAACATACCTTTACCAACCTCAAAGAGAAAACCCTCCCACCAAAATCAGATACAGTATTTGCTGTCAACTTCATCTGTTCCAGCCTGACAAAACCCTCCCACAGCCACTTGTTTCACCTTAGAAAATCTTTTTCAGTTAAGTCTGTCCCTTCTCCCGCAGTGTAAGCACAGTGCTGGTGCTGAGCTCTTCTATTCTGGTTGCAAAACACTTGCACAGAAAAGCATTCAGGCAGGACTACCAGCTGCAGGGCTGGTGTGGTCAGGGTCTGTGCCTCCCTCTGCAGCAGCTCTGTCACAGGGACGTGTGCCACCCACAGCCCTGCCACCACGCTGCAGCCTGGTGCTGGGCTGGGGCCCCTCAGGAAGACCTTCAGATTTCCAACACCAAAAATAGCCCAAACAAGCTTAAATATTCACAGGCATTGATATTGCCCTCTCCTTGCTCCCATTAAAGTGAAGACAATGTTCCCATTATAAACTTGCTTTGGCAGAGCTCTCATGATGGAATCATTAAAATTAATTCCAGGTGAAAATCTGCAACACAAATTCTAACCAGAGCAGTGAATTTCAGAGGAAACCTCACTGCCTGTAGGCAGACAATATTCTTAACATCTCAGCCTTTCCCAGCTCCTGAAACTGAAACTTTGCTTTTCAACAAGGCAAAGCTGGGCTTTTCTTGGGCCTGGACACACTATCAAGTTACCATTGCAGCTCCAGAAACCACACTAAGTTCATTGTGTGTTTGAGCCCTGAGGGAAAGATGAAGAAAAAAGAGTAAGTTTGGATACAGGTGGAAGAAAGGATGGATGTTTTTTTCTTTTCAGATGCACTTATTCTCCCAATGTGCATATAAATCACTTTTGCTGCTAATAGTAACAGCAAGAAAATAAGCCTCTTTGGAAATGAGTTTTGCAATCCTGTAACAAGAAGGCAGGAGAGAGGGGAAAAAAGAAAGAAAAAAACTTTAAAAGCAAGCCTTGTTTAAATATTAATAATATGGTTTACACAGACTTCAAAATCCTGACAAACACTCTGGTTTAGATTGCACACTTAGTTCTCATCATCCCTTTTCTCCTCCTACACCCTTTCTCCACTGATCCATAAACTCAGCACAAGCAAATGCCTCCTACCTGGATAGAAATGCTCAGATGCTACCTACATTTGTGCTGTTCCTTACTCAGAGGAGCATAGTGCCTTGCAGGGAAGCTCTGGACAAGGAAACAGAGGGTGATGAGGGTCACAGTGTGACATCCAGCCAGTGCCATTGCTGGAAACAGGAGCCAGGGCAAGCTGGATCCCATGGCTGACCTGCTGGGGCTGCTCATATACAGAGGTGGCTCTGAGGCTCCAGCAGAGCACAGATGATCTCCTGACCTCTTTTTCCGGCTTCCTGCCAAATGGCTTCCCCCAGCAGGTACTGGCAAAAGCAGTGCCTGTTTCTGAGCTGTACAGCAACAGGAACATGGAAAATTAGTCTGGGTCCTACTGTTGTTTCATCTGACTTGGGAATTGGGATCTAGCAGGTCCTACTGCACTGTCATCTCATTTTTGCCACTCCCAGAGCTGAATGGAGGCAATGGGAGAAGGATATTTCTGGGGTGCTCTTTGGGCCTGAAGGAGTTAATCAGTGTTGAGACTTTTAAATTCTATGCCTTCCAAGGGGTGCCCCACAGCTTTTGAAAGTGGGAGCTGAGTGCATTACAGACAGTCCTCCCCAGGGTGTGAGAGCCAGCAGATAAACTCCAGGGGTGTGAGTGCCTGCAGAGCTCACCCTGCACCCCTCTGCAGGCGGGGAGGGATTTCACCCAGGGCTTCCCAGGGACACACTGGGGAGAGGGGCTCCCTGCCTTCTCCAGCCTGCTCACTGAGGCAACCCAACCCTGCACTGATCCCACCACTCTGGTATTTTTCATTAGAAAACTTTGGAAAATTCTTTGGAAAATAGAGGCCAAAGCCTCAAGCCGTGTAAATCAGTGTAACCCCTCCGAAATGTATCACCAGGGATCTGTCACGTGAAGTGCTTGGGATTACTATTGCATAAACAAAGTGTAAAGCCTTGAGTCAGGCCCAAGAAGCTGGAATCCCAGACAACTCCATCATCCTTTCCCCAGCATTCCTACACCCCAGTAGGCTCAGATCTTTCTCTGTGTGCTTTGCTCAAGCTGCCTGGGCTGCTGAGCTCCCAGCAAAGCTTTAGTGGCATGCCTGGCACAGAGGCTTTGCTCTGATTTGGAAGGAGCAGGGAGGTTGTGCATTGACAGCGAGACAGAAGCTATTCCAGCTCAAAATGAATTGACAAAACACACCCTGTGTATGTATCCACCTCACTCCCTCACTGCAATAATATTTATTTGCCAGCAGCTACTGCTTGCAATGGGTCTCCCTCCCCACAGTACACACACTGGCTGGATTTTAGAGGGCATGGGACCATCTTGGGACTGCTGAGCCCAAACTCCAGCACTGGAGGCAATGTGGGGTGAGACCTGGGGCAGAGGAACAGTCTACTCCACCCTACAATGCTTCTCAGTGTGCCGTTGTAATTTCAAGGCTTGTAGTAAAAGACTGCAAGTTATTCCTGCATGAAGCTCTTCCCACAGAAAACTATTCCCACAGAAAGCTATTCCCACAGAAGGCACTGGGATGAGGTCTTACACACCAGCCCAAGTGGTCTGGGGGAGCAACCTGTGCCTCTCTCTGCAGAGGAGGGGAAAACTTGGTCACTGCATCTGACCTGGGAGAGAAATCCCTTTTAGCCCCAAAACTGGCAGGAGGTTTATCTGAGCATGTGAGCAAGGCGTACGAGCCAGGCACTTCTGCTATCAGCCTGGAGAAAAGCCACACCAATGATCTCATGCAGAGGGATGAGGGGGGGTATTTTGCCAGAAGGAGCAGAATTAGACCCAAATTGTTGTTTCCTCTCTGCTTTCCAAAACTCCTCGCCCTGATTAAAACCAAACTTATAGTATCCTCTTCTTCCACACTCTAAAGTTTTGGCTACATCTTTTCTTTTCCATGTCTGGCAAAGGACAGAACTGCAAAGGCCAAAACATTGAGTAAAAGTTTGGGGTTTTTTCCTAAGAATCTCTCCCACTACTATTGTTTATCCCAGAACTACAAACCATTGGACAGAGTAAAACAGTTGAGAGAGAGAGGTGATGACTGGGGCAGAGACAGGGATCTGGGACGTTTTTTCCTCTAACCCTGACTGTGCTGCAATGCTCCTTCTCCTGAAGACTCTCCCTCAGCCCTGAGCCAGCCAAGCATGTGAGTGTCCTCATGAAAGTCACAGGACTGCACATGCCAAAAGCAAAGCACGTGTGTAGCTGTGTTGCTGAGGCACAAGCCAAAGACCCCTACTTCAGCAGAACTCTGGAGTGTAAATCAATGGGATAACTCACACACTTAAAATAAAGGCATATGTTAAAATACCTTCCTGGATCAAGGACTTAACCTCTCTTTCTCACAGAAGAACAAGTTTTTGAAAGGCTTTGAATATGTTTATCTTTTTTTTTTTTTTCCTGGCATTATTTGGAACATCAAGACTAACTGAAATCAGTGTGTATAAAGGACAACTCTAATGGGAATGCCACAAGCCTAAGGGGATAAGGGAAATGAATGGATAATAATTGCATTTACTAACCCCATGGCTTTCTCCATTCTTTTTCTCTTGACAGGAGGAGCTTAAAATCTTTTTCAACCTAATTTGTCCAACATCCTTGCATGGATAACGCAGGAAAACAAACAAGATTCAAATCATGCCACAATCCCATGTACAAGCATTTGTCCCCAGTTTTGATCTTCTCTTCCCCAAAATAAGTCTGATCCCATTTCCTGTGAAGATCATGGTAAGAGCCTCCATTGACCTCAACAGAGGCAGAAACACTAGTACATATTAATTCAATTATTCCAACCCTCAGGATCCTTAGCTGCCTAGCTGGCTTTCTACCTGCCCACTCTTGCAATCCTGTCTGGACAGGATTGGATTCTGTCTGCTTCTATACCTAAAGCTGGTGGCACTTCACAGGTTACAGAAGGAAGCTGCTTCCAGGTGACCACTGCCACAGATGAAGAGAAACTACAGGTTACAATCCCACAAAACTCACTCTTTGGATTCCTTCCAGTTAAAGGCATTTTCAAGAAAATCCATATTAATGCACCATCGTGTTGGGGTGTGTATCACTGGGAGGCAACCTGCACGTTGGGAGGTGTGAGGAGTTTTGCACTGGGTACAGATCTCAGGGACCTGAGGGCACTGCCGCCACCCCCAGCACACCTCATCCCACTCCACTGTCTCGGTCTCACAGCTTTCCCTTGGCTGCTACAGTATTTCACAGGGATCAGGGCAGGGCCATCAGGCTCGGTCAGTGACAGCTCTTGGTGTCAGCTGAGCAAACCTCAGTCAGGGGAGTCTGACATGGGGTGGGGAAGGCCTCGACAGAGCCAAGCCTGGCTACTCACTGCAGTTCTGCTTGTCAAAGTACAGCTGGTAGATAAAATTGTTTTCTCCTGTCTTTCCATGTCTCTGTTTCACTCCCCCTCTCGCAGTAAGCCGCTCTACAGCACGTCTCGAGATGAGACCAGTCCTGCTTTCCCCCAATACAGGGTGGCACACATGGCACAAGTCAGATCTCCTGTATGAGAGCTGAGAAGCCTTTTTGTATTAAATTACTTCTCTTTGCAGATGCCCTCAGGGTTTGCTGCATTTCCTTTTGTCCCTTTTTCATTTGCTTGATTTCTTTTCTTTCTGCTGCATCTGACATTTTGTTCAGGGTTGCAGTGAGGAGCAACAATTTAGGATGATGAATTATGGATTGAAAGAAAGGTTGCACTATTTTGGAATCACTATTCAGTGCCTTCTGCAGGGACAAAGGAATTCCAGAATGTTTTCCAATTATCTGTGTTAGAGAAGAGGGAGAAGGAAGAGAAGAAAGAGAAAGCAAGCCAGGAAGGATGGGAAGGCCATAAGAGAAGGAAGGAAATGAAGGAATGAGAGAACAAAAGAAATACAATTTCTTCTGTTTGGAGCATGAGAAACCACTCCACTCTCTGAGTTTTCTCTACTATGCTTTCCAGGGTAAATCCTGAAACCCATGAGCAATTTTAGTTGTGCTTGCAAAAGTTGTCCCTTGGATCTTCTGTGAGCTACTCACAGGAACATAAGACATCCGGCAGTTGGGAGGGTTGCAGAAGTCTGTCCTTCACTACCATAGCTGAGTTCCCTGAGCACAGAACTATGAAATAACTCATGGGGGGCTCCACTGGAAATTTACTAAAGCCACAAACAAATATTTTCTCAAATACTCTGAGCAGTATCTGTATAAATGCTTCCTCCCTTGGCTGGAAGATTAGGGGGAGAACAATTGCAATTCTTCTTACTTAACTTCAGCTTTTAAAAACAATTAATAACAAGGCATGGGGGAGCTTCTGTGATGGAATAGAAATTGCCATCTCTTTACACTGAAATTTATTGAGCTCAGACAAAGATGTCCTTCAAGGTCTTGGAGGGAGGAAAGTGCTGTATAAGAATATGAGGGTGACATTGCCACAGCTGGATTTTGGAGCAAAATCTTAGTCTCCCTATTAGGTAGCTCAGTATCAATTTGGTTTGTTAATAAACTCTCAGCAATGTACTCATTTCATGCTCCACTCCCCCCATTTCTGTGACCCTGGCAATACAAGTGCCAGGAAGACACAGTTGTGACCAGCCAACTCCCTGCTGCCTGCCCCTACAGCTTTCCTCTAATCTCAGCTGAATGGTTTCATTACACGACATGTTAGTGCACCAAAGAGCTGGAAGGGCTGAGTGCTTCTCTAGGTGTACACAATGTAAAGTCATTAGGCTGCTTAGGAAGCTGCCCAAAAGCTTTCTGTCAGCAGTTAGACGGCAATTACAGAATTAACTGGACCAGGCCAGGTCTCCTCCTTGCTGACCCAAAGCCTGCCAACAAGGGGATACCATTTCAATGGAAAAAAGGTATCACAGGTCAGAAGACCAATATGAACATGAATAGCACATGGGAAGCATGTAACAGCTATCACAGCACTCACCTAACACCCTGCTAGTCTGAGTACTGCTTGGACCAAGCTGAGGCCAACAGACCTGCCGATGACACTTGTGTTGCCCTTTCTCTGCAAACCACGTGGCTGAACAAAACTGTGGGGGGACCAAGATTTCAGTCATTGTGCTGACAGGACAAGGACATCAATGACGGAGGGATGGCAAGGGGAGCTCTGGGCCACCCACCTGCCTGCCCTCCCCACTGCCAGGGGCTGTGCTGCTGGCAGAGGATGCTGGAGGCAGGAGGTGAGTCTCCCTGGCCTGCCCCCGTGGTCCATGCAAAGCAGAGAGGTCCTCCAAAGAACTGCTTGGAGGTTTTGAGGGAGGACCCCGCTTCAAGTTACGCTTTTCAGTCTCTATCCTTGACCTCCCTGCATTCCAGCCACTGCCAGCCACTGTCTCACCCACCCTGATGGCACAACTAATGGAGCTGCTCTGGTCATGAGCACACTAATCCCAACCAGATGTGTCTCTGAATGATTAAAAGCCAGACACAGCTTGTGATTTCATACTGGGCCACACACCTGCTGAGCTATTACTGTCACTTCACCCTCATTTCACAGGGTAACCATAATCCTTACCTGAGCCATAACATGTATGAACCAGTACAATGGATAACCTCTTTTCCTAGCTTTTCAATCTTTCCTTGTCCTCTCTCAGCCTGGTCCTTGTGCACCACCTGTCTTTCTTTCCTATATCATATCCCAAAGCTCCTCGTGCTCCCATCAGCTCTGCCTTTCCCTGTTCCTCTGCCCCATTCCTCCTCAATGCTTTCCCTTGCTGCTTTTCCAGAAGCACTCTGGGATGCTGCTTCCCACACCAATTTGGTGCCATCTGTCTAGTCTCCTCCAGCCTCTTCAACATCTTTCTTACTACCTCTTCAGCTCTTTAGGGTAACAGGATGAAAATCTCAAGGTCCACCAGCTGGTCTTCCTCCAAATGTCTCACTCTTGTGGATCCTTTCCACTCACATTTTTCTGCATTGCTTTTACCTGTACCATAGTGTGCCATCTAGGGAGGTACTGAGGCATCCCGGACTGGAATACCAAACTCAGCTCATGTGTAGAGCAAATGCAGACTACCAGGACTATTTATTGGCCCACAGCCACCCCTGGCACCTTTTCTCTTGGGAGTGACCAAGGAGGAGTTTTCCCAGCAGCTGTCAGGGCAGCTACAGCAGAGAGTGCATTTCTGTCTGCCTGCTCTAGCAGAGAAATAGCTACATGACAAGAGCCCAGCTAATCTAAGTTCTGCACCTGCAAGGACACTGTCCTTGAGCATAGCTGTGTTGTCATAACAGAGTGCTGTAGTTAAGAGACTAGAGACATGAGAAAAAGCAAAAGTAACTCCTTTAGAATAAAGAAGCTGATATCTGTATATAACCAATAGACTGCTAACAGAATATGCATGAGCTTATTACTGGTTATCTATAAAAGTTTGATGCTCTTTTCCATAAACAAAGCTTGCTGAGCACTCATATTGAGGGTCTCAAGCCTTCCCTGCACAGAGAAAAATGGCCAGCTGTGACATACTCTGAAGGCATTTCTCAGGAAAAGGGATGGTGCAGAGCAGGCAGCAGTACTGCCCTGCTGATGGGTGCCTCGGGAAAAGGGATGGTGCAGAGCAGGCAGCAGTACTGCCCTGCTGATGGGCACCTCCTGGAGCTCCCCAGGAGTGACCAGAGCGTCGTGGGCAGCATCCACAGCCATATGGTCGGAGGGACCCTGGAGCCATCAAGCCCCATCATACACTAAACCTGCAGCCCTCCTGACAGATGTTTGTACAATCTGCTCTTGGATTGCCTGGCTGGGGACGGCTCACTGTCCCCAAGCAGCAGCCAATGACCTGTGCTGTGCAATGCACTGACGAGGGGCTGGGATTTAGAGTGCTAGACTGCATGGTGCACGGGCAGGAAATTCAGTCAGATAGAAGAGAAATGGGTCTGGCATCCAGCCCACCCTGACACCACAATGACATCATGACCCACCAAGCTGGAAAGTTTGGGCTCGCTGCTCTCTATTTTTCTAGTCAAGAGCTTGTTAAGTGTTTTTACACTCTTTGCTGATGCAAAGAGCCATGTGAGTTAGGGAAATGGGTTAAAAATATTCAGCTCTGGTTTGTTCCATGAGGGAAAAATCCATCATTTTACATCTTTTTTACATCTTTTTTTTTTTACATCTTTTCTTTTACACTTACTCTCTCCAAAGGGAGAACGAAAATAAATAAATAAAAATACTAACAGCAGAGGGGCATTCAGATAAAGCAGAATGTTTTTTTTAAATCAAACCCCAAAACCAAAAAAAACAACCAAATAAAAATGCTAAAGAATCAATTTTCTGGTTTGTCTTTTTTTCTTTTTTTTTTGTTTTTTTGCCAAAGTACACTATTTGTCTCCGTGTGGCATTCACAATAACTACATATGCTGCTTTGTGCTGGTAACAAACTCACTCATCAGCCAGCTCATCTGGGTAGACACACCAAGCCTCCCAAGAGGAGCCTTTTCAGCAGGTGAAAGACATGACAGTGCAGAGACTATGAGCAGGGTCTGAAAAGAAGGGCAGAAAGTCCACAAGGAAGACTGAATAATGTGTGTAGTTACTCCTTCTGCCAGCATGCATCTGTCTTGTAAATATGGAAATGAACTCTTCCACACTCCAATTTTTATTCTCACATACAGTAAAAAGTAAAAGAAAATCAATTTGCAATCCATAGAGCTGCTAAAAGGGCAGCTGTGAAGAAGGACAGGGTTTGAACAACTCCGCACCTAAAATAATGAGCATCTTAGAAAAATATAGCCAGCAAGAATGCAGACAGAACAGCTGTCCAGGCTGCAGCTGAGTCCTGTCTGAGGGAAAACAATGAATGTTAAGTTCACTTTTCAATCCTCTCCACCACTGTTCTGGGTGCTAACAAAGTGTCGTGGAAGGGAAAGCAGTGCCAGGGAAAATTCTCACCCTATTGTCCAGCTCCGTGTCTGCTGGCTGTCCCCTGGCCCAGGCACCTTGAACACCTGGGCATCCCAAACCTCTGACCTCACCAGGAGCCCAGTGCCACCCAGAGAGACTCCCAAAGCCACCGGGCACCAGGTTTTCTCTGGTGCTGCCAGAGGGGTCCCCCAGTTCCTGAGACATGGGCAGGTGGAGCAGTGCCTGGGAACCCTGGACCACTCCAGGTCACCAGCTGCAGCTGTGGCACATTATCCAGAGGCACCTCCATTGTCTCTAAATATCCATATGGGGCTCACTGGACCAAGTCCAGTGGTTTCCAAGTCCCCTAAAGCAGCATGGGCAGGTTAAGTTAGGTGCTATGTAAATCAGTGCAGAACTGGAGATTGAGAGGTTTCGTTTTCACTGTGAGTTGGATTTTCTAAATTTGTATGTAAAGCGCCCTACATACTTTTGATGATACACAGACAATCATTTTAAAGCCAATTAATCTCCTCATCCCACATCAGGTACCTTCTAGTCACCACACAAAATTTCATACTCTGTGTATAAAAAATGTATGGCAACAGACTTGCCTGCCACATGCCTGCAGAGATAATTAAATGTTGATGCCAGAAAATATGAAGCTGGAGGTTGGCAAAATTTCTCTATGCCTTTTCATCCCTGGCTTTTGAGTTCATGGAAAAGGAAAATGGGAGTTTGGCAACGACAAGTGATTTAAGGGAGTCTGTGGGAACTGTTTTTTCTGTGAGCAGAAAGGGAAGATTTCATTAATCTTTTTATCTGCCAAGGCACTGCACTAACTTATGCATGGCCACGAATTTTGCTCAGCATGTGATATTATACTACACGATTGCCAGTGGGTTTTTTTGTAAAATATGTTTTAGCTTATTGAGTTACTGTACCAAATCATTCACTTCTCTGTTTTCAGCCTCCTTTTTTTAATAAACATCACCTGCCATATATTATGTAAAGGCTCTCCCCATCTCACACACCACAAAGCAGAGGTGTAAATCCACACATGAAGAAACAGAGAAACGAACCAAAGTGAATATAAACATAAAGAGGATGCTGTCACAAGCCATGAGCAGAAAATATAGGATGAGTTTTAAAAGTCCTGATGGTTAGAAAATGGCCTGTTTCAGGTGCGCATTTTGGGGCAGGGGTGATGTGAGGAAGAAGGTCACAGCAGAACCAATCCTTTCAGTGGACACCAGCCCCATGGTGCCTGGCCAACAGCTTTGTTCACCACCTGCTCTGTCCATCCTCTTTGGAGCAGACAGTGAAGCAGTGCTGTTGGATGCAGCACAGGAACCAGGGGCTGCTGTCTACACACACAGAGATGTGTCAGCATCATCTTGATATTTACCTGTTTTCCTCTCCCTCCTTGTGCTGATGTTCCTGATCTCTTGGTGGATTTCATCAGCTCTCTTGCCAATTGTATTATTGGTATTTCAATTGTTTTCCTCATGTTTCCTCTTCCATGTGCGTTTGGCAACCTCAGCATCATTCCTGGACTCCTCATGCTTCCTTTTTCAATTGCTGCCACTGCTCTTGCCTTCTACAAGAGCTCCCTGCAGCTCCCTTGTTCCTGCACTGTGCAGCTGAGAAGGTGTGAGCAGCTTCTAATCCCTCCTTTTCCTCTTTCCTGAACAATCGTAGCTCTCAGACAGGGATGCTGCTTTCTCTGCACATCTGCTTATTCTACCTGCCTGTGAATAGCCTTTTCTGCTTTATACATAGGAATTGAGGACATGAAAATGATATATTTTTGCTGTTCAGATATCATTAGGGACATGATTTGGCAAGGGATTTACAGGCAAGGCTTAATGAGTGTTCTAAATCAGACTACAAGATTCCACCTTCCTCCTTATCCTTTATCTTGGCTGGTCCATCACTCTCAATGCAGGCAGCTGCTGCATTTCTTTCCTGTCCCTTCAGCTTGGAAGTCTTTCTGTCCTGCCTTCATGTTTTGGGGCTCCAAGGCTCTCCCCTTAGTTCCACAGTCTTTTCTTTCCGAATCACATATTTTTCATAATATGATGCAATTGCCAGCAAGAACCTTACCCTGTTCCTCATCATCTCACATCTCTGTTGGTCTAACATCCATTTTCCTGGCTAAAGCAATCATTATCCTTCTGCAGGGACAATGCTGCAGAGACCCACATCCCCTGCCTATAATCCTGGTGCGTCACTACTGCTATGATGACTATTGTTCCTTTATCTCATTCTGCTGTCTGGGTGGGTTTTATCTTGAAAAAGTAAATCATTCAGGGCAAGGACTTCCTTTTTGTTTTGTCCTTGCACAGCATGTAGCACAGTGGGGTTTCCATCCACAGTCAGAGTCTCAAAGCACTATTGCTAAGCAAAGTGATAAAAAGATAAATAAGCCAAAAGTGGCGGTAGGTGTAAGCAGTCTGGTTTAGTTTGCCTCTTCTGCTCTCACACAGGTGGTCAAAACTGAATGATAGTGCTGTTTCCAGTGAGAAGATTTACAAGCCATAGTAACTGGCAGCAGGGACAGCAAAATACTGGATACTGGTGCACACAGCCACCAGGTGTGGAGTCTCTACATAATAAATTCACACCGATTAAAAAACCCACCAGGTACCTCTCTGATTATTATATTCAACAGGCTGCAGACAGCTGGGTTCATATCATCTCAAATGTCTTTCTAAGGCTGTAGTCAGTGAAAAAGGCTACCCTTACTTTGGCCACAGACTATAATTTGCCACAATAAATCTCTTCTCCTGTCAGCACTCTTCCTGTGTATTTGCTAGAAATGATGAAAAACCAGAAATAGTCTTTTACAAAATAGAGCAAGGTCATGTTCATTTGACCGAGTTTGAAGTGGAGCTCTTCTCCTTTTTCCTCAAATACTTTTCATTTTCCCGGATTTTGCCTGAATCACTTTTTTTAACCAACCCTCTTCTCCCATTAAATTATAATTCAGAAGAATTTGATTGAGATATTGGATGATACAGAAAAAAATTGCACTGTGCTCAGTCCACTCTCTTTTTCCTGCTCCTGCCCAGTGGCTCAAGGGGAAGACAGCAGTTCCTTCTTGCTTATCCAGCAGCCTTCTACATGAATGCCAGAAGAGTTTGGTGTTAGGAGCAAGAAGGTGACTGGAATCAGATGCCAGGAGATGTTGCCCCATGAGACCATCTAGAATGCAGCATATGGTGATGTATGGTAGAAAAAGGTGTAGGGGGAAAAGGAGGACGGAAGGGCAGGAGGAAGAAGAAAGTTGTCTTTTGACGTCAGTAAATATTTGAAGTAAACATAAGATTGATTTTGCAATCTATCTACATATGAATCCATTGCCGGATGTGGCTTGTTTGGTTTTCATCTGCCAAATCCAACAAATGCTATCAGGGTGGAATTTGGCCATACTTCCAGGATTCCAGTAAAGAAATGGTGGTCTAACTGTGGGCACTGAAAAAAATAACAGAGCAGCAATCTTCAGAGTTTATAGGAAGAGACATGAGTAACATTAGAACATGGTGAGAAAAAAAAAAAGAGGGGAAAATGCAACCAAGAGGAAATATAGAAATATTATTCTAATATTATAGAATATAGAAAGGAAATGTCATCATTAAAGAAAGGAAAAGTCATCAGCATAGTGGAGGAATGAAAACTGCAGAAAAATAATGGGTTAATAAACAGAGCTCTTGGGAAAAAAAGAAAAGCCAACTGGACATTTTCCTAGTCTCTGAATTAGTTAAACCTATGGAGGACATGTGTGGCTACTGAGTCCAAAGCAGAGACTACTGATATTAATGAAAGACTGCAAAAGAGCTTCTCACGTAGGATACAGACACAAAGTACCAGGAAAGTATGAGTTAATCCACAGTTAATATTGGAGATTAGGGATCAAACGGTTGGGCCATAAACTGTGCATTCTGAGAGAATTATTCATTAATCATGAGTCAGGAGAGTTTTTTGAAAGGCAAATCATGTCAGACAGATGTGGGTTTTCTCCACAAAATACCTTTCTTTTGGAAAGATGAGGTAAAAAATTGAAGCATGTTTTCAGTAAATTTCAGACGACATGGATGTGACAGCCAGGGGTGACCTTGGAAAGCCTGACCTGAAGGAGACCCCTGGCTCAGGCAGAGGTCAGATTTCAATGTCATCAGTCCTGATTTTCTCAGGGGTAATGAAGAATGAGGAAGCACCAGAAGTTTCAGATAGGTGAATTAAAAAGGAAACTTGTGATAAAATTTTTGGTGGGCTACAGAATTAAATTTCAGATCAACTTCCAGATAATTTCTATGAAAAAAATATTTGTAAGTAAGTGGATGCTGCGGTGAAACATAATTTTTTTGCAAGAATTGATAAATTGAAGAACTCTCTCTGTCAAAAACCAGCTACTTTTGGAGCTATGATATTACTGATTTTGACATAAGAATAATGTGCAAAACATATTTGGAAGTGATACTAAAACAGAGTTGTTAAGAGACATTCAATACTGTATGTCTTAATTAGTATAGTAACATGAGCAACAATAAAAGGCTCTGAGTTACCAATTAACAGCCATCACACCAGTCTTGCTTTTGCTGCCACAAATTGGAAGCATTTCTAATGAAATAATAAAAAACCCCCCGCTGATATAAAACACACACATATGTGTGTATGGTGCTAGGTTTTGTATGATTATATAATTAGGGAACATAGTATCCCCTCAAGGATATAAAAAGGAAAACTGTAACCTTAATTATGGCATTTTTTAATTCCTTTTTGCAAACTGAATAATTATCTTCTACTTAGTTTTGTTTTAAGGGAAAGTAATGACAGGAGTTAATGAGTTGCAGACAAGCAAACACATACATAAATGGGCCTTTAAGAAAAGCAAGAAGGGACAAGACAAACTGCCACCCTCTCAGTGATGTTGTGTGTTTTAGCAAGAATTTCTAATTGAGGTCATTTCACTCACCAGAATTAGAACAGCAGCCAAGGGGAAGACAGAATATGTATCTAAATAATTTAAGGAGGATTATTTTACAGAGAGAGCAATCAGGAGGTGGCACAGATATGCAGCAGAAATTGAGAGGTCAGACAATGCCGATGTGAGCAAAATGCTGCCATCCACATAGACTTTAACTGATGTATGCTTGAGGTTAGCCAGGAACCCAGAGTCCTGTGGGGAGCAAAGAATTTGTCAAGCATCACATTTTTCTTGCAGGCTGGCTGTGCAGGGCTGTTTGTATTATATCGATCTCTGGGAATGCTTTTGCCCTTTGGCACACGTTTTCCACATTTACAGGCCATAAAAACCAGATAGAGTCATAAGCCATGTAAATGTTATTATAGAAATGGTATTGTTCATAAAAGCAGAAAAGATAATTCAAATTCACATTTTCCAACCAGTTTTGAGATTGAGAAATGCCTTCTCTGTCAGCAAGCTCCCCACATCAAAAAGAGAACATGACAGAAACATTTCAAATAGCAAAAAATTTTCATTAAGGAGACTTCACCTTCCACACCTAGTCCAAACACTCTGCCCAGAAAGGCTGATAAAGTTATATTTCTTCTTACCTGTGTGAAGTCACCGTCAAACAATTATTGAGTAATCTTGTAAGGCCTACCTGAAAAAATAAAAACCACATCAATCTGAGTTAACTCATCTCATGGCTGGTGAAAGAATGTTCTTGGTTTACACAGTCATGAAACGATATGAGAAGATAATATCCATCAAAACTCATGAAAAGGATTTGTGAAATTCCATAATGAAACTCACTACTTGTTTATTTTTGGCTTCCATTTAGACCCCTCCAGCCACCCTCAACATGTTATGCATCATGTTACCCCCATTTGAGAGCACTTAAATGTAGCCTAGGAAGGAGTTCACACAGGCTGCCTGCAAACCCAGCGAGAGAGTTTGGAACCATGAGCTAGTGGGGAGTGTCCTTCCCTTGGTTTCCCTGATGCGGTGTCTGGACAATGCTGCCTCCTGTTAACTCCTTATGCACACACACAACCCACACAGGTGCAAACACTGAAAAGAAGAAGGGTCCCCTCTCCCAAAGAATGGCTCATTGAGCCTGAACAGCTTCGCATTTAGACTTCAGCCTTCTTGGCTTCCACCCAGTGCCTGCTTCCAAAGAGCTGGGAGCCCAAATCAATATTGTCTATAACTTCTCAGCTTGGCAACTGCACACACAACAAACAGGCACTTTGTGTGCTTCTGCAGAAAGAAACAATCCTGTACCACTGAAGAACATTTCTTCTGCCTTTATTCTTTGTCTCAATTGAATCCTGGCTTTGTCCCTTACTGCTGTTATAGAAATAAATGAGACAGAAGTGTTGTCTAGAAGTCCAAGCAGGAAAAACAAGCTAAGTACAAAATTACCATCCTAATCCTAACATAATTTGCTTGGTCAAATCTGAATCCATCTCCCTTCAAAGTCAAAGAGTCCTTGTAGATGGTAAGGGATTAGGCTGGGCAATAAAGATCTCTGCTTACTATCAGTTTGCAAGCTAATTGCATTTAACACAGTTATCTGAAATAAATTATTAAAATCATCAATGATAATGTTCTAGCTGAGCCTAAAAAGAAGGGAGCATGAAGCAGCGAAGGAGACAACTCATTTATACATAGCTATCCAGGGAGTTCATAACTTAGGATCTAGATCATGTCTGTAGGAAGAAAGAACACAGTGACACCTAAAAGGAGGACAGCAGGACACTGAAAAGGATGAGGATCATCAGCCTGAGCACACAGCTTAACATCCTATGCAACAGTGTGGTTATGCAGTTGGCATGAGAAAATACTGAGGAGGTGGAGGAATCCCTCGTAAAAATCCAGTGAAACACTGGAAGAATCCAGTGAAATACTGGAAAAATCCAGTGAAATAAAGGAAAAATACAGTGAAAATCCACAAAAATACTGTGCCCATTTCAGAGACTCATGGAAATGTGTTTGTGTGCAGAAAGGGTCGATAGGCCAGTTTGGTCTCCTGAGGTGTCCATGGGCTAATTGTGGAAGGTCTGTAAAAGAGCACAAAAAGAGTAGGCATATGGAAATTTTTTAAAGTCCATTTACTGAATAAAGTGAAAATTGCTTTTCTGGAATGACCTCCTGTATAAAAGAGCTTTATGTGCTTCTATGGCAACAAAGAGTCTGTGAGAAATCTTAGGAAGCAGTTTCATGGCTAGGAACTCCTGGTGTTAAAAAGAGTGGATCTTAGCTCAAAATGGAGTTTTGTAGCTGAGGCTCAAACTGTTGGGTCCTGCAGGGTAAGGAGCCCTCCAGGATCAGATTTCTGTTCTTGATGTAGCTATATAGGCTGTGGTCAAATCTCTTCTGGGGCTGCTGTTACTCAAAGCAGCATCCCCCTTTCTGGAAATGCAGCCTACTCATGTCCTCCCTACAAGAATCACTTCACTTCTGGCTGCACTAAAGTACAAGTCTTTGCAGGCTCCCATTGGAAGAAGTAATTTGTCTTAATGTTGTAATAATGTCTTCATTATCCTCTCTCTCCAGCCTTCAATAATATTTGTGGATTTGCTTTTAAGACATTCATACAGCCAAGGGTAGGACAGCACAGGTCAAGAAAGTCAAAAGTCCCCTACTGAATATAGCCCTATACTCAACAGCAGGTTTTAGACCTAGTATGTTACCATATTTTTAATATTCCTTGTTATTTGGAATAATTGTTAATGAAAAAAATTACAATATCAAATACCTTAGACAAATATTAATAAATTGTTCCCAACAATTCTGCCCCCAAACAAATAGATGTGGTGCCATGATGGTATTGAACAATTTGTTTCCCTTAATCCTAAACTGATTACTGTTAAGTGCAGTTCTTTTTTTCTTTTGCCTTGTTGTTAACGAGTTTGCACTATTTTGCTCCAGCTCACTGTCTATGTCAGGCTGATATGTCTATAATTACCAATATCTGAATCTTCCTTTTCTCTAGGCAAGCCTTTCTAGCATCCCCATGATTTACCAACTTTAATAGCCCACACATCTCCTCATCCAGCTCTTTAAAGTTCTTGCTGCATCCAGACCTACTGGTTAAAAACAGCCGGCTTATTAGCTCTGCATAATGCCAAGTTACTGTTGGAAGGGAACAGATTTCATCTTCACCCTCTGTGAATTCTTCATGCAGACTTTTCAAAAAACACTTGGAACAAGATATATTGAAACTATTTGACATTTCTACATTAAAAACATGTTTTTATAGACCAGAATCATTGTTGAGATTTTTTTTTGTATTACCAGACATAGTCAAACCTTTCTTTTATTGCCAATGACCCTCTTACCTTAGTTTTTTTCTTGGTGCCCTGTCACTTCATTAAGACCTTTTCTGGTTTTCCATCCTTCTAATTGATATTCTTTACTATCTCCTTTCCCCTGTGTGTGTGTGCATTTGTATTCAGCTACATTTGCCTATTTCAAGCCAGTCTGGTTTTTCCTACCAATGCAACATTTTTTCTCTTGGGGAGCTGTGCGGAACATTTTTTCTCTTTGGGGCATGCAATAAGCAACTGTATAAAATTCCCAAATACAATTCCCATGTTAAGACCACGAGAACAGCTGGAAAGAGTGCAATCAAAAGCCCTCAAAGTGACCCTCCAGCAGCAGCCAGCTTGCCTGGAGTACAAACAGAGCAGCACAAACACCAGCAGCACCTCCCTGTACCACCTCCAACCCCTCCAGCATGTCCTCTCAAGCTGGCATTGGAGGCCTTCACTGGATCTTTCTTCCCTTCCCTTGCCTAGTGGCTTCTGGAATATACATAGACTTTTAGCAGCAGGCCACATGGCAAGAAACATCAAAGTGTGTGAGAGGACAGATGAAGAAGCGCCTCTTTTTGTTCACTCTGTCTTTTCGTTCGATGCATTCCTCATTATTGCACTCAGTCATTGCCATTCACCTTTTTTACCTCATTTTCAGTTGCATTCTGCCACCTTCCATCCTCAATCAACTCTTTTCCAAGCTGGCAAAGTCTAGTCTATTTAATCACTCCATGAATGAAAGTATTTTCACTGTATCTGTGATCATTCTTCTTGTCCTGCTCTGAACTTTTCTACTTCTTCTCTGAACTTTTCTACCTCTTCTTTACTCATTTGGAGCTTCAGGGAAAAAAAAAACTACCATGATGTCTTGCATTTCAAATTATTTCTATAAGATTATTTGGCTTTTAAATGTTTTTTGACATCAGGAAACTGGGTTTTTAAACTACTAAGCTTTCTATGTCACTGACTTGGATTTTACCTTCTATGAATGTTAATAGGGACACTCAAGAACAAGGCAAGTTTCAGCCTTTTCTGTGCCCAAAGCATCCCTCTTTCTGAGTTAATGACTAGCTCAGAGATATATGAGGCTGAATGCGGTCCCCCAGACAGGGAATTGCCAGCTATGGATTTTGGCAATCCTAAGGAAATTTTGTGCCTGCCTAATAAAAACTAAAACCAGAAAAGATTCATGTGTTCATGTGAAAGCTGCAAGAATAATCCAAGATGGGACAACCAGGCTTTCTAGAAAAAGATGAACAATCTTAATGCTTTTAGCTTATTCAAGAGAAGACAAAAGGTGGCTTGATCCTGACTTACAAACCATTATGAAAGGGATTTCTGGTGGCAGATGGATCTGTAATCTGGTGATGTAAAGGCATAATAAGATTCCATGGCTGAAAGCTAAAAGACTAGAAACAAGAAAAAAAATGTTAGCAGCGAGGGTAATTATCCAAACAGCTTAAAGGGATGTACAGGATTCTGTAACACACGAGGTTTCCAAACCATAATTAGCTGTCTTTTTAAAAGATGTGCTGTTGCTCAAGCAAAAATTATGCTCTCCATGCAGAAATAATCAGAACTGAATTTTTAGCCTGCATTAAGCTGCAGGTCAACCTAGATGGTCTTAATTACCCCCTTGGCCTTAAGATCTATGAATCTAGAAAAGTGGAGATAATGGCATGTGTTTAACTATCTTGCATTTTGAACGAGAAAAACTGAGAGAATTGTGCACAGTAAATAATTCATTCTACACATTCAGGCCAATTTTTTGCTCATAACATATCTGGGGACAGACCATTAACTCCTAAATCTATTTCTCAAATGTGACAGACAGCTATCTTGCCCAATATTTGACTTCGAGCTTGTAAGCTGTGCTGCCTAATTGGTTAGCTAACAGAAAATGGGCCAGTTCTCCTCTGTGATTGATTAACATGAAGGCAAAGCAGACATGCATATTTAAACATTTCAAATTCAGTTTGGGTGCCCATGTATAGGAACATTATTTTGAAATCCTTTTCTTTTAATCAAGTTCCACCACGTCTCCTCATGGTGACTGAGGAGTAGGCAGAAAAGAGGTGTAAGCACCACTTAAAGGAGATTCAATTATTTTAAATGTTAAAGTCTGATCAAGCCACAGTCACAGCACTGTGTTGCTCATCACTCATATAGGTCTAGGCCTAAAGATGCATTTTGTTTTGAAAATTAACAAAGTTCCTAGCCCCTAGCTTATACAGTAGCTATAAGTGAGCTAGGGGCTAATGTCATCAAAACAGAAAACACTGAAGATATCAGGTATTAAAAAAAAAGACTGTCTTTATTTAATGAAGATTGATATTCAGGGGAGGAAATATAGAATGCAGAGAAAACAGGATCAAGGGAAACTCATTTGGGTTTCGGTTAAATACTGCAAAAATCAAGACTAGAGTGTTAAGATAGGGTAACTACAAAGAGAAACATCCACTAAAGAAAAACATCTCTTTCAAAACAGATCCTCTTTTGCTAATGAAACCCATTGAAATTATTTTAGGACTGTGGAAAGATATCCCTGGTGGTGTTGAGGTGTATCTGAGAGTGGTTCAATGCAGAAAGAGGAGGGCTTCTCCAGGACTGAGGAACCATCAAGTCACTGATAGGGAACCATCAAGCCCTGCATTGCTGGACCCCAAAGGGAAGGCACAGCAAAAGCAAAGAAGTGGCTGTTCTTTTAGGAACATGAAACAAACTGGGCACTTATTGAACAAGTTTTTTACTACCAAGCTCTGGCAACCTGTGCTTGTTGCCCACCTGCCTGCCCATCCAGCAGGCACACCATCCAGCATTCTTCCCACACACCACATGCAGGGCTCACCCTACAGCCAGGACCCCACTGCATCAGTGGCATGGACATATTTTATGAAAAATCCTTTTGCTAGGATCTTTTCTCCTGAGAAGCTGAGAGGCCTCAAAAACAAAATGTAAACAATAATTATCTGCTGCTGTGGAATGCAATGGGTGCATCTTTGATTGGCCCACGTTGATTGTTTGTAATTAATGGCAAATCACAGTCCAGCTGTCTTGGACTCTCTGGTCAGTCACAAGATTTTATTATCATTCCATTCCTTTCTATTCCTTGCTAGTCTTCAGATGAAATCTTTTCTTCTATTCTTTTAGTATAGTTTTAATATATCATTTTCTTTTGATATAATATATATCATAAAATAATAAATCAGCCTTCTGAAACGTGGAGTCAGGATTCTCGCCTCTTCCCTCATCCTGGGACCCCTGTGAACACCCCCACACATCAGCTCTGGGCAGAGAGGCAGTGGTGGAGATGCTACATCCTCACCAAATTCCAAGGGCCTCCTAACAGCCTGGACCATCAAAATGTGGATAAAAACTTGGTCCCCCTCTAAGTGCCAAGTCCTTTCTGTCAGGCACGTGAGCCGCACTGCCAGGAGCTGCACGGAGCCACGATGTGCACGGACACAGCTGAGGTCAGGAAGGCACAGCGGTGTAGTAAACCCCACAGGTTTAGCAAAAGCACCATGGAGAATCTGAACAACAGGAATGCTGACACAGCAGCAAAGAAGCTTCCTGACTCCAGGGACACCCGCCCTATAACCTATCCCTATAACCATGTAAGGCAATATCTTGTTAACCCTACTATTGGTCACTTATGGTCCTTCTAACCCTTTGCCGCTGGTCAAGCTTGGATACTTGCCAAGGCTATAAAAGTAGCATATTGTACCCCTACTAACTTAGAGGAAGAAGAGCTGAGACCCTTCACGGACTCCCCCAATAAAGCCATACTCGTGGAACAGCCAGCGTCTTCTGCTTCTCCTCTCTCTCCATCTGCTGGAGCCTCAAGCCAAGGGCAAACTTACCTAGGAGCAAGCTCAAATCTTATGAGCTGGCTAATCACTGTAAGAGCTGAATATCACCATGCTGGCTGGGGGTTTGCCCCGCGGCCTGCGGGCCTGAGCTAGCTTGACTTTGGGCACCCGGTCCCTCCTCGAGGACTGAGATCCTGAGCCCCCAAGGCTCTGCACTATGATAAGGCCTGAAGAGGTTATTACAGGGGGATACCCAGACTGCCAGCAAGATTTTAGAGCCCACAGTGAAGCCTGTGCTTCTGCAGCACCAGGTTTTGCAGGCCAGCCTGGAGTGCCAGCAGCCTGGGCAGTAGAGCCCGTGCTGTCCTCCAGCAGCAGTGTGGAGATTTCCCTCCAGGAGCAGAATGCTGCAGATGTTGGCAGCAGCACAGTCAGGGGCGATTAACAGCTGCTTAGCCTGCAGTGAGCTTGTGAAATGAGCACAGTTTATATTACACAGAGACTTCAGGGCGCACTGGGGAAAGCTGTGACAGGCAGGAGGGATTAACTGCCTGTGTCAGGGGCCATTTCATTTTTCACCTGTTAGATGGCTTTCCTATTACATCTCCAGCCCGATGTGGAAATTACACTTGTTCTATGCCTCTGGTTCAATGCCAAATTGGAGGAAATGTATGGCTGCCCTAATTCCACGCACTTTCTGATGGGAGATGTAACATCAGTTACCAAACCACTCGCTTCTGCCAGCTCCTGGGGGGAGTGGTACCCCCTGATGCCTGGTAAAATGTGATGGTTTGGACCAGACCAATCTCTGCTCTGTTGGTATCAAGAGCTGTAAGAGCATCTGTGCTCCTGGAGACACGCTGTGGTACACAAACAAGAAATAATGCAAATTTCCCTTTTTGCAACCCATGAAAACAAACTTCTGAGTCATAAAACCTTTGAGATAAGTGAGGAATACACATGCAGGGCAATGTTCAGCCAGCTGAGCACACCTCCTGCTGTCCTGCCTTGCAGTCAGGCAGGCTGCCTTCTCATCTCTCCAGTCACAGTGGCGCACAGGCCACATATCTCAGCTACTTCCTGGGACATACAACATCCAGGTGTCTGGCCCATCACTGTTGGAGCCTGGGTCTGCCCTTGCAGAAGGAGGCTGCTTTTACACCTGCTGAAAGCCACTGACACCAGCAAAATCCTTCCTGTTGTCTCCAGTGACAGCATGAGGGCAGACACAGACCCCCACAAAAGGTCTGTCCCCTTGCCCAGCAACAGGAGCACTTACTGGCATGTTTGCAGCCTGTTTACAGCCCAGGCAGTCTTGCAGCACTGGCAGTACATGCAAAGGCTGTCAGGGCATCATTTAACTTATTGTGGTCTGAGCAGCCAGGGCAAGAACAGCTGCCTGCCCAGTGTGCTCCCAGCAGGCAGAGCTGCTCTTCTCCTTCTGGGTTTGGTGTTTGAGTTAGGTGGCAGCTGGGTTGACCCCAGCTCTGGATGATGAGCCTCAAAGAAACTACTTCTTTGAAAAAAATAATGTCCAGGGCTTATTCTGCCTTTGCTAGTGGTGGAACAGTACTAAATTTTTCCAAATTGGTTCAATCCTAGACATGACCTGGACAATCATATATAATGCTGCCTCTAAGGAAATAATCTCATTTTTTCCAGTTGTGATCCCACCTCACAGCAGGCTGTGGATGCTGAAGGATTTTTGTGATGGGCAAAGGGGACTGGGTGCCTTCATCCAAAGAATTGGACCGGGGTGGTCATGGCAGGTAGCAATTTAGATCCATGTCTAGTCCAGGTCCACGGCAGCAACTCCCTCCCTTCACCTTCCTGAAGTTAAATTTAGTTCCTAAAGTCTAACAGGCCAAAAATGAACCCTGGAAAAAGGCCGCCTCTCCTTGCCTTGCTCTCCCTCCCTTCCTCCTTCCTTTCCTTCCCTGGGGCTGACTCAGACCTTCAAAACCTGCCCTGAGCCCTTTCTAAACTACAAGGCTACAGAGAGCTGGTAGTGAGAAAATTCATGAAAGTTCATGGCTTCATTTTAGAGATTTTGAAGGGTTGTTGCACATCAGTGGGCTGACAGAGATGCTCAGGTATAGCTCACTTGGGATCTGTTTATCTACAGAAACAAGCTCGATATTCCCACCAGCTGCTGTGTGAAGGCTGAGGAAATGGGAGACAGGAATGCAATATCTGTTCTTTGATTAGTGTGGTTTGTACATCAAGGTTTTATTAGCTTTTACTGCCCTACTGACTGCTGCCTGCAACTGCCTCACACTTGCCTCCTCTCTAACAGCCCCTCTGCTCACTCTGCTTTCCTTCCTGCTGTCTTTGTGTGAACCTCTTTATTGCCAGCTCCAGTGAGATGATAAAATTTGGCATCTGTTGCTGGAAATTTCAGGTTTATTAGATCTGTTAAAAATAATCTTTAACTCTGTAATGTGCACCGGGCTGGGTAATGATGGGGAAGCAGAAGGGGTGGCCCCAGTGTCCCTGTGCATGTACTGGGTCAGTACTGGGGCCATTACCATGGGGTGAGCAGAAGGAGGGGCTGGGAGGTGATTTACAGGCTGTACACACACATCTCTCCACCTATCTGTCCATGCATACTTGCCATGCCTGCAGATCCATGTTCCAGATATGCATATTCACCTCAGAGACTTTCATGCCTCCATTCCATGTATTACCCTTATCTTGGTCATTGTCCCAAAGCCTTTGAAGGCCAAGGCCAGGACTAGGTCATCTCTGTGAAATTTTCTTTTCTCTTTCTTCTAACCCCACGCAGCTCTTAGCCCACTGTCTGTGAGCTCTGGGTGCTTCATGAGGTTTTGTGCCTTCTCCTGCTAGTCTTACGCTGCACTGTTTTTGCTGTGTGCCTGCATTTAGGCTTCTGCCTCCTACTGAGCTGTGGAGAGCTCTTGGCTCTCCTCCACAGGGGTCTGCCTCACCTCAATGGATATACAGAACTTCACCTCCAAAATTAGTTAAATACTGAAATAAATACCTCCAACTTCAGCCTATTGAGATCTTGGTTCTTTCTTTCCACAGGCCCATACAAAAAGGTGTGCATAGAGCCGGTCTCTAATGTGGGAAATAAACATTTTTTCTTCTTTCATTTCCCTCCAGCAATTAAAACCTGGAGGAACTGGGATGTTTCTCTCCAGCATGCCCAGATACGTGCTACAGAACTGAAAAGCTGCATAAAACTTTTCAAACCAGGAAAAACATGTGTTGCAAAATGTCCTGAGAATGTGGAAATGAGAGATAATCATGGAAAGTGCTTTAAACTTTACAGAGTGGTCAATGTTGGCAATTTGCATAATAACCCTGGGAAATAAGCTATTATGCTTCATGACAGCAGCAATAATTACATGCTAGAGCTGGTCATTACAAGAGTTAGCCACTGATTAATTAGTCTGTTTATATTAAAAAACAAGGTTGGCTTAGCAACTAATAAATTGCCTGTGTACAGCTGTTACCAAAAAGATCTCTTGTTAGAAAATTGATTAAGTAATTTTTAAATTGTTTTAATTAAATTTCGGTAATTAGACTTTCCCAGCTTATTTCCCTCTTTTTATGGAATGGAGAAGAAATAAACAGGCACTGAGTATGTAGAGGTGATATGAGGCAAAAAACGTATGATTGGAAACCTATAGGAAAACAAATATCTATTGCAATCCTCTTGCCCTCCTAAAGGCTTGTGTGAATCTAGAGAAAATTAGATTTTCATTTTATTTTATTTACTTTGCCTCGTGGAGGCTTGGTGCCTACTTCACTCCACTTGGTGAATTCATAATAGGGACAGAAATGCTCAAACCAGTAAATCTTTCTGCGCTCACTCCCTTTATTATGCAAGATATTAGCCAGCCAAGCGATGCTACAGGGGGCAGTTTACAGCTTAATCATAAAGTCTCACAGCTTCACAGTGCCAGGTCCTCTCTGGAAAGTTGCTGTTTGCCTTTTTCTGCTTTCCCCGAAGGGGGCCTTACCCTGTGCCCACCCTGAGCTTAGCAGGAGGCAGGGGGGGGGGGGATAACCACCCTCACAAAAGGGGACCAGCACCCACGGTGACAGCAAGAAGGCTGCCTTCCCTGAACCAGGCTCTCAACGTTGCCAGTCTGACAGATCCAACAAAGCTTGGCAGGAGAGAGAGAGAGAAGAGCTCTTTTTTGCCTGGAAATTGAGTTTTAGGGGGGTTGCTCCAAAGGGCCTCCTTAATATGTTGCCACTCTCTGCATTACCAGTCATAACTGTGCAGCCTGCTCTTAAAGAGGGCTCTTGAGCTTCCATTGCACAAGGTTTCTGCATTGTCTCCCCTACCCATAAGGTTGCTTTGCTAATGACTTCATTGATCCATACCTTTGGGTGGTTCAATATGCTATTTTCTGCCATGCTATTTCAATGGCGTGGAGCTTAGCTTCGGGACAGACCCATAGAGGCATGGCACTAAGTTTTGCTGAAATACAGTTGTTTGACAGCATCCTGGCTAAGATTCAGCCTTTAATGGATTTGCAGGCTTCAGTTCCAGAAAGGCAGTAAAGGAATAAAGCCAGAAAATCAGAAAAGCAGGAATAATCACATTCTGTTATAATCTAAAGCATTAACTACCTGTACTACACATAAAATACAGACATACATATATATATGTATATACACATACCTCCCCTGCTCAGTATGAAAACAAAACCACCTAATCCATAAATTCACATCAAAAGTTTCCTCCCTTACAAAACATTCAATTACATTCAATTTATATCCATAATCCACCTGTGTGGCTCTGCTAATAACACTTCTTAGAGCCATTTTTCCTTCCTCTTAAGAAAATGCGATTGCTTTTTAATTGCGAAGCAGTTTCATTGGGGAATGGCAAACCCAGAGTTATATTCCCTGGAGATTTCAAAGTATGCAATGCAATCACTAGTGGTATGAACACTGTAAATGTGGATCTACTTAATCCCTGTTAATCCCTGGGTTTTTGAGCACATTGGTGTAACAACACTTGCACCTCCCAGCTGAGGCGTCCTTGAGTCGACAGATGTGAATACATCAGAAAAAAAGTATGGATGGTTTCAGAGCTAGAGAGGATGGACACTCCAGGGGAAGAGATGAAGGATGCCTGTGGACAGGTGTTTGCTCTCCTGCAAGGGGAAAATCTCCACATGTCCTTTTCAGCCACTCATTGGGAATCGCTTGTGAGTGACTCCTGCTCTTTATTTTCCCCCCAGTGATTAGTCCTGGTGAAAAGGACTAATTTTCATGATCCCATGTCTGAGAAGACAACTCTTTTTCAGGTGGATACAGACCTTGGGAGCTGGAGTGTGATGGACTGGTGATGAATTTGCTGCAATGTTCCATCAGTAGCCTTGCTGTGGCTGTTTTCAGCTCGTGTGAGTTGGCACCTACCTCTGGGGCTTTCAGCACAACTTCCCCATTGTGTCCAGCACATCCTCCCCTAGCAGCAGTCTGACTGGCATGCCCCGACTTGAAGGAAGAGCACTCCCTGGAAATGCTCCCTTCCAGCAGGAAAGAGTTGGAAAGGTGGGAGGAGGGCTGCCTGATGCTGCAGAGATCTGTGATGGCATCAACAGGCTCACAGAGCTGCTGCCATGGCCTGCCAAGCCCGTCACAGGACACCCAGAGCCAGTGTCCCTGCTGCCCCAGAGACACTTTTGCCCTGCCTCAGGCTCCTAGTTGTTCTTCTGTACACAGCACCATGGCTAATCCGTGCCTCATTTCTCCTTCATTATTAGGCTGCCTTGCAAATGCTTGTTCTTATCGATCCCATTTTCCAGAGCTTTTCCTGACACCCCTGCCTCCAGGCAGCCTATTAGACCTCACACAGAAGCCATCTAGACAAACCCAGAAAAACTTGGAAAGCACTTGGATGGTACCACAAGAGGTTAGGCAGGAAAGTTAATCAGGAAATTGCTGTCCATTTCCTCCACAGCACAGTTTGAATAGCAGACTGTAAATAAGGCAAGAGATGCACTCGGAATAATGAAGAGAAATTATGAAAAGTATGAAATGGCTGATCATGAGATCACAATTTATTTTAGATGGTGAATGTAGGAGAGGTTCCCAGGCAAAAATTAGTATGCAAGTATGTAGGTACAAGATGAAAGATGGTATCATAATACATATGAAAATGGGAATCAAATGAATATTGCCCAGACAACCCTAAGTCTAACCATTCTTATATTCCAAGAGCTTAATTTTGCTGTTTAAAAATCCTCTTACATTCAGAGGATCAAGGTCTTATTTTGTTAATCTCTTGTATGGAAATGCTCCCAACGTGGAAAAGAAATTCAGTGACCAATATAATAGATAAAATAGCATTCCATGTTTTCATCATTTCACTGATGTTTGACTTGTCTGTATACTGAAGTGTGGGGTTTCAGCCACTTTTTTTACTTAAGAGCTTTGCTGAGCAAGAAAAAAAGATCCCAGGAAAAGCCTAGTCACATAAAAAATGTTCTTTGCTTTTGGTATATTCAGCATTTTTCCTGAGTAAAGTTCACCGAACACTCACATGAATAAAGTAATTTTTTTGTTTAATTGGATTGAGCTTGGAGAGGGAGGAAACCAAATAAATCTATAAGTGGGGGCAGGGAAGGATGGGGAAAAGTTTTCAAGGTAAAATGAGAAATGGTAACAGTCTCATAGAAATTTCCTATGGCAGAGTATTATTTTTGATGCTGGGTTATTTTTTCAGACTCACAGACTTAAAGGTTGCCTATCTCATTCATAACACAGGTCATAGGATTTCATTCAGCTGGTCCTGCTTATTACAGTATGTGAAAGTGCTGAAATTATCACAATCAGACTCTGCTCCAGCTGAGTGGTGGGACGAGGAGGATCCTGGGGTAGACTACAAGATTTCTGTACTATCCCACCAGCTTGGATCCATTCTGTGTCACCACTAGAGGTTTCTTTCTTGATTTGTTCATCAGCAGTGAATTCAGCACAGCCAGAATCCTTTTTGGGTTTGGAGGCTCTGGGAGCTAACTGAAGACTTAGAGTGCCCCATTTGGAGCACCCTATGGGATGAAGCTGGACAAGCATCAATCCATTGCAGCTTCCTTAAAATTAGAGACCCCATCCCAGCTGAAGGCAGCCTCACTAGCAGTGTCATGCCTTCAGGATAGGTTCGACAGGGGTGGCTCAGACATGGCTTGGGATGAAACAGCAGTGATCCAGACTGCCATAAGCACTACAGAGTTCCAGGCACAATTGCACACAGCCTCCTGGTCTTTCAGCTGCCATGATTTTATTGCTAGTGGTTTACAAGTTAGCTGCATCAAGACTAGATCCATTCTGCTTATGATGGCTGCTATTGCAGCCCAGTAGCTTGCACAGCTTGATCCCTTTTGCTTTTTTAGGTCAGCAACGAGAAGGATAAGTGATCTGCTCTGAGCAGTCTTTCTCCATGATGTCCCACAGCTCATCCTCATCCAGACACACAATGGAGGGTTGGAGAATGGCTGCCCAGTGTCTACATGGTAAGCACATCAACACTCCCATATTTTTGTGTGCCAATTCATTTCAGGGCTATTGATTTCTGCAGGGATTAAACTTCAGGGTCAACATGGGAGTTAGATGAAAGAAACATTCACTTTAGTGAGCTCCTTTGTAGGGCTGAGAAAGGAGACAAGACTCTTTAATGACAGCAATTATCCTGAGGTGTTGGCAAACCCTGTCAGTCAGCAGGAAGATTTTGGCTAAAAATGAAGCAGGAGAGTGAGTGTGATGGTGATCTGCACCTTTTAGTTACTACCTGGCAACAAGGCTTAGGTGGGTCTTGCAGACTGCTGTCCTCATTACAAGATCAGAAACTGCCAGTGTGGTGCCATGTTGGTAATCCCAGGGGAGAAATCAGAGACTGAGCTGGAATGAAAACTGCTCACCTTCGCAAGGATTTATCCACCAGAGCAGGATGGAAACACATCAACAGCGTGCTGTGATTTGACACAGCAAGCACAGCCACTGCCCAGGCTGGGCACAAACTGTGGCTGGAGAGGGAGTCAGGATGCAGACTTGTTAATCCAGCGCATCCCAAAAGCACTATAAAAATAGGAGATATCTTATTTACAAATGAGATCTTATTTTTAGCGCTGGGGAGAAAGGAAGTGCAGAAGGCTGCGACACTGCTGTTCACACTTGTTCATTTACCCAGGCTTCCCTGGAGAGACCAGCAGCTAGCACAGGCTACTAGAGGAGGCTCGCAGTAGGAGAGCCAGTTTGCAGAATTTGCTTGGGAAAGAAGACCTTTTGTAGCAGTCAGATCAGCACAAAACTTGTTGTTCTCCACTACGGGGTGAGCTATCTCAGGCAAATGCTACCTATTGAACGAGGAGATGAAAAGGACCAGATGGAAAGACGAATTTCCTTTTCTAGGATCCAAGAGAGTGGGCTGATGCTGTTGCAAGCAGAGATGAAGGCTGAGTTGGAGAGTGAGGATCTGGCTGCAGATCTAAAATTTGTTGGGCGGAGGGGGAGAGATGTGCTGGCCCAAATGTTCACAGAGAAACTGTAGGATGAAGAAAGCTAAAGGTACTTTTAAATGTAGTTCTGACCTTCAGCGCAGTAACACCTGCCTTCCATCTGTGTCCTAAAGTCAAGATGTTTGTGCCTTAAAAAATCACAGATGAGAACACCCCACCCTACATTGCAGTGAGAGGGTGGTATTTGCTTATTGACCATGGCAGTCCAGCTGTCAGAACATCTCCTGGCAGCACTCAGGCCTATCCTCCCTCGCTGGCTCCATCCCCAGGTGAGGACAGTCACAGCTTACAGATATATCAGCCTTCTCTTTGCCTCTGATGCACCATTCTCCTCTGTCCCCATCTCCTCCTTTACTCCAGATCTTCCAGCCTTGTCCATAACCTTGGACTGACTCTTTCTTGCCTCTGCACCTTCCTGGCATGTCTGCACCCTTGAAATCTTTCCACAACAACTCCCATGTCCCCACAGGGTCATTCCTACCACTTCTCTGCAGCTGGGCAGCCTTTCACTGGGCGCTCTCTACAATTGGCAGCGTTTCCGTGCTGCCCATTGTCCAGCACCGACACAGGCTGGAGTGCCGCCCTCCCCCTCTCCCGAGATAGCCACACTTCAGAGGCAGCTGCAAGGCTTTTTATAGATGGGACTTAATGCCACTTGACGGGCCACAGAGCTATTTCTGTGCCAAGCCAGCACAGCCTTAGTATTCTGCGCGTGCGAGCGCTTCGCCCAAGACTAGTTGCTGCAGTATAAATACCGCTCCACCAAAGTTATTTAGAACTTCACTTGGATCGACCAGATCCGAGCCAATTATTTTCCCCGACAGAATTAATTAGACTGCATATAAAGTGAGTGAGATGTGAAAGACAGGCCTGCAGAATTACTTATTCCATTAACAGTTGGTTTGGGAAAAAAAAAAGAGGCTCTGTCCTTGACTTGGCTGTGCCATGGGCTCATCAAGAAGAAGGAAATCAGGGTTTTCACATGGGAAGCTGCTCTGCTGGCAAACACAGTTCACTTGGTGTTAGTTTGCATCAACAAGCTCCCTGCTCTCTTATATTCATGAAGATAAGGGCTGGCTGTGTAAATGCAGTTGCAGAATCCAAACTCCCTCCCTGCTCAAAACAACTGTTGCTCAGACCTCTGTGGAACTAATTTATTGCCAAAGAGAGTGAAATGTAAATAGTTGCAGCAGGTACGCGAGCAGGCGTTTCTTCACTGAGTATTACTTGGAGAGGAGCCAATCAGTGCCTGTACACAGAGCTGGAGGGAGCAGCTTTTCAAGCATGAGAGGAAAGTAGTACTGGCTTCAAAAGCAATGATTATTTTATGGGAATTACTCCAACAAGGTGGGGAGGGACCAAGAAACTCTTTTTTTCAAGATCGAAAAACACACTCAAGTTTCCTTGGGACTCATTTTTCCTACAGAGCTCAAAAAAATGAGAGCAGCTCTGCAGTTCCAGTTCTATGTGAGTACTAGGTTCTGGGGAGGCAAACATCCCAGTAATTTAGCACAGATAAAGTCTATTTTTTTTAAAACACAGACCACAAGGAAAAAGATGCAATTGAGACATAAGGCCAGGGCCAGTTCCCATCCCCTGCACATGGAGAGGTGTTCACCCCATCCTACCAAGCCTCACTATGCCCATGTCATGGCTGCTCCTGTAACAGAGCTCTGGTTGCACCGGGGCCTAGGGAATTGGGGAACCATCCCCAGCCCCAAGAACCAACATTTTACATCTCACAGCCAGTGAACTCTGGCCCTCTGCGTTCACCCTTCTCTCTGACAAAATGCACCAGGGCTTTCCCTGTGTAAATCGCCGTCCCTAGTGTTGCAACTGGGCAGGGGGATTGTCTCTTGTGGCAGATGAGTCACTTTTCTAAGGCCATCTTCTTTTCAAACTTGGAGCCTAGGGGTCCAGCCTTATGTGGAGGGAGGCTGGGACACCAGGGAAGACACCACCTTGCACCTGCAAACAGCTTCACCTCTTCCTCCACCGGCTCTTCGGGTCAAACTCCTCAAGGGCAGGTTAATATGGAAAAAAGGATGACCTACAGAACACCCAATAGTTGTAAAACATATTGCACATAAAGTGCAACACCATCGCACAGACTGCAGGGCAGACCCCTCCACAGCACAGGACTGTCCCTGCCACCTCTGCCAGGTCAGACAGAGCCTGGGACTCTGCTGTGGTACAGCAGAAATTAAAGGTATTAGTTCCTATTTTGTGGGGTTTTTAAAAGCACCATTATCCTGCTTCCTGAAATACATTAATGCTTTGCAGTTAACTGTGCTTTGGAGAGAAGGAATGGACTACATATTCTCCCAGTATCTCTCCCTGGTTCCATAGCCTGGCTTGAGAAGGAGATCAGAGCAATCTCGAGAGGTGCTTGACTCCATTCCATACACCCACTTACCTGCTCTGGAAGGCTTTCAGTGAAGGCAATTCTGCAATATCCTTCCTCTCCCCATGCTCAGGGTTTACAGCTCTCCTACAGGCTGTAGGATATTACAGGAGATTACACCTAATCTTAGGGCATGTTTCTATATATTACACCAATTATTTCTCATCCTGCCAGCAGGAGACAAGCAGGAAAGTAAAAAAACAGCTCTCTGTGTACTGAAAGCTTTGTCATTCCCCTCAGCTATCTACTTTCTAGACAAAACCAAACCCACTTATCTTGTGCCTTCTGAAACTTTTCCTTTTTTCGCTGCTTTGCCCAGATTGTCTCTGACACGATATCCAAATCTGGCCACATTGCACCAGGTGGGATCTCAGCAGCGCTGGGTGAAGTGGCATAAGTAGCTCTCACACTCTCTGCCTGCTAACACCTCCTACCCAAAGATTCACCTTTCTCAAAACATCAACATATTATTGGCTTGCTCAGTTTGCAGCAAGCCAAAACCCCAGCTCTGGTTCTTCTGTACTGCTTTCTCAGCATTTATTGTGCAATCTGTTTTTACGCATTTGATTTCAATGTGTAATACTTCCAACTTTTCTCAAAATAATTCCATCTCACTGGGCCCAGATCATTCCTCCAGCTCATTGAGATCAGTCTTTTTCTTTTTATGCCCTCCAATCTCATTATAGCTCCTTCCCAGCTGGGTGTCTGCTGCACACGAAGTCTCTTCCATCATCCACCATGATAATGAAGACAGTGAACAGAAATAGTCCCAAGGAAAAAATTCCCCTGCAGAATCCAACTTGAAATGCCTTCTCATTTTGACAAGAGACAATTGCAAACCAGTCAGTACAGTTTTTTCAACCACTTCAATGAGACTTCATGGCAATTTCTTTTCTAATGAAGATTCACCCAAAAAAAAGCATTGAATACTTCAAACACCTCTTCATCATGCTTTATTTGTTCTCTGTGTCCATTAAGTAATGGAGCTACAACTCCCTTTGCCTCACTCCTGCTTCTCACACTGTTAGGAGAATTGTTTTTGAGAATTGTTTTTGAGAATTGTTTTTGTTGTTTTCTTGCCTTGTTTTTGCTATTTGTGAGACTCCTTTTTTTTTTTATTTCAAGGAATGACACACTCCTGATGCAGCTATATAGGGTTTACTGTAGATTCCATTGCTCGTCTGCACTGCTTTGCTTGTGTTGTAGCCATCAGCTTTCTGCACTTTTTTCGCTCAGAATTTCTTCCTGAGACTCTGCCTAACTGTTCTCTGAATTTGCTGAAATCTCCTTTTTTTATTTTAAGACCAGATTTTCATTCTATCACACTTGGACCCTGATTTGTTCTTTGCGCTCAGTTTCAGTGGAAGATGAAACAAGACACAGAGAATGTCCAATTCTAATTTCATGTATTGCCCCTCTCCAGGGAAGAGATGGATGGGCAGGATAATCTGCTCTCTCTCCTGTGCTTGATCTGTAGCTACAGGACTTTGACTTACTGAGCTGTAAACCTAGTAGGTTTTATGAGCACACCAAAGAAAAGTAGGGGGAGGTGAAATCCTGTTAATCAAGGCAGGGGCATCTTAATTGACATATGAGAGAGTTATGTTTTAATTTGTTCTTTGAGAGATGGACATGACTAGCAGCAATCTAGGGTTACTGGATAACTCGAGCAGCTGTCAGAATGGACAGAACATCATTTACTACATCCAAATCAACTATCAAGGGAAAGAAATTTGGAATTAATCTAGTAGGATCAGAAATCATCCAGAGACTTCAATAATAGATGTGAAACATTTATTCTAACATAGCATTAAAATTAGAAATTAAAACCACTAAGGAAGTCAGGAAATTGGCTGAGCACGTACCTTTGGCTCACTTTGCATAGGAGTGCCCTTAGAGGAGGAGGCACAGTGTTTTGGGTGCCTGTTAACATATCACTGTCACTGTGATGGATGAGAGAAGCTCTTGGTGTGGGAATTCAGGGGAATAAGGAGAGTGTTGACTTTTTCATTTTCTTAATAAATAAGGCTTAAATATTGCAAAAAGAGGTTTAGAAATATTTCAAAACCTAATTTTACTATTTTATCAGTTTATAGAGGAAGAATCACATATGTGACTTTCTCAGAACACTGGCAAAAAGCCACATCACAAAAATACTTCTTTGCGCATATATCAAGAAGAGGCCAAGTGCATTTATGATGCATTTATTAATTCCTCCTAGACACTACAGCCAGTGCTTGAGTGAGGATCACAAGCCTTACCCTGAAAGCTGTTAAGTAACATCAATAAAATTCAGAAAGAAATGTAGATTGTCAGTGACTTAACTCTGTTACCTGGAAATTTTGACAACCACTTATGCACCTGGATACCTTTATAAACCTCAACGTCTTTCTCCCTATCTCTAGCATATCTCTAGCATATCTCTAGCAAGGTTTTTTCAGATGAGGGTCTCAAATATCTGAGCAGAGAAGTTGTTTCACTTTGGAGTGAAAACAAGTGGAAATGTGGTCTCCTTCCAGATTTGGAAACGCTGCTTCAGTGGTGACAGAGCACCTTTAGCAAACCTCTCAGCTGAGCTACAAAAAGGTTGGTCAGGGTTTTTCAAATCAGCTGTACTAATTTGTAGTAAGGAGTAACCTAGCTTTCTAAGGTAATTGCTTTTCTGTTCTCTTTCCCCATCTCTTCTTCAGAGGCCAGGTTTGCAAGCAGCTTGACCTGTTTCTCATTTTCATGCCAAATTGCTCCTTCACTTCATCCTCTCCTCCAGGCAGAAAGAGGAGTGCATGGAGGAGACTGTCAGGCTGATGTTTCCTGACAGCCCCACAAAGCATTTCTGCTTTCTAAGGAAAATAAAGGCCAGCCAGACTGCCTTGCAAACAAAAGCCCTGCCTCAGGAGGCTGCCTGCCCAAAGGATGGGGCAGAGCAGAATGGATCCAGAGGCCACTTCCCTGGAATGCACAGGCTTAAACAGAGCAGCACTGGAGGGAGGGAGGGAGCTGCAAAAGCTTTGGCAAGCCCCAAACCATTCCATGTGGCTGTGCTACAGTGGCACCAAGCCACTTCTTCAGCCCAGCTCCTCAGGCCTGCCTGGACACAGACAGCAAGTGGATGGAAGGATGTGCTGCTCAGAGCTGGTCTGAGCCTGTCCTTGCTCTGTTTGCAGGTTTGGTCACCAAGTCCTGCTGAACTGACTGCCAGCCATGCTCAGCCACCGTTAATTTATGAGAGAGACAAGGCCACCTAGCCTGTGAGTGCACACCATGAGCTGCAGCTCTGTATTTATATGACATTCACAGTGGGTCATTCTGAGGGCATGGACCCCTAGAGAAGTTGCCTGCCCTGAGATCAGAAGTGATGTTTCAGTCACATGAGTGCTTGCAGGCTGTGCTGAGCGTGAGGAACTAACCTTGCCTTCCTTTTGCCACAGAGTAAGGGCATGAATGTGAATTATCACTCTAAGGTAGCTGACAAGCTTCAGGTTGACTCTCCAGCTTGTTCCTGCTAGGATGCTTATTTGACTTTATCCTCTGGGTCCTTGAGTTTGATGCTTGCTCCTCTTGTAGAGTAATTTGCATTTTGGTATATGGTTCCAAGAAAGAATAATAGCATTTTACATGTGTAAATGAGTGCAAAGTGCACCAGGGAGGAGAGAATTAGACCCTTATCTTTTGAAAGAATATCAAAAAAACAGGGGAAAATTTGGACTTGAGCCAAAGGATATTTCTTCATTTAGAATCTAAAATGCTAAGAGAATTGTATTAAAAAGGATAATTATGGAAGAGAAAAGCTTTAGCTAAGGTTGTGTTGCTAAATATTCAAAATCACCTTCTGCACAAAATCTTACCCCTTCAAAAAAACCTCTGAAATTAAGATAATGTATTCATTACAGTGCTCAAAAGATTTCCATTTCAATTTATTGTCAAGGTTGAGAGGTTCTGAATAGGACTCCTGGGGAAAAGGGCAAGTTCTCTATTAAAAAGATAGGACTTTACTGCCTGTAAGTCATTTTCAAGCACTGACTAATTTAGCCAGAGAGTAACACGGTGGCATTGTGTTCTTTAGGATAGCTGTGATTCCCCTTGCAATCCCCATTTCATAGTGGGAAGCTGAAGAACAGCTGTTGAACACTTTCTTCAAAGCAAGGCAAGTCTTGGAGAGGATTCCTTGGCTCCAACTATGAGCATGATGTGAATACTTCACACAGGTTAGCAGGAGCTTTCCTCAGTGCCTTCCACGCAGTCAGAACAACCCAAATTCTGCCTTCTGGCAGTGAAAGGGTGAGTAACCCTCAGGGGAAGGAAGAACCGTTTCCTCATGTATGACTCATATGAACCATTTGTATCCAAGTGGGGCTTTTCTGGGAGGACGAGATGTTGGCTGTTTTTTTTGGGGGGAGGGAGATTGGGTTTGGGGGTTGTTTTGCATTAAGGAAAAGCAATAGCCACCCACACAAAAGATGTAGATTCCCAGAGAATCCATTTGACTTGGTGCAGTATCCATTGTTGCCCTTCCCTCATGGAGAAGACTCATCCTAGCTCCTGAACAGAGGCTTCTGTGCAATAAGCTGACTCCTCCCGGGTCTGTCAGCCTAGAAATGCAAACTGGAGAGAGACTGTGGCACCAAATTCTGTTCTGTGATGAGAAAATTTCAGCTCTGGAAGCTGCTGGATAAGTCTCCTATGCGTTGGACAACGAGGAGGATGCATTCAAAGTTGGAGTTCATCCAAGAATTATGCAGTAGCTGAGCTCTGAGAACAAAATCAACCTACAGACAAGGGAATTTTGATTTCCTTCAGAAAAACCCTGCCATTTTAGGTCAAGAGAAAGCTGTGGGACATGTATGAGCATGGCTTCACCACGTAACCTTCTAGTCGAGGTGAGGCATCTGTCTCTGTTCAGCTATTATTACATCAAGCTGAGAAGGAAAAACCTCTGAGAGGCCCTGAGTAAGTCTTTAAGAATAAAAGACACTTGTGCAAATGACTCTCTCTTGGGAGCAGACTCTGTAGTAATGGGGAAGGGAAGGGAAGGGAAGGGAAGGGAAGGGAAGGGAAGGGAAGAAGGGAAGGGAAGAGGAAAGGAAAGGAAAGGAAAGGAAAGGAAAGGAAAGGAAAGGAAAGGAAAGGAAAGGAAAAGAAAGGAAAGGAAAGAGGAAAGGAAAGGAAAGGAAAAAGGAAAGGAGAGGAGAGGAAAGGAAAGGAAAGGAAAGGAAAGGAAAGGAAAAGGAAAGGAAAGGAAAGGAAAGGAAAGGAAAGGAAAGGAAAGGAAAGGAAAGGAAAGGAAAGGAAAGGAAAGGAAAGGAAAGGAAAGGAAAGGAAAAAAGGAAAGGAAAGGAAAGGAAAGGAAAGGAAAGGAAAGGAAAGGAAAGGAAAGGAAAGGAAAGGAAAGGAAAGGAAAGGAAAGGAAAGGAAAGGAAAGGAAAGGAAAGGAAAGGAAAGGAAAGGAAAGGAAAGGAAAGGAAAGGAAAGGAAAGGAAAGGAAAGGAAAGGAAAGGAAAGGAAAGGAAAGGAAAGGAAAGGAAAGGAAAGGAAAGGAAAGGAAAGGAGAGGAGAGGAGAGGAAAGGAGAGGAGAGGAAAGGAAAGGAGAGGAAAGGAGAGGAGAAGAGAGGAAAGGAAAGGAAAAGAGAGGAAAGGAAAGGAAAAAGGCCCAGAGAAAATCTTGTTGATGGATCTGAACCACAAACAGTGGAGGATATTGATATGAGCTGGGGGAAGTCTTACATAGTCTTAAGGGTGGAAAGAGAGGAAGGGACCTTCTGTCAGCTCCTAGACTTTAAGGCTGGAATTAACTCTAGCAGGTTAACTCCATAGGTCTATGGATTGTGCCCAGTTCCCCCTTGCTGATCCTGACCATGTATATCTGACAGGTAAGGCTTCAGCTGACTTCTGGCATTAAGGAAATATCTGGACCAGACAGATAAAAGGTGTATTTATTTATTTATTTATTTATTTATTTATTTATTTATTTATTTATTTATTTCCAGTTTGCTAGAGGTAGAAGTTTAGGAGAGACACTCATGGCCTAAATCAGCAGAGATTCCCTAGCCTCTGAAATTAGTCTACTGAGAAAATAACTAAACACACAGGACTGGAACACACTGAACTGTGTTTCCACAGACATTATTGTTTAGTCAGATCCAATCTGATTTTATGAGTCACTGCCACTTCCATGGTGCAAACAAATGGCCAAGTAGAGCTCTTGGAGAAGAGGATGCAATTCCAGTGGCTGTGATAAGGTGAAACCTACATTCCCCAGATGTGGATTTAACTAAGGGCACATGTGATTGATGAATATTCTACAAAGAAAACACTCAGCAGCATTGAATTTGAGGATGGCTCATCCCTGGAGCTGTTCAAGGCCAGGTTGGAAGGGGTTTTGAGCAATGTGGTCTAGTGGGAGATTCTCTGTGTATGGCAGGGGGATCGGAACTATGTTATCCTTAAGATCCCTTCCAGTCTAAACCTTTTTATGATTCTATGAAATTGTTCTGCCAGATCTCTGATGAGCACTCAATCCAAGATGTACATACTAAAAAAATCCATTGAAAGAATGTTCCCTACAGGTAGACAGAGCATTAAGGAAATGAAGTATTTTCCTCAAATTATGCCCAAGGAGAAATTAATTACTGGGGGAATGAGGAAAGAAAAGGATCTCTCCCTTCTGCAGTCTCAGGATACTGTGCTATTTTTGCCTCTTGAAATCTAATTTCCATGAAACATTTCTGCAGAGTGCATATTTTCTAAACACGAGTTCCTTAGCAGCCTTGCTAATATAAATGTCGTAATTCCAGAATAAAGCGACAGTGCCCTGCTCCAAAGGCCTCTGCCTGGGAAAGGCTGTATTTCAAAGGGATCCTACCACACCAATGCCATGGCATTGTAATGAACTGCTGCCCAAGTGGGAGTCAGACTGACGGAGGGAGGCTCAAGCTCCCCAAGGGTAGGTGGTGGGGATGGTATATATTAATTCCAGTGGTATAGGCTTAGTTTATGCCCGGAATACAAATCCACTCTGATTTTTTTTATCCCCTGCTGGCTCATGCTGATGCCAGATTCTGGCATAGCAGTGTGAACAGCATTTTCTTGCAGTTGGTTTCAGTCAGGGGAGTTTACAATAATGATGATGTAGCTTGCAAGGCATTCCTAGAATTATGTGTATGCTTTGAGCAGTGCTGCTTCAATGCTCCCTGCTTCTCCAACTTGCCTTCCATATCCTCTTTTATCCCATCTGCACCACTATCCCACCCCTCCTGCCACCCAGCAGATATCAGGAAAACACTTGGGCTTTTTCCCAATCATTCTTGTGTGCAGAATAGAAGAACAAGTGCCTCAGATGGGCACACTGAGACAGGGCCAGCCCCAGCGAAACATCTGCCTGAATACTCTGAGAACTCTACCCCTGCCAAAGGGCTGCAGGTGCAATTCTGCCCCTGAGAAGTGGGACCTGGGCTCAGGTCCTGCTCCTGAGACCAACCACAACAGCATCACCCCTCAGCAGGAGCTTCCTGGCTGCTGCTGTGGGAGGTGCTGCCTCACACCCCAGCATGTCTGTGTAGTGGGCTGGACCACAGACAGCCTTGTCCCAGGAGGATTGCTGCTAATTATCCACAGAGAAGAACAAAACCCTTGGTGCTTTCACCTTTGACGATGGAGAGCTGCATGACAGAACCCTGTTTCTATCACTTCTTTTTAGGATAATTGATCTCCCAATCCAGTCCCACACCACCAGCCTGGGGTACCATCCCACACCTTCTGTCGTGGCAATGGATGGGAAACCAGAACAGGGGAACTGGTATGGGCCTGAGAAATCATCTGCTCTTCATCCCATCATGTCATTCTTTTAATGCAGCACTTCCATATCTACTTGAGGTTTAGGCTTGTCATCATCAGCCAGCCTTGTCCCCACAGGCGGAAGCCTTTCTGCTGGCATGCACATTGTGGCAAGAGGTACAGCAGAGGTGCCAGTTTCCACAACCTCACTCATGCCTCAGGTTCTGAAGAACCATTGGCCAAAGAAGAGAGGAAGGAAAGCCTTCTTCATAGCTACTGTCAGAGTGAGAGAAATACAGAATTTGGTGGTGCATATTCTGTGAAGTTGGTACTAACCCTGGTAGGAGCAACCAGACAATGCTCAGGGTCCTGCAAGGTATTTCCATTTCTGGGGGAAGTGACATCAGTCTTCTGTGTCTTTGATGGATCCCTGATCACTGAGTAAAGCCGCAGAAGAGTTTGATTTTTATGGATGCTGTAAGCCTCAGAAAACAGGAGGCTGCACTCTGCTCGCAGCCTTGACTTGATTTGACTCAAGAATTCTCTCTTCTCTGGAATTTCTTTCAGTGCATCCTTGACTCCCAACACCTTTTCAAGTGATGCTGAAGACTTCCTCTGCTGCCTCCATCCCAGTTTCTGGGGCCTTCTTGCTCTCCTCTCCCAGGTGTGCAAACTCTCCTTGCTCATATTATGCCCTGAGAATGCCCCTTGTTTTGGGCACTGAATGACCACTGTTATTCCTGTTCTTTGCCCGTTCTTACTCTCTCCTTAAAGTTCTTGGAAGAGGCATCTTATGCTCCTTAATGCCAGAAGAAAGTGTGAGATGTTACCTATGTGAAATATACCTATATTGTCTTAATGCCTCAGAGGTTCATGTACAGACCTACTACAACAGCACAGTGTTAATCTAGACATAGATGGCATCACGACTGCCATCATGGGCTATAATGTGCTGAACTTTGTGAACACAGCAGTTTTCCTGCTCTCCTTGGTGTATAACCAGCAGCCTCTGTGCAGAGCAAACTCAGAGGCATGGCTACACCTGAGAGCAGTGCCTCCTTTCTCCTTCAGGTCACGGGAGAGAAGACATGAAATAAAGGGATTTTCCCATTCAGATTCATCTGGCCAGTGTGCCATATCCTCAGAAACATCCTCCCTCCAGGCTGTGCCAGCCAAGTCCTACCTGGTTCCCCATCAGGATGAGTCCCCAGACCCTTTGCAGGTGTGTTTCCACCCTGCCAGCCAGGGCTCAGGCTCTCCTGAGTGCAGAGCATTCCCAGGTTCACAATCAACTCTCAGCATGTGACACCACTTCCTCTCTTCGGTGTGTGTTGAAAGTGGGGCTCTGCACACAGCAGGACTGAGCCTGGCACTCTGACACACAGGTGGGATGGTGCAGTGGGATTTGTGCTCAGACAGCTGCCTTACTCAACTCTGCAATGTTCCTCTCCCCACTGCAGATATCTCTGTGCCCCTGAGGTGCGTCCTAGACACACCAAAAAGTGTGTCAGAGTACAAATTGAACAGGGGCCTCCTTGGAGGGGACTGCAGGGGAAGCTGAAAGAGTAAAATGCATGTCTGGAGGACACCATCCTCACTCTCAGATCAGAGACCTCCTTGAGAGCAGAACCAAAGTGAGAGCAAAGTTCCTGTGAAACATCCATGACAACTTTTCTAAAATCTGTGCTGTGCTCTCCAGTTCAGTTTCTTACAAACAATCCCATTTAGAGGCATGAATTGTAAAGTGTCAGCAGATGTCTGTTGGAAAATGGGATTTTTGAATTTCAATGAACTTTCAAAGCAGACTTACTGCTCAATACAAGTGCACAGCTTTCCTCCTCTTGAAGTTGTAGGAGAATGAAATCCAGGTGTTAGACAGGCAAGATGATTTGAAAATGCCCTAAAACCAAGAAACTCAGCCCTAGCTTCAAAACTACCCACAAAACTAGTTTTACTTTTCCTTTCATTATTGTTTATCTCACCTATTAAAATTCTGCTGATACCTTCAGCAGCATATGAACTGGCCAAGTCTCTTCTTTTAAATCTCTCTGCAGAAACAGAAGAAATACTCTTGCTCTTGTTAAATGCAGCAGTGCAGGTGCTTCCTGCAGATAAGGTAAAAAAGCAACTTCAAATATTAGTAACAATTTATGAGGGACATGGCTGAATTTTTAGTAGTTGAGTACCAGGAACAAGTTCCGAGATATAAGTGCATATTTAATATTTGTCTTTATTTGAGCACAAAAATATAGGTTCAGAGACAGGTTAAATGATGGGATTTCTACACTGTAAGGAAAAAAGGCGCCGAGGTTATGTTCAGGTCTATCCAACGAGAGCATCAGGTTGGTTTTGTGTTATGAGATCAAGCAATATTAGGGGAGAGGCCCATTTTGGAGATAGCAGCTGAATTCCAGCAATGACAAGAGGCCACTAGGGAAACAGACTCATTTCTCAAAAGATATAAAAATGGCTGCTCTGAATCACTCAGCACCTCACCTGAGGCAATGAGCTAGGGCAGGGCACAGGCAGGCCACAGCCCCCAGCCAAATCAGGCTCACCCAGCATGGAGCAGCAGCACCAAAGCCACCCTGCCAGAACCACCCCACCTCCTCTCCACCAGACAAGGCAAACCACAGCATCCCCAACCTCACCCTCAGCGCTGCAGCCCGTGCTGACAAGGTTTATTCCCCCTCTGATGGAGGTGCTGCAAGGGGGCAAGCCAGCCCCCAGCCCTTCATGCCCCTGAGCTCTTCCCACAGCATCACTGTGGGTCTCCATGTACAAAACTGTGCTGTGTCCAAGCACAGAAAACCACAGACTGGTGGGTCTTACTCCTACAGTTTGGGACCCAGACAAAGGCCACATTTGCAAAGATGATGCTGCTGTGGAAACCTGGCTTTCAAGCCCCAGGACCCTGTTTCCCAGGTCTGGCAGAGGATAAGGGGCAGAGAAGATCACAGGGTGATTTGGGGGATATGAAAATTTTGTGCCAAGGTGCCTGCTTCAAAATCCATACCCCAGGGCAACCAGGAAAGTTGTCCCATGAATTACTACAACCCTGATTCCTGATCTGGTCTCTAAAGGCACGTGGCGCAGAATTTTAAAAACTAATTAGCTATGACCAAGTGTTTTACATTTTTGTCGGCCCCACACATTGAATTATAGCTTCTCAGATCTTTTATGGGTTGCAGTTGAATTTCTTTTTCAGTATCAAATACTGCATCTTTTTCCTCTGTAATATATTTTTAAGAGTGACAAGAGATCAATAAAAACATGTAATTTAAGGATCCATAAGCCCCACATAATTTAGCTTCATATACCATGCTCTAATAAAACAGGACAAACCAGTCAGGTGGTTCACACACAGGTATATGCATCGATGTCTCTGGTTTGCTTTATGGTAGCTTTATGTTTATGAGCTCTGACAGGTATTTAACACTTTATTAGGAAGACAAAAATGCAATTAAATATTGTAATGTGAGTCTCCTCTCCTTAGGTTCAATTAAAAACAATGGCCTACCCCTTCTTTTGCATGAGGAAGGAAGAGAGAAAGGGAGAGATAAAGGGAGGAAGAGAAAGATGAAAGGAAGGAAAGGAAGGGAGGGAAGGGAAGAGAGGGAGGGAGGGGAAGGGGAAGGAGGAAGGGCGAAGGAGGCGAAGGGCGGGAGGAGGAAGGGCGGAGGAAGGGAGAAGGCGACGGAAGGGCGAAGGAAGGGAGGGAGGGGGAGAAGGGAGGGAAGGAGAGGAAGGGGAGGAGGGAAGGAGGAAGGGAAGGAAGGAAGGAAGGAAGGAAGGAAGGGAAGGGAAGGGAGGGAGAAGGAAGGAAGAGGAAAAGGAAGGAAGGAAGGAAGGAAGGAAGGAAGGAAGGAAGGGAAGGAAGGAAAGGAAGAAGGAAGGAAGGAAGGAGGGGAGAAGGGAAAGGGAAGGAAGGAAGGAAGGGCGGAAGGAAGGAAGGAAGGAAGGAAGGAAGGAAGGAAGTTAATCACCTCCTATCCTTTGCAATTTTTATGGGTATGCACTTAAACAAACAAGCAGCATTTTTCTGTAGAAAAATTTTCCTCTCTAGACCTGGATGACTGTGACAGATAGTCAGGAACCAGCCTCAATTATAAATAACTTTTGGATATTTAACATGATCCTGCCTGGAAAAGGGAAAGCTGGGAGGCAGAGAGCTCTGATGCTCTCCATGGGGACCTTCTGCCCAGCATAAGGGACAGAGCTACGAGCCAGACAGAGAGCTCAGAGCTGCCCAGCTGCTCAGCAGCAGGTCGGTGTGAAGAGTCAACCAGCCACACTAATATGTCCCTCGATTGCAGCCAACGTCACACCAGGCCAGTGGAAGGAGCCAGGAGAAAACTTTCCTTCTGTGAAAGTGAGTGGCAAGCTGCTGAATCACTCTGGCAGGCAGGAGTCAGCATGTCTAGGGGAAGTGAAAGTCAATGTCTCCTGGAGGGAATATTAATAATAAAAACCAAAGCAAGGACATTCAGAACTCAAAAAGATCTTTACATTTAGTAAAAAAAAAAAACATTCCAAGAGTGACTCCATGCACCAATTAATATTTCAGGAACAGTAAACCAATATTCATTTTATATTTATGATACAACATTATTCATCTACTAGAGTTTCAAAGTATTTTACAGCCGTGCGCTAATAAAGCATCTCGGTTGCTGTGAAATGCAGCCATCCTGTCACTGGAGCACAGCAGCTGACAGGACTGTCTAGGGCACGAGGGAGAAAAAGCTGCCCTCAGGGGAATTTGAGAGAGCTCAGCACTGCTGATCTTCCTTTTAAAGTCAGGATGGGTCAAAGTATTTACAGGAGCTGGGCTTAGGGAGACAAGTGGAAAAATAACATGGTTTGAATAGAGAAGTTTTAGACAAGTCCCTGTTGAAATGGGGCTGGTCCAGCGCAGATATATATATACATTTTCAATCATGCAAAGCAGATTTTATTGTCCTTTCTCTCATTCACGTCAAAGCAGGAACTAGCAACTGTCAGGAGCACATCACCTGGGATCCCCTCCTTGCTGGGTCTCATTCCTTCCTCAAAAGCGCAGAAGGACCCTCCATTTCTCCTTTCCATCCCTGGCAGCTTTTCCCCAGCAGAGGAAAAGAGATGCAAAGTTAACCCCTTTGTTCACTGGGGACTGTCATTTTTCTGCAGTCCATACACATATCCACCCATTCCATAGAATGGAATTGATGTGAACAGTCAATTCAAACAGTAAACACTGGTAATACTCTTTAGAAAAAAGTGCAGAATGCAACACCTCTGCCACCAAACTAAATAATCCTGTATGCATAAATATTCTTGAAATACAGAATTTGTATCAGAGGTAGCAGAAGTTGTGATAAGTGATGTGCTTTGTTACAGTCTGATGTAGATTAAAAGTCGAATAATGAACCCTCAGAGATATATGGGCCCAAATCCAATTTTCCTCTCAAATAGAAGTACAATAAATAAAATAGGCATCCAAAACCATCCACATAACTCCAAGCAATGCCATGCTCTTGGTTTTTTATGTGTTTAGGAATATATATGTACATAGGGATGTACATACATATGAATATGAATTTGTTTATTCAGGAATGAAGTTTGCTTTTGGTCTCATATAAAGATTGAGTATTTCTAAAGTAACCATTATAAATTAAGTGAGAAGGGAAAAGGGAAAAAACTCTTTAATTTTCATTATGAAAAAGTTCCTCCTTATTGATAGGGCTTCTGTTTGCTAGAAAACTTCCTATGAAAGAAATTGGAAGACAACGTTAGCTGCAGCTTACTAATGCAAATGCAAGCATGATTTGGTGGAAATATTTAAGTCAGCAGGTGTCAAGGATTGTTGATTCAGAGCATGACAACAGCCAACCTGGCCCACTTGAGGGTTTTCAGCTGAGATGTTTTACACAAGTCTTTCCAGCTGTGTGTGGTATCTCAGTATTTCTATCTTCTTGAGGAAGTCCTCAGAGGTGCCTAGGACAGCAGCTCAGGCACCAGGTGTTAGCGCTGTTTCACTAGACAGGGAAAGCAGACACTTGTTTGGCCACTGCAATATAAGAAAGGCACTAAGCCATTGGGGAGTGTCCAAAGAAAGGCAGCAAAGATGAGCAAGGGCCTTGAGGGGAAGGTGTGTGAGGAGCAGCAGAGGTCGCTTTGTCTGGTCAGCCTGGAGAAGAGGAGACTGAGGGGACACCTCACTGCAGTTACAGCTTCCATGTGAGGAGAAGAGCAGGGGCAGGCACTGATCTCTTCTCTGTGGTGACCAGTGACAGAACCTGAGGGAATGGCCTGAAGTTGTGTCAGGGAAGGTTTAAGTTGGATATTAAGAAAAGGCTCTAAAGCTTTCACCCCAAAGGGTGGCTGGGCATTGGAACAGGCTCACCAGGGAAGTGGTCACAGCCCCAAGCCTGACAGAGTTCCAGAGGCATTTGGGCAACACTCCATGTGGTGTGATTCTTGGGGTATCCTGGTGGATCAGGAGTTAAACCTGGTGATCTCTGGGAGTCCCTTCCAACAGGATATTCTGTGATTCTGCCTTGCCTTGAGAAAACCTCTCAGTCAGACCCTGTAAGCGCTGGGGTCAGCAGCCTGCTCTTCCAAAACCCTCCTCCTCCAGTCTAAGCATTGCCATGGGCTTACTGCCCTTCTCAAACCCGAAACTGCTCCCAATTTTATGGTATTTATGCTATTTCTTCTATCTTTAAACATATACTCAACACACACTTTTGAAAACCTATCCCCCTACAGCTTGTGTACACTGGAGCATCAGCCATGCAGGTGCTGTGTAAATGCTTGCTCAGTACAGTGGAGTATTTGGTGTAAAAATATTTGAGTCCAAAGGTGAGTTAGAAATATCGCAGATGAGCAATCCAGGGGAAGATGCTAATTCAACAGAGCTTATCTGGGACTGTGCAAGCAGCAGAGGGGAATGCCAACTGTATCTGAGCTTCCAGCAAGGTTATCTGTTCAGTTGTGCCATATTGCCTTAGCAAATTTCAATTGGCTACTCAGGCCTCAAAACTTCACATAGCTTCCAAAGCACTCAGGAAAAATAGTAACTCTGGTCACAATTAACATCTACAGTAAAACTTGTATGGATGCAAAAAAAGCAGTAACTGGTCTATCACATATTTTAGTCCCAGTTCCAAAACCTCTGGTTATTTATTCACTGAGTGTTTTCCAGCTCTGTGCTCAGAAGATGGTAACCTCTGTTCTTGTGTTTGTCATGACACACACATAGTCAGGTTTTTCTTTTCTTTCAGTTCAAACATGAAAATCTTTTAAAAGCAACCCACTGCCAATCTATTATAAAAATGGTCTCTGCAAGTGAATCTAAGCCAAGGACTCTGGGGACAGTGAGCACCTCAATGTTCTAGGAAAGTCATTTAACATCTGTCTCTTTCTATTTAAACCATGCTGATCACCCCATGGACCTAATTTTCCCAGAGATAAAATAAGCCAACAATATCTACTTGCCTGGTTTGTGCATAGAGATGTCTGCAGTACAGGGCTTCACAAGACTGAAGTAATTAATGAGGAAGACCTTTTTGCCTGCCACAGACTTTGCCATCTGTGTGAGGACCTAGTGTGAAGATCAAGTTGAGCAGCTGAGGTACCTGATAGAGTGATTTATACAGAAAACTGAGTCAGCTGCAGACAGAAGGCTGATGCTGAAAGGGACTGTGGGTCAGTGCGACATCTGCTGTGTGGGACAAAAAGGTGAGGTGGGTGAGACATGGTGGTGGAAACAAACCCTCCCTCTGCAGCACCAGCACTGGGGTTTGGGAGAAGACCTGACACAGGGTAGGGCATGCAATGGGGAGGCAGAAGTTTGTGTTGAAGGATGTCACTCTCCTGTTTCAATACTATTAAAGCATAGATTAACATTAAAATGTCTCCATGACAGACTCTCTGGCAAAGCTGCAATGCAAGCACCACAATCCAACCCCTAAAGATCTCTCTACCCATGGCTGCTCTCAGCTGATCCCCTTGCAGGACAGGGAAATCTCTCTCCTGTGTCTCCCAGGGTGAGGGAAGGAAGCAGATTAGTGCTGTTCCCCTGGCAATCAAAGAGACAATTAAGGACTCTCTCAGACAAAATCAAGAGGCCACACTTCACTGTCTAATTGCCTTTCCCATCCATGGTGCTTTACCATCAGGAAACACAGGAATACAGACTAGAAAGGACAGCTCTAACACATCCAAATAGAACACCAATCCCTTTGTTTTACCCTCCCACCTTGTTCAAGGTGTCACCCTCTATTTTAGAGCACAGAACCTTACTCACACCATCCTCCACTGGCTAGAGCTGCTCCTGCTCTGAGCCTGGTCTGCACAGCCACTGGCACAGGTGACAGCCCACATCTCTGCTGGGCTCCCTGAAATCTGCCCCCAAGTGCATGATGAGGCAGCTTGGCCAACTCACACCCCTTCAGAGGCACCTGGTGCCACCCACCAAGCTTTATGAACCCTTGGAGGAGGAAGAAGGCTCTGTAGGATGGGCTGGGATCACCAGTGGGTTTGGCATGGGACTGGTCACAGGCAGAAGCAGATGGCACCGTGGGGCTCCTCACAAACACATCCCTGCACGGACTTTCTGGTTATCCTACAAATAATCACCATGTCCCTTTAGGATGTGCAGAGCATGTGCCAGCCCAATTACAACACATGGAGTAGGAGAGGATGGTGCCATAAAACAGCAGCTAATAATGAGAATTAGCCCTGAGGGAGGCAGGAAGGGGGAGACAACTTCATTTTCTTTCTTTTCCTTTTCCTATGTTTAGCTTCTTTTACTTTTTCTCCCTCTGCTTCTTTTCTTGCTTTTGCAATCACTGCATAATTTTTTCAGAGGTTTTTGTTCTTGATGAAAGCAGGCTTCCCCTTCTGCCAGGCAGGGGCAGAAATGCTCAAGGGCAGAAGCACTGCCCCTTTCAAGCCAGTCACCCATGAAGGCAGCTCCAGATGACCCACAAGCAGTGACACAGCCACATCTTGGAGCATAATGCTCTTGTAAGGCTGCTTATGGTAATAGAAACTTAGCATTCGCTATGAATAATCACAGATTTTATTTATAGTGACAAAATGAGAGGGCCTTTTATGCAATATTGACTCAGGTTACCCAGGTCAATAGCAGCCAAGTCATAGTGACTCATACTGTGGAATTAAATATTTTAAACATAGCACAGTTATAGTCTGAGCCTGACTTGCCTTCAGTAACTGCCTTGATCTCATTTTCCTCCTTCCTGCCCCAAAATAGACTAGAGAATTCAAAGTATCCCATACAATACAGCACCTGATGATCAAAGACAAGCAAAGGAGTGCTCATGCTGTCTTTTGGAAGTCTTGCCTAGTGATCTATAGCAAACAGGGGACACATGTAGGATGCAGCTGTGATGCCAAGACACAATTCTTGCAGGGTCATGTTGTTGCTGCTTTTACAGTAAGGTTACTTGAGGACCCAGGTAGCTGAATGATTCATGCAAGGTTGCTGGGAAAGCCAAACAGAGGAGTGGGGGATGGAGTTTTAAAGCTCTGGAGTTCGAGGCCCCACCAGGGACTTGCCTGCAAGTTTTACAGTTCAGATGACTGAAGGGAAAGTAATGCTTGCTGAAGCCTTCCAACCTCTCTTTACAAGGTAATAAAGGACTTGTGCACTTGGTCCTGGCATGGGTCCTGCTGTGCCAGTGTAGCTTTAATGATGATGCAGTAAAGAATCCCCCACTGGAGGCGCAAGTTGGTACCAGCACTACCCTAAAGTAAAGGCTGGAACAAAAGCATCAGAGAAACAGCACCACTGGGGCTGGAGGACTTTCCTCACAGGGACCTGAGACTTATGCTGTGAAAAGCTCAGACCAGACATCAGAAAGGATTTGAGTTCTGTATGGTCAAAACCTGTGTGCCAGTGTGTCCCCAGTCCCAGGAGGCTCCATCTGGCCTTGCCCATTGCTAGGAACAGAGGAGAACCCCTGCATGGATCTACCAGAAATAAGGAATTTAATGGGGACATAGGTTTTTTGTGATTATAAATTACCTTCTCTACAAGCTTTCATGCAATGACAGATAATACATTCTTTACCTTATGGGGTTAACTTTGGCTGTCCCTGAATACACAGACCCAAACTAGAGGCCTGAAACAACTTACAAGTCAGGGCAAATTAGGAATGACCCCGCTGGATGCTGCAGTGCCTCGACTGCTGGGAGGCAATTCAGACTTCGCTCGCCTCGCACAGCTTTGGGGCAATGATCGATGCCAGCGTGCCAAGCTTGCTCTGGCACAGCAGGCGCTGGGGCAGAAAGTTCAGGGGCTGTGTCAGCCCCAGGAGGAGATGTGTGCTCTGCAAATGGTTTTTAAATATGCCATTCAACATGGCTTCACGAGACCACGGAGCCGGCAAGCTGCAGCCATTTTTCACACTAACATGTTTTCAGTGTGCCTTTTATTTTTCCTCCCAGTAAAACTGACCAGGAGAGAAACTACAGTGAGACAAGGACTAAATTGCTCTGATTCAAGTCTTTCCCATTTGGAAGGGACATTATTGGAACAATGGATGTAATAAAGTGATTCTTGTTTACATGACTTTTCCATTAGCAGAGGAGGATTTGTGGGAGATGTAAGCTTCTCCAGACATTCAATTAGAGCTGTTTAATGAAACATTATAACCAAAGCATCAGGGTATAAGAGGGTGATTTACCACAGCTTATTGCTTAGTTAGAGGAGAACACTTTAAGTGAGTGAGAGTAGGAGATGGAGCCCACAGTCTCTCTCCACACATCACAGTAGTTAACAGCACACCCAATCTTCTCTGACCAGAGAAGACCAGAGTCATTATTTCCCAGACCACAGTCATTATTTCCATGAGGCCCACGGCAGCCCCACTAAGTCTGCTCAGAGAAGGAAAGGCTTCACTCAGCAGTCTCTGGTTACATGGCTAGGTCCTTCAAGGGCAGCAGTGTCTGTGTTGGTGAAGGCATCATTGCTATGCAGCAATGTCACGTAGCATCCTTGGCCTGAGCAGTGGAACCTCTCTTACTAAAAAAAATAACAAATGTTCAGCTAAAAACTGAAGTAATTTGTTCCCTCTCCAGCAGAGCCACTTCTGCAGCAGGGAGGTGCAAAAGGACTGTCCATTTATTCTGCTACCAAAACACTGTTTACCTCTGAAGGAGCAATAACTCCCTACAGCTGCCCTAACACAGTCAAAGTGGTGTGAAAACAAAACTTTGTCATAGGGCTTGAACAGCAACATGACACCCACCACTTGGGATCTCATTGAAGGGATTTATTGTGCTCTGTTCTGTCCGGCCAAGCCTGTTTGGCTGCTGACTAAAGACAGCCCTCAGCATTTCTTGGGTCAGTGGGATACCAGGAGAAAGCTCTCTCCTATAGCAATAACAGTCATCTTACAGGGTGTGTCAGTGCTCATTGCAGGGGAGGATGCCTAAAGCAGGAGGAATTTGTAGTTCACCATATTGATAAACCCATTGACAAGGCAGCATGCTGTGGAAGAGCCCAGTGCACGTGGAAATGGAGTCAGAGTGGGTCAGGATGCTCCCCTAATGGTTTGAGTATCAGAAAGCACAGATAGCCACTGTGCTACCATGTGGAAGCATCATTTGCTGCAAGTCAGTTATTGATCCTTCCTATAGCTTCTTCTTGTTTAATTAAGTCTCTGGAGATGATAAGGGAGAAAAATAACTTCAGAAATGAAAAGTATCAATAGCTGCAGCTGAGGTTCTGAAGAGTCTTATGAAGTCAGGGTGATGGAATAATAAACACCCTGAGCTTCCCTTGTAGAAAAATTTTGTTCATACATAAAAAGTCACCTGGAAGTCAGATTAGGGCAACTGCTACTTCAAATAGAGTTATGCAAGGGAGAAATTTTACCTTTGGGAGAAATTTAGTTTTGCGTTTGGACATATCTTTATACAAGTTCTGCTGAGAATCTACGGAATACAGCAGCCCATGATTGGTCCTGCTCTCCCTAGAAGGGCAAAGGTGTTCTGCTCTAGCATTAATACATGTTTCAGACCCTCCAAGCAAAACTTCTGGGGCCTCTCTTTCAAGCAGCTTCCCACTAGAGTAACTCAATTCTAATAACGAAGTTGCACTGCAGCATCACCAGACTGAAAAAGTGAGCACTTCTATTCTAAAAGCCCTGGCTTTTCCACACCAGCAAGCCAGCAGCACTAATAGCTGCCATTAGCTAATAGCTCTTGGAACATCTTTGTGGGTCAGCTGTGAGTCTGTGCATGACATCCATATGTGACATGAGGAAAGAAGTTCCCTGTATATGAAATTAAGAGGGGAAAAATAGTGAAGAAAGCAATATTGGAAGTAGAACACATACAGGAAATACAAGTGGTAAGGTGACAACAACGTGGCCAATGTAGTTCTCACACATTTTGAAGGACTTGATGACCCCACAGTTCTTACATTTGGCATTACAAAACTGGGAAATGCTGCCACAGGAAAAAATGTTAAATGCACTAAGATGCTCTCAGAGTAAATGTATGAATAGCTTGATTTGTGTTGATGGATGGATAGACATTGTCACAGTTCACTTCATCTGACAGAACTAAGACTCATATATGGTCCAAATTGATTCAGAAAAGAGAAGACTGTCACATGCTATTACTGCTACATTTGATCTTAATAACTACGTACTATAAACAGATTTTGGTGCACGGCTGCTTCCAAGGGAAAAAATGAGGAGTAGCCCAGCAAGAATCAAAAGCTCTCCTGAGTATGTTCCCCTTTGCACACCCTGAGCACTTTGAAGGGTGGGAAGAATCCAGTTAAATCTTGTTCTGCTTTCCCCCTTTCATCCACCTCATCATCACTGAATTAGGATACTCCTAAAGGATTTGTTAAGGAACTCAATCTGTGCTGCATGTGTCTTCCTGATGTTAAAACCAAACACTCTACAGCTGTTCATTCTTCTTCTCATGCCCTGTTTAGAGAAGAAATTCTGAGTTTTGTTCATCTTCTCATGCAAGACAAGAAGGATTTTAGGGCTTTTCCTGTATACTCCAGCTGCTTGTCACAGTTTCATATCCTGTACATATAGAATGGCTGCATCTTTAAGGAAGAGGAATTTAAACAAGGAGTATCATTGAAGAGTAAATGTAAAGCTCTCAAACACAAAATCTAACAAAAGAGAAAGGAAAATAGGCAGTGACAACACAGAAGCCCAGGTAACAACCTCCACCCCCTCACTCACTGCATGTCACAGCAAAGGCTGGGCAGAGGAGCAAATTCTGCAGCTGGTGACATGGTTCACTGCTGGGAGGTTTTCCAGCAGCTCAGGAGAAGTGTCCAGCCTGGCACAGAAAGCTCTCCCCTGTGTTCAAAGAGGTGACACTCTGTCCTTGGCCCTGCCCGGCACTTGCAAGGTGACTCTGGATGCATCATTGCTTGTCTCTTTGCCAGCAGTGGAGCAGCCTCCCATGAGGAATGGAGGGAAAAAAGACGTATTTGTTTTTATGGGATCAGTCACTGAATAGATTCGCTGCCTTTTTTTTCCTCATAAATAGCTCTTATTTCTTCTTGGGTACTTCCTGCCTATAAGAGCAGAGGAGGAGAGAAACAAGGTATAATCTGAGTGCTAGCAAATGTCACCCTTTGTAATCAGAAAAGCTCCAAACATCTTCCTTTTCCTTTTTTCTTCCTTTTCTCTTCTGAAGCAAACAATCAAATGCTATCCACCGGGGAATGAGATTCATAATAAAATCTCTCTGTCTAATCAGCATGTCCAAAAAGACTTTTGTCTTCTTATAATTACATAGAGCACAGAGGATTTAGCAGTGGTCTTTCCCAGTGTACATGAGACAACCCTTGAAGTCCCACAGCCCCTTATCTGATGGGCAGCCTCATTCCTGGTCACAAAGCAGAAGTTAAAATTGGTTTCATTACTGTCAAGGGCAACTGGTCTGATGCCAGAACATCACACTTCTTCCCTCTTCCTACTCCTCTCGCCATCCCAACACTTGTGGGCACAGGCACAGGTCCACTTGGACACACTTAGTCCCCCTATGTGGATCTTGACACAGATAGAGGCAGAGGCAGTGAGCTGGGCATCTTTACCAAGAAAAGCACTTAGCTGCAGCATGGCAAGCTAGAAGGTGAGGGAATTGGAAGGACATAATGAAGAAAGCATCAGCAAATGAAAAGATGGAGAGGATAAGTGGAGAAGAAAGAGCCTTTAACAAAAATGCACAGCAAACAGAGGAATGCGGAAGATTGTTTCTATGGCAATGTAAGTAAGACGGCGAAACTGCCGCCTGCAAGCAAATGTATTTAACATGAAACATGAGGTAACTGAGGTAACACAGTCTGTGTCATTAATGGCAAAGCAATTTAACATCACCAAGTCTTCAGCATCCCCCACACCATTGCCACAAGGTGCAAAGTGACCACCCAGGTTTTAGCACAGGGGACATTGTCCGGGCAGCCATGGCCAGGGAGCAGCACTCGGGTCACAGGTCTGCAAGGGCAGGCAAGAGAAATGAGTCTACTCCCACATGGATCAGGCTTGTGTCTTGATCCAGTCATGCTGACTTGAATAATCCCTTCCTGCAGTTTTTGGCAATCTTAAAAATTGAGCATTTTAGACTCCTGTTGAATCCCTGGTTGAATGAACTCTCTAATGGGATTTACTCCTCTCTCTCTCTGGCTGCTGCATTCTCAGCCAAACCCCTGCTTGTACCTGGCCTCTGGGGCCAGGGAGCCCTTCTGGAAAGGGGTGACAGGACAGGGCAGACAGGGGCAGGTAGCCCCATTAAAACAGGAGCTGCCTCCTCTCTCGTGACCCCAGTGCCATCAGCTCACCAGCTCCCTGTTGAGCCCTCCCCTTAGCTTGCCTTAGACAAGTGACAAGAGATTGTGAAGATCTTGAAGCTGTGTGCACATAACATACTCTAAAATAAAACATGTTACTCTGTATGTGGTAGATTAGGATAATTTTTAGGTCAAATAGACTGAAGTAAAAGCTTAGAGGGGAAATGAACTCCAGTACAACTACCTGGCTGTATGAGCCTATTCCTAACCTGCTGCAAGGAAGGCAAGATTATTAAAAATTAAATCAGCATTTCTTCAATATTACCTTTTTTTGAGACCCTTGCCATTCTTTCCTGGAGACATACAAGACCTTCCTTTCCAAACCAGGGCTCAAGTGAGAAGCCATGCATGCACTGGGAGGCAGCTGCCAGCAGCCCCAGCCCTTTCAGACTCTCCCACTCACCCCCAGCAAGCTGTCTGTGCTACACCAGCATCAGAAGCAACAGGCCAAAGATGACAGGTACACTTGTCTAAATTAAATGTTACTGAGTGGTTCTGAAGGAAAGGGCTCACAGCAAAGTGTAAGATGTAAATTGAAGTGCAGAGAGTGCCTCAACAGACGTTCTTATCAGTTGTGCTGCTAGACGCCCTTTCCCAGCTACGTGACATTTCAGTTCCCTAAACTCTATTATGCCCCATTTATTTCCATTTTCTGAATAGTAAAAGCTGTAACATAGCACCTCAGGCACTGGTCTGAGGCTTTGGAGAGTTGGATCTGGCTTGCTGCTCCACATGCAGCATGGCAATGTCTTTACTGAAAGAACAAGGATAACACATCCATGCTGCAACTAAATCCAGGTTATAGGAGCTCCACATGAGGGCCCATTGAGTGCTGAGGGCTTATGGTGCTACACATATTGGTTTGGAATAAAACTCAGCCTTTTTGCTTTTTTTCTTTTTAATGTAAGATAGCTTATTTACTCTCAGTGCTTTTATTTGTGCCATGCCAATGCCATTTATCAAAATGCAGTTGGTGTCAGCTATATTTCTCTGCTGTCAACCTGAACAAAACAGCAGTGAATGAGGCCCTTTCCTTTAATTATCTGCCTTTCCCCCCCCCCCCCAAAAAAAATCTGTATCTGGATAAGGTTTCCACTATACTAATCAAGGGGTACAGAGCCTTCCCACTCTCTCCAAGACTTTGCACAGACACCACTCAGCTCCTCTGTCTGTTTTCTGCTCAGTATAGGAGAGTTCCCATGACTATAAATCAATTATGCATGCAAGGAAGGAAGTGGTTTCAGAAGTGTTTCAGGCTGGTGCCTGGAACATCCTCAGGTGAGGTGATACCTGCTTTTGCTTCTCGGTGATCTGGAGTTCACCCATACTCTTCCCTCCTGCCTTAGAAGCCAAAGCTACCCTCACCTGCTGGTAGTTTAGGCTGGAAAACACCTCTCCTGGTAACATCAGATACCCCTAGCCCTCTCTTTTCATCTCCCCTTCAAGTTCAGGGTTTGTTTGGTAGCTGGGATTTTCTGTTTAAAAACAGTCCTTGTGGAAGCAGCCTGCTTGACAGGCCTGCTGGCTAAAATCTGCTGTTTACCCACAGAATGGAACCTTGTGTGCCACAGAAGCTTTCTTATTCTCATCACCTACAAGCCGCAGGTCTGCTCTGCCGAAGCACCTCTAGGGGTGAGCGCACGCTTCTGTCTCCAAGCTAAATTCAATCCCTGATCTCTTTGCAGAAACGAACAACAAGGGAGAGAGTTGGCATGACTGATGGGAACCAAATGAATAATTCATGGCTGATCATTTATTTTGATGAATTTTATCCTCTTTTTCTGTTTGCAAATTGTCTGCAAGTAGCTTATGAACGTCTCAAATGTATATGGGATTTGAAATTAACTGCTGGATACTTTCCGCAAATAACTCCTAGCTTGTAGATTGCTCATGAACCATTCAACAGAACCACCTGAAATTTCAAATTCTAGCCACATCGATTAGCTTTGATTGCTTTCGTGAGCCAGAAGCTCATCTACAGCGCTGGTGTAAATGCAAAGGAATTCTGTGGACTGCACAGAGGCATGACTCCCGTTTGACATTGGTGTTCCTAGCCCCAGGGTCTGGCCCCAAAACCTTTCTGTTCTCTGAGCAAGAAGACAGCATTTGAAATCAAGTGTCCTCAGTGACTGGCAGAGGAGAAAGTAAAACAAAATAGTTTTATGTTTGCATTTATTTTACATGAAACATAAAATACTTTGTTCTAGTAACATTCTCTGCCAAGTAAATATCCACATCTTTAACATGCCTGGCTATCAGTCATGAAACCTGTCATTTCTTACCTGTTTACCTGATGCATTTCCCATCAGTTACTATGACATTTCCACTTCTAGAAATCCATTCAATTTGTTTGCCAAAGCAAATGCAGAGCTAGATTCAGCATCAAAATGTCACAGTTCCATGACAGTGGTGCTGCACTGAAGTCAGGGGTGTAAAACTGGCAGGTTTCAACAGAAGATTCCACTGAGGGAAATAACTTTTATTTTAATATTTATCAATAGTCTTGTAGCAAAGCAGAATGAGAGAGCTTTGGTTGATGGGATGCTATTTTGCGAATACTCAAACCTCTCATTCAGCTGGATAAATCTTGATCTATGCCCATTTAGTGAATGTTTATGCGATATTCATCTGAGCCTGGTGGTAGTTGTGCCAAATTCCTGCTGGCTTTCTAGGGAGCACCCTGTCTATTTCACACAATGCCATAAATGCCCAAGCAGCTGGTGGAGCCTGTCAGCCCCCGTCACGCTATTTGTGTGGAGTACATCTGAGCAAACACCCCAACACTGAAAGGCCAAGCCACCAGCTCCCAGACTCACGGTTGTCAGCCAAGAGAACAGAAACGAGTTTGTCTTAACTTACAGCTGAAAATCAGACTGCAAATCCTCTCTGATCAGGTTCTCTCTCTTCAGCAAGACCCCGGCTGCTCGAAAGGCAAGACACGCTATCACGCACATCAAGACACAGCCCATCCGACCTCTGAGCGACAGCTGGATATTGGTTTTCTCCAAATTACTCTGGCTGCAAGCACCATGCAGCACAGTGAGGGGAACATGGAACTCTTCATCAATGGGAATTAGCAGCTGATGCTGCTCTCCCTTTACCTTTCTACATCTCTGCACCCTTGAAATCCCTGATATCAGACCTGCTGCCTGCCCCCGAGTACTTTTTGCTTTTGCCACAGCTGTGATTTGCCAGGCCTGCTGCATCATACTTGTTTTCTCACTCTGGTCCTATTGCATCAGAAACCCTGGGATGGAGGAGGAGGCAGGATGACAAACACAAGTACCCTTTGCAGCAACACCAACAGAGGCGGAGGAAGGTGCCGTGCCAGGGTGGGGGAGAGGCATTTCCTAAGGGCAGAGTGTAAGTTGTGTGGCACTCCCAGCCCACCCCACATTTGTGTCAGCCTTTTGCTGACATACTTGTAAGCTTGTCATTGCTGAAGTCTTTTTGGCAGCCAAGTCTTAAATATAGTCTCTAATCACAACTGCACATGCTGTACAATCAGCCTAAAAACTGATTAACTTTTGTATAAGCTTATGTTCAAGGGGCAATTCAAGATTTGGAAGCTGGCACCAGCTCAGGGTCTGAGACTGTATCTCCTTGTCATGCATACCATAAAAACAGAGTATGGCAGACTTAAAAGAGAACCAAATAATATATAATGGAAAATTAAGAGGGAGAACCATGAAACAGCCTTCATAAATTAGGCAGACCATTGGCCTACACTACATATATGTAATATATAATCTGATGGAACAAACTGCTGTGAAAATGCTTATTTCACCTAGGAGTCTTCACATGCTTTATTATTCAGTAGGGTTTTTTTCCACAAACAGGAAGGTTTTTATTTAATTTTGAGAAAAAGGCAGGAGAGAGAAAAAAAGCTCTCTGGTTCGTATCATTTCTGTAGAAGGAAAAGGATGGTGTAGGAGGAGGCATTTGTACTTAGCCAAGCCCATCACCAAGGCACCCTGTGAGTTCAATTCAGACACATCAGGGGAGATGTCAGTAACACAGCTAGTTAGGACAGCAGTCATACTTCATGACATAAGCTGATCTACAGCAAGGTCTACAGGAGAGGCCCAGAAAAATAATTCCCTTCTGGAACTGGACTCCAGAAAAATCTTCACCTTTGCTTGAAAGATTTAGCTCTCACCATGCTGGGAGGCACAGAGTTTGACTTGATGGCCCTTTGATCTCTCCTGGTTCTCAGAAACACCATGTGTTTCTGAGCAACTGGACATTATTTTCCATGCAATCCTCCCTACAAAAACACCCCCTTTATGGGTCCATATTTCCCACTGGTCATATTTCATATCCCAAGTCCTCAGTGCTCAGTGCCACTTGGTGCACTGAAAGTGAACTGTAAAGCAGCTAGTGTTTGAACAGCTGCCAGGAAGAGCTCCTACTCGAAGGGCTTGCTTTCCCAGGCAGTGGGTGCTTCATCTTTAAAATCAATCTGATGCACTGGCACAAGCCCAGAGAGTGTTAGTCCATCTGCTGCCTAACTCTCCCGGTTTGTTTGCAGAGGCTTGTTGTCAGCTGTTCAGATCCCTCTTTTTCCCCTCCAAGGAATTTCCTTTTTTTCCCCCCCCAAGCCTCCTCCAGGATCCCATTAATCCCCACTTTACTTTCACTCTTTTAATCAGCTTCCTGAAAGCCAAGGAAAGAAGCTTAGAAGCACACAGAGCAATTAACACCACGTCTTATTCAGCTGGCATGGTGAGCACTGCAGGATGGGGTAGGTGAGGCAGGAGAAACTCAGGTTTCTGAGTTTTGCACGGTCAATCCCCAGGCCAAACACTATTTCCTTGTGGAGCTAGAGAACAGGATCCTACATCCCACACTTTCCTCCCACCTACTGCAGAAAACAGTAGACTTCAAATCACTGCTGGTAAGAAACCAGAAGCCTCTCACCTGCTGCCTGGTGGTGGTCCCAGACAAACTCCCACCACTTGGGCACTTGTCTCAGACAGTCAGCTCCTGCAGTGAGTGAGGACTTCTGGGGCTGTGGGGGAGAGAGCACTGCTGATAGATACAGCAATGTGTTCTGTGGCTGCTAGCCACCAGTCTGAGGGCATATGCTTTTCACAATCCAGGGGTGCCTGGAGTCCCTGGGGAGAGGCTTTCCAAGCTGCATGACAGGTTAGCTGCCTGCCAAAGCACAGCCAAGCCTGCTCCAACACAGTTTGGGGCAGCATCCACCACTTAACACCTGGCTGAACTCAGGTATCTGCTAAAGGAACAAGTCTCTGCACTATACTCGGCATTCTGTCTCCACCCCTACCATCCTTCACCACCTTCTGAAGGCTTCATCTAGGGAGGAGACCATCTCCCAGGCAGGTTAGATTTAGGACTCTTCAATCCCTTGAGTGGAGCCCAAGTAGCTGCAGGAGCAGAATGCAGCTTGTGCATGCCCTGGCTTACTCCTGAAAGATCCCTGGCCATAGTTCTCTGGGAAGAGCCGTACCCAACCCCTCCTCCCTGTTGTCGTCTTATTGCAGGGGTTCCATACTGTTGTCTCCTTATCACAAGTGTTTCATACTTTTTTGGTGTTTCCTCATGGGCATCTCCTCCACGCACTGACTCTTTCTTCTTCACAAAGCAGCCCACTGACTCCAGTTCCCTTCTCACCCAGCCACCCACTCTTTTATAGCACTCTTCTTCTCACTGGTTACAGCTGTGGCCTGTTAAAGTCAGGCCTGTTCCCAATCTCTGATAATTGGCCCAGCTGCAACTCCTTAGGGGTAAGATTACTTTCTACACTATCTTTATTTTCTTATATTGTATCCCCCTACATCTCCCCTTGTCAGTGCAGAGCAGAAGTGAACACCAGCATGGACAGGCCCCGGCCTCAACCCCACAGAGCAGCCACTGGAGGATGGTGCTGTTTTCCCTTTAGGACACCCCAAGGCTGCCAAACACCTCCCCTGGCCAGGAGGAGGGATGGAGCAGGCTATACCAGCACCCAGTTTCTCTCTCTCCACACCTCCCTTCAGTGGCCACGCTGTGTGACACAGAGCCGCAGTCCAGGCTGCAGAGCTCCTGCTGCCCCAGCCCTGAACAAAGGCGGCCATTCAGGCCTGGCCGTGCAGGCCTTAATGCTACACATGAACATCCACCATTGTTGCCAGCACTGCAGCCCAGAGAAATTAAATGCAAATTGTCTTTGTTCCCAAGCACAGATCGCCATTTCTTCAGCCCTGGGAGCCAAACAAGCACCCTCTATACTCCCCATTTTTTCCCTGCACATCACCTGCTTGTCAGCTAATACAGGACTTAGCCTTGGTCACAGCCTGTCCACATGCAGCATATACAGATAATCTTCCAGGGCTGTAGCTGCACATGTATCTGATACACTGGGATGTGTCTCAAAATAAAAACATCAAACATCAGTCAGGAGGTCAACAAACAACACATCTAAAAGGCAGCAGATTTCCTGCTTGTAAGGGCAAGGGTCACTGCTTCAAAGACTGTCCATCCACAACTCCTCCACAGCAGGGGCAACAGTGGTACCATGCCTCCAAACCTTGATGCAAGAAATACTACTTCTCCTGCCATTGTTCCTTTTTGTCCAGAAATAAGAGGATAAAATTGAACCGATGAACTCAGGCTTGAGATCAAACAAAATTTCCCATGACAATAATGTTTAAAGGTAGGAAATAACTTCCTGAGGATACTGAGAAAGCCCTGGTTTTGGAGTACTTAATCCTGTGACAGAAAACAAACAGCATGCAAAAACTCCCAACTTTTGACAGAACAGGTGACACGCCACGTAATTTAAAGAGTTTGGTCTGCCAAGACACTTCTGATGTAACAGAGACATCCATCTGTCCATCTGTGAGACCCCTAGATACACAAATGCATGGATTCCCATTCAACTGGACTTCTGACAAATATTCTGAACCTTTGCCTACTGCAGCTCTGTCTCCTTGTGACTGGATGTCAATTACCACCGTGACTGTTCAGTGGCACGGTAACCACAATGTGCCCTCCACTCACAGTTCAGATATTTGATTAGCTGCTGCAGCTCAGGAAGACACTGCTTATCAGCCAAGCTGCAGCAGCACACTGCACGCACACTTAGCCTATCACAAAAGTGAGATACTAATAGTATTTGCTTAAATCTTTTTCATTGTGGCTTATGCAAACATGCTTCACCTCAGGTTTGGTCACAGTGCACTCGCCTGCCTGAGCCTCCAGCTCATTGCAGGTTGTGCTTTTAGATCCACAAATCTCAAATTCAAGCCTAGATGATGATGATGCCTAAGGCCATGATGTACTAACAGAGGGCACAGAGCTGACAGCAAGACTAAGGTTTGGATTTTATATCAGGCTTATCTCCATGGTATCTGATCAGCTCTATCCACTCCCTGCTATCACTTACCTCTGTAAAGCAACAACACTCAGCTTTACAGTTCGCAAGCAATGAGGGAGACAAATCTCTAGTTTAGAATACATGGATCTCCAAATGGCTGATGCATAAAACAAGAAGCTAAGTTTAAAACAGCCAAATATGGAGTTTTCCCCCACACTTAGAAATCTTCATCACCTGCACACTACCTCTCTAGCTTCTTCAAAGACATAGATATTCGCTCTCACAATGCAACGAGGAAAAACTCCATTTCCATGAGTCAGTTTCTGGTGGAGAGCTCCTGGAGGGAGCTGAATAGTTCTCTGCCAAGAGGAAATGATTAAAGCCAGAAATCAGCCAAAACCATATGGTTACAAAATGTTGGGGTTCCCCACCCTCCCAGGGCAGGGCAGAGTTCTTGCAGATGTTGAGAATCTTTCCTTGGCTCACAAAATGAGATTAGTGCATCTGATCAACTCTTAGCTGTGAAAATACCCAACCCAAGACAGGAGGAGCTAAAGGATGAACACAGTGGCATCTGGCTTGATGCAGATGGCCCATCATCAGACGGGCAAATGGCAGGGCTTATAATTTTCATACCACTGCAGAAGACCCCCAGAAGTTGTTGTCAGCAGAATCAGGGAAGGAGAAAGCATTTTGGAAGGTGCACATTGAAAATGAGTTTAAAAATTTGAAACATTCAGAGCAGGTGAAGCTGCTCAGAAGTTTGCTATAGAGACTGGCTTCACCTCAAGTTGTCTTACACAGCACATTCATTTCTCAGACCAATTTAAGCTCTCAGAAGACTGAGAGTTATGGACATAGTTACCACATCTGGCTGGGGGAATATTTCACCCTCAGTACTGAGCTGCAGCTTCACTTTTATTTAACAATCACAACAACAGCCCGCATTTCTGGAACCTAAGGAATGCTGTAGTGCAGGCAAAAATTATTTCTGTAAGCACTGTGCAAACAGAGGAAGTGCACGAAGGGGTGAAACACAGCAGATGCTGGGACGTGGCACTTGGGCAGAAGGACAAGCTGCCTGACAGGGGTGACCCTGCCCAGGACTGACGAGTAGCACCTGGGCAGGATGAAGGCTCAGGAGCAGAGGTATCCACAGGAGCTGAGCACAGAGCCACCTCAACCTTTGCTCAGCCAGAGAGCAGTGGAAGGCATTACCTTTAATAAAGGCTACAGGAGCACACACCACGTCCCAGCGTGTGTGGCTGCAGTTGGGTAGGGTCCCCTCGAGTGCTCAACACCTTGAGAGGGAAAAGTGCCTCTTTGGGAAGTGGGAATCCAAGGCAAGGAGAATGCAACCACCCACACTGTAACATATGCCACACAGCCTTCAAGAGCTGCTCTTCAAAGCTCTGGAAGGCCACCACACCAGCTATCATCTGTCAGCTGCAAGAAATTAGTTTCACTGTGGCCTTGCTCACCTGCAGCCTACATTGGCTCCAAAAGAAAGGGAAGACAGGGCTACCATGGCAGGGCTTTTTTCTTTTAGCTTTTTAGCCTAAACTTTTCCCATTCCATACTGAAATTCTCATCCCAGCTGTCTTTGAAAGAACAAAATAAACACATTCTTGAAGTACTATGAATAGAAACAGCAGGGCAGACCTTGATCTGAACTGAGTTGCACTGGTGATTTCTTCCAGGGAACTTTTGACTTTAACATTTCCTACTAGCTTGAAACAAAATCCTGAAGCAGACCTGCATCTGAACTTGTGAATGTTTCCTTTTAAAGTTGTCCCAAAAGGATGGACTCCCAAGCTGTGTGGTTCCTAAACAACGGGGGTATTATCACTGAACCTTGAAGTAATGAAGCCTCAGTGGTTTATCTCATTCTCTGAACAAGGCTTAAAGCTCAGTTCTAGCTACAGAGGGAAACTGCATTATAAGCCCTTCAACTATAAACTTCATTTTGTTCTGGTCTAGTTTCACTCCCTTATTTCTCTTTTGCTGCAGAACAACTCCCATGTTGCTCTAAGAAAGAGAATCCATTCCTGTGTGGAGTCCAAGGCAAGTCTTTAAAGCCAAGGCATGTCTGTTTTGCCACCAAAGGTGTAAATAACTGCAGTACATCTGGCTATCCTTTGGCCAGCTTTAAACAAAGTGTTTGTGATGGCAACCACTGAGGTGCCAGGGTAATGACAGCTAAAGGGCACCCCCATAACCCCCAAGGCAAGTAGTGGCCAGGATTGAAGCTTCACTTTTGGGCTTTGGCATCTGTGGGGAAACAGCCCAGGGCTAGTTTGCCTGCTGGTGCTGTGAGTGCCTCCATCTGCAGCACACACATAGTGTGGGGCAGAGTGGGAGGTGTGACAGGGCTGAGCTCCACCCGGAGCGTGCAGGACCAGCAGTGCCCTGGCATTCCAGAGGCAACTCCTGTTGTTTGCATTGACCTAGCTGCATCTCCTTCAGGTGCTACCTTGAGTTTCACCAGCCGTGTTTGTCCTGCCTGTGTGCCAAAGACTACCGTCCCACAGCAGGGACAGAGAGAGCAGAAGTGTGTTACCTTCTCTGCAACTCAGCATTTTATTTTTAACCATCCTCTCCAGGGCTTTGGGGTAATAGATATGGCTTGGAGTTGTAGGGTCTGAGACAGGACCACAGCTTTGCTCCACTGATGCTGCCATGGGGAAAGTAACCTCCAAGTGGGTGCAGAGAGATTGATACAGCCCTGCACTGCTTTGGTTAAGCCAGCTGAAGCTTCTCCATCCCAGGGAAGGGGTGTAGGAATTGCTGTAGGAAGCGATTGCAGTGGTGGAGGGAGGCACAATTCCTGTCACAACAAATAAACTCTGGTCACTTCTCAGTGCACATGTTCATCTCACCCAGTCCCTTCGCAGCCTGCCTGCAGTCCATGGCAAATTCTAGACAGCCAAAGGCAGCAAGGGGAAAAAATGAGCTCCTCTGACAGCCAGGCAGGTGGTTAGGAAGGTTTCTTCCATTCCCATCACCCTGTCCTGTCACAAACACTTCTATTTTAAGTCAAGGTTTTATTCCTTCAAGATTTCAGGCTAGGTTAGCTCTTCCAGTCAAAGAGGATGCTGACAAACATCTCCCTGGTCTGACAGAGTCTGAGCAAACCTGTGGGCGTGTCAAATCCACATTAGCTGAAAGAATTCTTGCAAAAAACCCCAACCTGCTCCACTTGGCCAGCTACTTTTCATCAAAATGGCACAGGCAGACTCCTTGATCCTTAAATTGGGAATTAAGAGATAGAAGAATAGGACTGATTCCCCATGTTTATTAAAATCTACATTTGAGACTCAGAGCATTTACCCTGCATGCCATTAGCAGTAACATTTTGCTCCCTTACTGCTCTATGGAGGTCAACTTACTCACAATCTGCATTGCTGGAGAGCAGCTCCTGGCTATGCTGGTTTTGGGGTTTTTTTTTACAACCTCCTCCACTGCATTAAAAACCCCTTCCAATAACTGGTCTGCTGCTCTGCAAAAGTATTTGCATACCAGAATTGAAAAGCCACCTCTTAGTCTCCTTTCTGAAAGCTACGGTTCATATACAGTGGCTGGATTCACAGTTAAAAAGAAAACTCAAAACAACACAATCAACCTAACAAGCTTAACCAATAAAATATTAATAGATCTTATTATAATTAACATTATTGGTATTACCCTTGGTGTTATTTTTCTTGGTGTTGATCCTGGTTTAATAGCACTGCTGAGAATCTCTAATTAAAGCACGGATAAAACACAACTCCTGCCCTGAAGAGCTTAATGTCAAAAATTTGGCTTCATGGAAGATATGCTGCAACCACCCACAGGTTATTGGGTTCACTACAGCAGTAACTACATCAAGCTCAATCGACTGTGATGTGATACACAAGAGGTCTGGCAAGATGATCTAGTAGTCCCTCCTGGTCTTAAGCTTGTGAATCTAAATAAACAAGACAGGAAGAAGACAGAGGTGAAATCACTTGGCAAATGGCAGAGCACTGCAAAAAAATCACTAAATCTACAGTGCAGCATCCCAGCCACTAAGACACCAAGTCTCTGAACTTTTTCAGGAGCATGTACTTTTGCAGAGAAAACCTTTTACATCCTTCCACCAACATTTACTGTGAGAGTATGAGCAAACTGCATGTGTATGATAGCAACCACACATCACCCATTTGTGTGTGCTTTAAGGGCATGAGCAACAATGCTTGAAGGACAAAGATGGAGAAAGATTTCATTTGCTTTAGATGACAGCTTTCAACACCCTAAACTCCCTGACACAGTCTTTCATGACCTTCCTCCACCCCTGCAGCTCACCTGCTGTGAAACACCGCTAGATTATATCAGTTCTCATAAAAACACCTAAGATACAAGCATTCACATAGGCTTTCTTCACCTTGCAATTGCAAGCTATTTTCATGTTCTCCTTTTCTGCAGATCCCAGTCATCCATGACCTCCTTTTTCTTTTTTTGCATTTGCAGGTGCTAGCATAAATGTTACATAGATGTGCAATTCCATGTAGGTTAGGGAAGACAGTAGCAAGAAAAGCCTGCACAGCTGTCAGCTGGGAATTGCAGGGGAGGTGGAGTTACACCTAGAATCAAATTGTTCTTCTCCTTTCACAGCACAGCTTAATTTGCCTTGGTCTCCTGTTCTCATCTCCCTGTTCTTTTTATGTCTTTGCTCTTAAAGTTATTAGGAAAATTATTCATTCAATTGCTGGTAGAAGCTGCCCAAAGATAAATACATTCAGCTTAATAAACCTAGTTAGCAGGATGGAAGGGGAGAATGTCTAATTAATGTATTAATGATTATAATGCCCTTTGAAGATGAAAAGTGCTGGGAGCTCTAAGGGCAAATTTCTGCCCTCTCAAGTCCCTAGGAATCATGTGCAGAAGCTCACTCTAAACATTACCACTGCTAGAGTGCGGCAGCGAAAAAGATGCATGTACCACAAGTCTCCTTATCATCCCAACCTGGATGCAGAGGTGAGCCCATCTTCCAGATACTGCCTGCATTAAGACAACACAGCTACACAATCTCCTCCAAAAAACAGGATCAGAGTGGTGCTGCTATTGCAGGGAGAGGGCATGTGGGTCAAAGGAGGCTTACAGCTGGTGAAGTTTCCATGGCTCAGAAACAAAACTATTTCTACTCCATAGGTTTATCCTCATCCAGACAATACAGCACAGGCTGACATCTGAAGAACAGATTTGCCTTTTGCTGCAGTAAGAAATCTTCCTTTACAGCAAGGGAAAATAAGTTGCTTAGAAAGCCCCTTAGATGTCACTGCACAAACAAAATACAAGCTGCTAATAACAGGTTTCTTAGTCACACTTCCTTTGCATGCAGTACCAGGAGGCACATACTCCAGGCTCTCAGTATTATGGGCTTAGGTTATGAAAACTTTCATGAGCATATTTTAAATTTCAGTCCAAAGGAATCAGGTACTAGCAGCTGACATTTGCATAGCTGTCTCCTGAAAACAGTGAATAATCTCAACAAAGCCTAGAAAAGCGAGTAAAATGCACACTAAAACAAAGATTCACTTACATCTTGTGAGAAGACAAAAGGGGCAGAAATTATGCAGTCAATCAACATATTTTCTGGTCATCACTGGGGATACTGTGGATCAGCTAAATAATGCTGTATCACTCATCTCTGTAGCAGTGAAAAAAAAAAAATCTCAGCTCCCTTAGATACCCACAGAGCATTAAAAATTCTGCAAACTTCACAAATCCCTTATGGGGAAGACTCCTGTTTGTGTCAAAGGCCAAAGAAGGCAAGGCTCAGCAAGCAAAGCACACAGGTGACCTACAGCAGGTGCCACACCAAAGCCATCAAAAAGCCCCAAACTTTACTCCAGCCATGGGTGCCCAAAATCAGGTGCACTCCTGAGCCTCAGGAGCAGGAACAAGCAGCAGCCACTTGCATTTGGGTAGACCAGCTGTGCTCAAGGGGCAGTGGTTTTTTGCCAGGCTAAGATCAGCATCTGTTTGTTCTGGTGTCTCTCCTCAAGTGATAACCACGGATGGCTACTTTCCCTTCAGGGGATTATGCGCTGACAATTACTGGATGAAGAGTGATAAATCAGCCTTCCCTCCATGAGTTAATACACTCTCTGATAAAGCTGAGGCTTTGTTTGCAAAGACCACATAATTTACCGATGGCACTATTGATCAAATTGTCTTTTATGGATTTGTCTCTTATGCTCCAACATGATTTTTTTATTTTAATTTTTTTTTTTTTGGGTAACACAGTCCTTTACTCTTCCTTTCTTTTCCTGGAATATTAACAATCCCCAAACCCAAGAATACTCTTCGCTGGGGTTACTGGAGGGAACTCCCACGTGTTGCTCTAAAACTGGCATAAAAACTAAACACAAATCAATCACTTCTTCCTACAATGTTGTTTCTTCTCCCACCCACTGTCTCTCACACCTGGCAGTGTGTTGGGACAGCGAGTGCCCGCTCACAGTTCACACTACTGCACACGTGGTGGCCTGCTGCCCAGAAAGATTTCTAGGTGCTTGGAGCAGACCAAATAAAGCAATAGATGTTTAAGATGTACTGAAAATCAGGAACAGCCTGGTTTTCAAATCTGCTCTGCTTTCAGCTACCAGAAACCTTTTTCTGCCTTGTAAGCTGCTGATTCCTAATCAAGTCATCTCAGCTGAGTCTTGATAATGGACTGGATGCATCCTGAGTCTTGATAATGGACTGGATGCATCCTAGACCTCCATTCTTGATCTTTCCCTTCTCTCCCCTCCTACAGCAGAAGCAGCCCATGGTTGTCATGCTTAGGACAGCAATGTGTCAGCTTTGTGCACATTCCTGAGCAGCCCCAGCACAGCTCTGTGAAAGCCTGGAGAACCAGTCCCTCAAGCAGAGGCTGTAAAAACAAAAGCAGGGACACCTGAACCTAACAGAAAACTTGAATGGATGAATTAACAGGGGACCTGTCCCCAGTTTTCCTCTCCTTTTATTCTTTGTTTCCTTTCCAAATCCTCTCTGCCAGCTATCAGCAAAAACACCCTGTCCTCTGGTTTTAGGGAAGAATTTGAAAAGGCATTAGAGTGACCTCCCAGCTGCAAAGAGGGCAGCCTCCACAAGAAGACATTTAATTCAGAGCAGAGCATCTATGGAACTTTTTCCAAGAAGCAATTCTGAATCCAACTTCTACAAAATTTAAATAATGACAACTGTTTTGGGGCAGGAACTGTTCTCCACCAGTCTTAAAAGAGAGGCCACAGAAGCACATGTCAGAATGAAGCTGTCCTGAAATAAACAAGTCTATGCCTAGAAAGGACCAAGCAGTCACCACTTGAAAGCTATGGCAGGCCTGTACCTCTTGCCACTCTACTCTTGCATTAGAAGATTCCTACAAAAGACAAAACTGTTTTGGTCATTTTTGTTTGCTATCATCTTCAGATATAGGTACAAAATGTGAGTATCCTTCTTTAGAAGTAAAGGGATGGCAACACAGCTCAGACACTTGGAGGGCATTTATTTATTCTTCCCAAATTCTCTTGAAGAACTGCCAACGGGTTTGTTGGAGGGCTCTCCTAGACTAAAACTTCTGAAAAGGTCACAGGGACACACTTTCTTTCCCAATTTTTCCAGATTTTAAAGTCAATTTAAAAAACAAAAAAACTTTCATATTTTAAAAAAAAAATATATATGGATACAAATCAGTACTGCTCCATAGCAAGTCAGGTTTCACTTCCCCTTGTCTGTAACATAAATATTACTGGGTAGATACAATAGGAGGAGCCTTCCTTTCTGGAAATTTTGACTGCTTGCAGAATACATCACTGATCATTCAGCAGCAAATGTCAGTACTGCCTACAATGGCACTTTTGCATGTTTCTCATTGAAAAAAAATCAAGCATTCATCTAGCTGAAAAAAAAATGTTCTAAGTTGAGGAATCCACCATTTCCCCAGGGAGATTACTCCAATGGCCAATTGTTCTCTCTGAAAAATTTTCCTCTTGCGTCCAATTGGAATGTCCCCGGTTTTACCATTACCCTTTGTGTTCTCCATGTGATTCCTTGCAAAAAGAGAGTTTTCATCTCCTTTGTAGAAACCCTTTAAATACAGGAACACAGTGATAAGGTCTCCCTCTAAACCTTATTTTTAACCTCAAGGCTAAACAAACCCAGTTGTCTCAGCCTTTCCTCCCATGGAAAGCTTCCCTGACCTTTGATCATTATTGTAGCCCTTCCCTGGATCTTCTCCAGCCTGTCTCCATCTCTTTTGCATAGTGGGGAATGAAATTGATCACATTATTTCTGATGTGGCCCAACAAGCACTGAATAGAGTGGGATAACCACTTCTTTCCTCTGCTGGTGATGCCCTTGTTGATGGGATTGCTGACTTCTTCCCTCTGCTGCTCCCCACAAGGGCAGATTCCAGCCTGTGCTGGACTCTTGGATTATGTTTTCCCAGGTGAAAGACCCTATGTTTTTCTTTGTTGAACTTCACAAGGTTTTGTTAGCCCACCCTTCCAGCCAATCCAGGTCTTCTTGCAGCTTGGCTCTCCTGTCCCAAGTGTTCACTTCCCCACTCAGTTCAGTATCATCAGCAAACTGTGTCACTGGAGACATTTAATGGTTCAGTAATAATGGTGTAGAAATCTCTCAAAGCACTCCTTTATTCATATTATTATGCTTTAACCCACAAAGGTGGCTTTGGAAGGAGCCTTCTGTTATCCAGAAGCTCCGTAACTGCATCAAGTAAACAAATAGGAAGCTACTGATTCATTTCAAGCTTAAAGAAAAGTACTCAGTACATAGTCTCTTCTAAAAAGATATGATCAGGAAAAACAATTTTTGAATAAGTAAAACAATTTCTAACATCTTAAACCATCATCTTTTTTTACATTTCTATCCACAATTTCAAGGTAAATCAAGTATTAAGCCCCACCACCAGGCAAGTAGAAAAATCAGGCGATTTTCACAGCAGCTACACAAAAATAAGGGGTAAATAAACCCAGCATGATTTTTGTTGGTTGTGACTGTTCTTGCCTTTCCTGTTTCTTGTTATTTGAGCCAGTTTTGGCACAGCAGACTTGGGCACTGCCCATGCACCAGGAAAAACACTGCACACAGTCACAGGCTGAGCCAGAGGCACAGCCAGCAGGACCCTGAGATCCCAGCCTCCGAGTTCTGCCTACAGGAGGAATTTCTGTCCATGCTGCAGCAAGAAAAGATGTGCTACATCAACAATTGGAAACCTGGCCAAGAATATGTGTTGCAGAAGCCTGTAAGGCCTGGAGATTCACATGCACAAAGCAAATTGTGATTCCTGGCCTTTACCCGAGACGGTGTTTCTTCCACACCCTTTACCTTCCCGATGCTCAGAGCCCGTAAACTAACCCAGCCTGGGAGGAAGGGCTCCAAAAGTGATTTCAGACGGTGCTTTGTACCCTTGCAGGATGGCCCCATCGTGTGACAGCAGAGGAAACTGCACCCACGTGGGAATGCACTCGGGAGCACAAAGCCTGCTTTCTCAGCAGGTGGTCCTCTGCCAGTGATTTAATTTATTCTAGCTAAAAAAAAAAAATCCGGAGCAGTTCTTGGACAAAGACCTGAGATTAGCAAGTGAAAGACAGCCTTCCTTTTAACCCCTTTGCCACTTCTACACAGAAACGCTGCTTTGTGCTTCAGAACTCCACTGCTTCGCATGGAAAAGGAGGGGGGCTGTGGGATAAGTGGCAGTTGCACGGGGTGTGTGAAATAAAGGTTTAATTGTGGCAGGATTTCAAATTTTCATTCATTCAAGCACTGTGCCCTTTTGATAGTGGGGGTTTGTAAATTCCATCACCCCCGTACATCTAAGTTACATATTTTCACTTCCACACCAAGAGGTTAAAATTGTTAACAATTTAAAAGTTAGTATTAATGAAACAAAACTAATCTCAACTCAACTAGTTTACCCCCTCTGGCTAGCGTTATTTGCTGTGGTCTGCACTCAGAAGCGTTTGAGCTGTGTGTGTGGCTTGCACCATATGGCTGCACCGGGGGAGCCCTGACACTCACACGCCAGAGATGCTACCTCACTTCCTTCCTCCCTTCCCCGCTCCAAACCCTGCTCTCTTCTTTTCTGCTGTTCTTTCCACATCCTCTCCCAGTGCTCAAAACCTTCCTTCGATTTCCAGTGTATTAAGGTCTTCACCCTGGAGACCCCCCCCTCTTTGGATGCCCCCAGCTCCTAGATGTCTCCCTTCTGTCACCTATGCCCCACTTCCTGGTGGGGCAGAAGTAATTCCCGTTCCCATTGCTGGCCCACACGAAATAAAATACAGAAGTGGCCTAGTGGTGCACAGGATCCAGCTTGCACAGAGTTAACTTGCTGCATGGCAGCTTATATGCCACTGTGGTTTGCATTGGGGACTGGAAAAGTGTTAATAACATAGTACAATTACTTCTGAACATCACTTCCACAGTACCAAAGCCCTTCAAGATGCTTTTCCAGGATGAGAGGAGGGTCATCCCCAATACAAAGTTTAGCAAGCCCTGGTCACCTCCCTCATCTGAGCCACATGGAGTCTTTTGGCTCAGACAAACTTCATCCTTTGGACCTTGCTATGAGGCAGATGGACCCAGAAAAGTGCTAAGCCACATTCCAGTTTCCCTCTGTCCACATCCTATTTATAGATGAAAGTAAATAATCGTATGAGTATTGAGTTCGTTCTACTACCTACATGTACATGTGAAGACTGTTTTACCATGCACATAAAAATTAGATCTCAGTATGTATCATTAAAAAAAAATTAACTTCTGTCATTTAGCCAATGAAAGAGAGTTATGTGATAAAACTTGATAAAGATTCCTGTCAGAAGCTGAGCTGAGCTGCAAGAAGTCGAGGGCTTACTCTCAACCTGGAATGAATAGAAAGCAACAAGGCTCAGCTTAGACCAAGAAGAGTCTCAGATAGTAACAGTGGTAATTAACATTTGTCACAAGCTAAGCAGAGAGTGACCACAGCTCAGATGACTAAGTGTAACTGCTTAATGACAGTAAATCGAACAGAGCTCCAGGTAGTCAGTCTTTTTGATTATCACGAGATCAGAGGATAATACAGTTGGGAAGGAAATTCAATAGGTCAGACCAGGCTGCCCAGGGATGGCTGGACAACAAAAGCAATCAAGCAAAGAGATACAATCTTCCAAATTTTTTACTTTTACTTCTGCAGGTTTGCACAGTAACCTACTCTACGGCTGTGTAACATTGACAAAGTTCTTCAGTTACAAAATGTAAAATAACAGGGTACAAAATTAAGCACTTTAACTGCTTTAATTGTGCTTACCATGTAAGCAAAAGCAGGGGTTTTATCCCTCACTGGCTTTTAGACCAGACTATTGCTTCCACAGGAAAGCACCATGACGTGCCAAAGCCTGAAGCCTGACATCTGCTGCCAAATTGCAGTGAGCTCCCCAAGGCTCCCACAGAGTTCACCATGGGCCAGCAGAGGCACAGCAGTTCTGCCATTTGTGGCTCAACGCACGACCAGAACCAACACCACAGGACATCCTCTCTCCCTCCCTCCCCAGTTCCCTTTTTCCCCATTATGAAGGCTGGCTGTATAGGGATAAATGCAATCCATGCTTAGGACCCTCCTCAAGTTCAATCTTAGTCTTTATCCCAAGCCAAACAGCAATCCAGCATCTTCTGAGCACTGCAGGATCAATTCATAACTGATCACGCAGCGCCAGGCAGGACTCATCACGCAGTGTACTTTTCCTCCCCCTGCTTCTTTGCTTTGTGGTAGTGGTTGTAATCATTATACAGATCCTTGAAGACCTGCCTCACACCTGCTGGGAGAGATGCATTTAAGAACTTGATGTCCCGTTCAATGCAAAGGTCAAGGATGTGATATATTCCCTCTGTGAGATGTGTCTTCACAGCTGGATGCAAAGTTACCTGCAAGAAGAACAAAATTGACTTAAACTTGAAGACAGAAAGGCAAGACAACACCAGTTCCACAGTCAGTATACATTAAATGCTGACAACATTATCCTTTGCATGACACCATCTGGAACAGCCCATTAGATAAAATCCAAGATTTTGACTTGTGCAGTATTTTCCTGAATTTTGCAAACATGTTGTGCAAAACAAGCACTCTTGCAGTAAAATCCACAGAAGTACTATACACATTGCTGAGGTGGCAAAGACACTAATCATCCTGGAATCACATGGATACTCCTCAGCACAACAACTCTAATTAAAAATCCCTAAAATACTTGCCTTGGATTACACATTTCAGTAGATTCTGTATGTCTTGTATAGCTGTATGCTATTATGTCAGTTTCAAATGAGCACTTCATTTACATTGTGTAGAAACAATTTTAACTTATCACTTAACAATTTCATATTTATCTAACAATTTTTTTCTGAGTACTTCAATGTGCACACTTTAATAGAAGAAGCCTTCAAAAATCTCAGAAATGTACATTTCCTTAATCTGTTTTAACACCAAGAATCAGGTACCTTGCCTGAAGTCATGCAGAAAGTTGGAGGAATACAAGAAATGAGTCAGGACTCAGCACCCTGCTCCTGACATCACCTTTGCTCAACCTCACAACCAGTAGAACTGCCACTAACAACCAGAAACATTAGCACTGACTCTGGAGCCCTCTGCTGCTCTAGGCTAATTGAAATTTGTCCTGTGCCCACAAATCACTTCCTAAATACTTCACTGCCCAAGACAGTACTGGCCTCTGGCATCATTGCGTTATTTTTGCTGCAGCACCATGTCTTATCTTTGCTGAATCCCAAAATTAGCTTTATGCCTCCAGATGTAAGCCTCTGCACTCCAGGCATAATGAAAATCACATAAAAAGCCGTCATTAAAATTCAGGCCTCTTTCTTCCTTAGGCAACTAATAAACTTTCTGCTAATGAAGTGCACTCCTCATCACTGTGACAGGCTCCCACTCTCTTTCTGCCCTAAATGTGGAACAACTAATATCTTTTGTTAGATCCACTAACATAGCAGGGAAAAACATATAGCAGGCATTAAGGCACATAAAACTTCTTTTAGATCTGTGACCCTAAAGAGTTTGCATGTGCAAGAGGTTGTAATTTTTCCCTTCTCTGTCAGTTGATCAATTGGTTTGTTTACAACAGATGCTATTTCTCCCTACACTGCACAATACAGTTGGAGAAGAGCTGAGCATCACAGCTCCCAGTGAATGCACTGGGCTGGGTTCTCCCTTCCTAGGGCAGAGGAATGACTGCAGAGAACAAGGACAGGAAAACCCACAGCTATTGACAATATGGACCAGATGGCCCACTTGGGATAAGCAGCTATCTCAGAGCTGCAGTTAATGGAACTGCATCCCTCACATCACAAATTCATCTGGACCCAAGCCTTACTTGGGCCATTCTTGCTTTGCAGTTCCCTTTAAACACCAATAACACCATGGGAAGCAGAGCCAAAGATTTAAACAGCTGCCACTACTGGCTGGCAGTTAATTATACTTGTAAGTGGTTTATGGTCTATACAGTTAGCACAACCAATTTGTCAAGCATTACAGAGTTCTTGATGTGAGACATTAAATGTGTGAAGAGGTATTCCACTATTGCTGAATTAAGCAACAGCTCATAGGCAACAAGCAGAGAGCACTGCCAACAGTATGAAAGAGATGCCACCCACTCCAGTAAGGAATCTTTCTAGATTAATACAAAATAATTCATGGTATAAAGAGGGAGGACTGAGGGAGCTGTTACACAACTACTTTAGGGGTAAGTGACTGCTTAGGCCAGTAGCTTTCATCAGCTCTAGTTCACAGACCCTTAAAAGGGTTCCAGTAAGTGTGCAGATGCCTACAGGAAGATTTACATCTACTAACATGTTTTTCTCAGTTATCTTTGCTGGACCCACAGGGTCTTCATATCACAGGGAGAAAGCCACTGATCCTGACTCGGAAGAGATGAATGGTTAAAAGAGCTTTTCTCTCCCTCTGCAGAGCAACAGGAAAGATGTGTACATGCCCCATTTAAGACAGGCATCTGAGGGCCCTCTTTCCTCTGATATCCATCAATTCTCAGCAGTCTAACGAGCAAATAAATCATCACCTGCATGTGATCTATCTATTCTGTCAGACAGAAAACACTCCTTTGCCACAGTGTCTAGAGGCTCACTACACCAATTTCCCCTTCCACACCCAAAGGTTCCATGCATACATTACTGATCTGTGGTTTCAGCTATTATCCATCACCTTCCATTTCCCAGTGAACATCTTGCACAAAACTTTCCTAGCTGTCTCATGAGACTGTGTACTCCTGCTAATACTGAGGCAAGTGTCCTTTCAACTTAAAAAGGTCGTTTGACAATTCAAGTCAGGCTTTTATTCAGTGATGACCAGATTATAGATTCACAGATGGCTAAAGGGAACAGAAGCTGTCTTAACAGCAATTTTCCCTTTGCTGAACTACTACATTCACCATGTAAACAATGACCAACTAACCTCTGCAATAATCTTCACGGTTAGTTACACTGGTTACACCAAAATCCTTCAGAAACACAGCACCAGTTAGAATTTTCTTTTTGTAAGAAGGCCTAAAAACAAAGACTACATTTCCTTTCTGTATTTCAGCCCATTCCCCGGGCCAGAACCACAAATAATCAGTTTGCAGGTACTTGCACCACAAGCAGCATTCAAACCCTGGTGAAATCTACATCTATTAGGCTGAAGAAACTGACAAGATAAAGTTACCTCTGGGTGAGAGAAAATACCGATCTGGCTCTGGCATCCATAAGAGTAGAAGTAGTTGCTTTCAGTAAGGATCAGAATGCTATCTTTGGTACAGAAGAAGAATTCCTGAAAAGTCAGCAATTCTTGCCTTGGCAACATTTTTTTAAATAATTTAATCATTTACACCATATTAAAAGATTCTTTCCAGGAAAATCTTCCACCATTACTTTGCCAAATTTAACTGCTATCAGTCCTGGACAACTGAGACTATTTGGGAGATAAACTTTACTACCAGATGTATAAGGAAGACATTTTTAACAGTGATAGTGCCAAAACATGTTGCCCAGAGAGGTGGTGGGTATCTCACCCCTGGAAACATTCAAGGCCAGGTTGGACGTGGCTATGATCCATTTCAAGATGTCCCTGCTCACTGTAGAGAAGCTGGACTAGATGACCTTTCAAGGTTATCTTTCAACCTTTTAACCCAAACCATTCTATGATTTTATGAAGAAATGCAACACCCAACATGGCACTAAAGCAAAACAGCTTTGTACCGGGGCACTGTATGGTTTTACCTTAACCGAAAAAAAACACAGCCCATACCTTCAGAAAATTTTCCAGGAGTTTGGTAAGAAAGATTCTGAAGAACTCTTGCATAATACAAAAGCCTGGATCAAGCCTGCATCTCTGTGAGGTATAACAACTGTAACTTCACAAATTTTACACAATTTAACAGAGTTGCCTTTGGAACAGAAACTCCAGAGCTAGCACAACACCATGGCACTTTCAAGATGGATGAGAACATACCTTCTGCAATTCAGTCACATAGTGAGCCACAATGAAGGCAGAAAACACAGTGAAGTCCTCCATTTCTGCAGCAATGTAAGTATACATCCGTTCCACCAAGTGTGCACATTTCAGTATCATTTCAAACTCATCCATGTTGCCTAAAACACAAATTGAGATGCAGCTTGGCATTTGAGGCTTAAAAACATTAGGAAAAAAACCTCAAAGAATCATTCCATTTTCCATGATCCTTGAACAACATGAGGCCAAGGACAGCTTGCCCATTTTATCATCTTTTCCTATCAAACCACAGCTAGAGGCCCCCCACAACACACAAAATACATCTCCTAGAGTGGCTACTTTGTAAGAGCATACTGATTCAAATTTCATGTGCACTGCAAGACAAAAATTACTTCTTATAGATGTTGAAGTGCTCACAACAGCAGCTGCAGTCCCTTCCACAATTCAGTCCCAACCAGCAATGTGGAGGAGAATGAGGAGACAAGAAAATTGTATTCCCTGCCTAGAGAAAATCAGAAGATGTTTCTTAGAAACAGCATAGTAAGAAAGCTCTTTGATGATTTCTATTATGTGGAATATAGCAGCAAAAGCTGCATCATTGAAGGTATCTAAAGTGAGACTGGTGAGATCAGCTGAGAATTAATTCAGTAGGCAAAGAATGAAGAGAGCTAGTACAAACAAGGGAGAAGGGAAATCCAGAAATTACTTCCATGTTATCTGTTACAAAACCAGAACAATCCTGAAAAGATAAACAGCATCATTTTCAGCATGAGGATGCCATGTACCTGTAAGCTTCATGTGATGATTGCCTCATGCAAATACATTGCAAAAGCAAGAAAATTCTCCAAATCTGGCAGCAGTTTAACATACCTTTTCCTCTATCACTAAGCCTCAGCTAATACATTCCTCTACAATGAATACATACATTTATATTTGCCCACAGTTGTGGGCAACACGTTAGCTGAGGTAAATCTGAATATGGCACAGGCTGTAGGACATCAGCAGAAAGCTGGGATACAATCAGTTTCAGGCCATGAAGTCAACTTGTCTCAAAACTCCACTATTAATGACAGAGTATCTGTGTCCTGACCATCTTAATCATTGTGGACATTTCTGACTTGTCTACTTGGACTATGTAAACTCTTTAATAACTTCCAGTAATAAGTCTGTTTTTCCCCCTTCCTTTTAGGATATTTAATTACCCTTATTTCAAATCCTTGGCCATACAGATATATAATCTAATCCAAATTAATGCTTCAGATACACATAAGAGTTCTTATACTTAGCACAGAATGGTGACAGCTCAGTTCTGTAGTAAACAATAGTTCCAATCTCAAAAAATTTCATTTAGTAGCATCCATTTGGGATTATCACTCACACACATTAGCATGAATCACTGGAGCTCACAGCCACCATGCTTGCAGACACAGGGGTTGATAGGAAGAGCAGAAATTGAGCACAGTAAGCCTTACTGCTTCCTGTCTACTTGCCAGCCAGTCAGTGAAGAATAACTTATTCACCAAAAGCAATGCTGTCTGCATGCAGCACTCCAGGAGCCCCAGTTATCCTCTAAACCCACAACCACAAAGATCAGTTTTTCATAAAACCCCAGTTTTTCATAAAGGACAGGTAGGGATGACAGTTTCAATGCCACAGCTAGGTTTTGAGGACTTTGTCCTGCTCAGCATCTCCCCTTCTAAAGTGTATGTATATATAAAGCGAAGGTGGAGAAGATATGGTACCTCTGTCTCCTTTCTGACGCCCCTCATGCATGACAGAAACAACCAGACGATGGAAACTGCTCAGAAAGGATGGTGCTGCTTTCAACAGCACCTGAAAAACACATGAAACAAAAACATGTGAGAATACACAGTAGAGGGAGTGGAGAGGGTACAAACTGTCTTCTCATTCTGCATCCTGAGCCATTTGTGCTTCTAGAATCAATCATAGAAAAAGGAAATGCTTTCTCCTAATGTAGCATCAGTTGCTCATAAGCAATCCACTGCCAAAGAACAACAGTGCAGGCACAAGCAAAGCAGGAGAGCAACTGAAATTATGTGATTTTGAGATCCCCAGCCTTTTAAATGACAAGCAGTACAATGTACTTTCCTACTGTCAAGACAAAATATTTCAAAATAATATTAAAAGAAGTCTATCACAAATACGTTTTCTCTTTCAAATCTTTCCTCTTCTTCCACCCTATCACAGACATACCTTTGGATGACACTGCACAACAGAGAAGAGCACTTCATGGACCCCCAGGAAGACACCATGATAGTCTTCTGTCTTCAGATGATCCAGAGGAACTGTTAGAAGAATGCTGAATGCCAATGAAACGTGATGTGGATTCACAAGAATCCCTTCTCCCCGCCTTAGCAGAGCTGCTACAGTCTCTAGAATAGGTATAACTATGATGGAAATCAGTGCCTGGTCCTGACAGGCCTCTTTGATTTGCAGCTACAAGACAGGAAACAGACAATGAGAAATGCATTAGCCACTTATCATTAGTTGAAACACCAGAGAACCCTAACCCTGACTGGAGTCAATGGAACTAGACCTGCGCTAGCTGGACTGGCAGGGAGACTCCTGCACCTGAGCCATTTTCATGGACTTGTGTGAGGATGCATATGATGCATTTCAAACAAACACTGCTGTGAGCATAACTGGAATGACAACTATTCCCCAGCCTCCTGAAAGGCAGCACCTCTTTGCATCTCTTCACATGAATCCAATGATGCAGTTCACTCCTTTACATGCATGCAGACCTATCAGAAGGGGCAGAAACTGCAAGCTTATGATTCCCACGCACTGCAGAACCAGCTGCTGATAAACTCTTGCCTAGAGATATCATCCCAAGAGAAGAAAAACCTACATCACTAGCTTTATATGCTGTACAAACGAAGGGCAGGTTTGATTTGGCTTGATTAGTTTCATTTAAGCTTCCTTTTCATAATTCAGTGAATTTATATAATTACTTTTTTCTATAAGCATTTGTTTTGTTTTGCTGCTGTTGGCTTCTGCTGCAACACATGGCTGATGGTTATCTTTTCCTTTGGACAGCAGGAAGGATAGGAGACAGACTCTCTACTCTGCAGTCTGACAAGTTTCTCCCATGCACCATATTACAGTGTAGTTCCATAAAATTACTGTGCATAAGAGATGGATGACCTGCACACTGCACTCACAGGAGATTTACTTGAGGAAGGAGGAGAAAAAGGGTCTACACAAAAACGTTCAGATGAATCTGGCATGGATGTGTTTAGTTTTTGTTCCTGTGTGCCTCTGGGCACGTTTGCTGCATCCACTAGAGAGTCTAAGAGACAGGAGGGGTAGGTAATGAAGTTACAATAAAGAGATACTTACAGCTAAAGCTGTGATTATCTGTGGGCTGGCAAACCAGAAAGCTTTCCCTTTGTCTCCACTTAATGGGCAGCTGAGCAACAATTTGGTGAGCGTAACAGCTGACAATACTTCCTGCAGAAAGCAGACGGATCATCAGTCAGGGGTACAAGGCACACTGGCTCCTTTCAAGTACAGAAAAGCTCTTTCAAGGTCAGTGGCACTTCTGAGCATTACCAGAGCCCTGACATATGAAAGGCCTCCCACCAACACCTCTCTTTGGAAATTGTGAAGAAAGCAGCAGCTCAACAGAATTGAATGCACTCAGCAGCGTTGACCCAAATGTACTTTATGCCACATTTGCTTCACAATCAACTTACTGTACAAAAAAGCTTACATGACTTTGAAAAAAGGAAAGTCCCCTCATACAACTGCCACTAGGTAACAGAGGGAAGCAGAGGCAATATAAGGATACCGGTACACTACAAATTAAGAATGCTGCTTTTGGCAGCAGGGTTTTTTTAATTGCTAGTTGTTTATACAGACTGATACAAGAAGCATATTGCAAGCTACATTCAGGTGGCAGGAATTCTCTGTGCAGTTCAGGAATTCCAGATACACTTTCAAAAAGATGTATCAAGAATTGATGCAGCATATCTGCCTCTCTTCTGACAAACAAGACAGGGCCAGATAAACCCACAAGTTTGATTCAATTGTTATTCTCCAATCACTGGGTTTTCTATGGAGCATACAGCAGACTTTTTTTTGCCAAGTGTTCCACACATCAGCAATGGTGCTTAAGCTGCTCTGAAGAAGGGCACATAATTTAAAAAGATACTGAGTGCTACCTGGGTATTGCTGAGTAGTCTTTAGAGCAACAAGTACCAAAAGCACAGGTGCAGTTTTGGTTTTACTTAAAAATGCCAGCACTTCTAAAAGTGCCTTTAACCTTGTACAAAAGAGCCACAGACAAACACTGACTGCTGGCATCTGCTGCGCAAGAGCTCTGAGCAGCAAGCAGGAAAGAGCTTTCAGCATGGCCTGTAAGACCACAGCTGTGTGATTTCTATTGACAATACATGGACTCGAGACTGCTGAGTCCTTACGATGGACAAAAAGTTTTTTCAGTAGGTTTCCATGATCTTTCCATCTCTCAATTTATATAAGAACATAGCACAGCCAGAAAGCCCTTATCCATGTAAATTAATTTGACCTGATTACTGAACATAAAGCAGGAAGAACAAAAAAAAATATTTACAAATCTCATTCAGCCAACAACCTTTTTTTCAAGATACAGCAGACTGCAGAAGGAAATTGACAACACATTAAGCTCATGCCTTACTTTAGCCTTCTGCTGCCAAATATTCCTCACTTCCAGTCCCTGCAGCACCAGCTTCATTATAGCGTAGAACTCCTCGTCAGAGCAGTTTCCCAGCACCTGGACCAGCACCTCTGTCAGCTCCATCTCCATACTTCGGATCACCTGGGTTGTAATTGCAGGACCTGCATATTCAAGAGACAAAAGCAATCAATTCCCAAGAGAAGGACTTCCACAGGTAAGAATAGGGCAAACTGAAAATAAAACCGTTCTGGGGGTACCTTTTTAACACTCAAATACATAGAAGGCTTGATACTTTACCTTTCTCCCCATAAGTGCAATAAGTTGATGATCTCAAGTATATCCTACCCTCAGGTTCAGAGCAGTCATCATACCAACAGAAACTCTTCAGTAATACAGAAAGACTACACCAAAGCAGCTGCACAAGCCAAGGGAGCAGGCTAAACAAGCCACAGGTCTTTTCTACAAATTGTGGCCACAGATCCATCACAAATCATAAAAGTATAAAGCTTTTTCTATGACTAATGCAAACACTGAGATCACAACTGTACTTCACTGGAACAGTAGTCTCTAAAGCAGGGTGTGCACACGACAATTTATTGGGGTGTGGGAATTATAAGTAAAATACCTTTAATACAAAAAGATATTTTAAATAGATTTTACTTCATCTTTATCTCATGCTTTTTAAACATTTTCTGTATGTGCGCTTTATAGTATACATACTGGTGCAGTACATGTATCATTTATAAGTAACTTATATTCAGGCTGAGTGTTCAATTTCTTAGGTTTATTTAATGATGGGTGTGTGCAATCAAAAATGTTTGGAGATCACTGCACCAGAGCATGCCAGCAATAAGTCTGACAAATTCCAGCAGTTTGAGGAAGTCAAAGAGAACAGTTATTCCAGCTCTGTGCTCATCTCTCTTTCTGAATGAGACAATGTAAAGGAGCCATTAGGTCACACAGCTGGCAGCAGAGGGTTTTCATGTAATTTCCAGCCTTGGCTCTTTATTTGGTGAGGATAAAGGAACCAACCTGCCAATATCCCACAGAATTTATCAGAATTACCACATGATGTTCATCATCCGTAACAGTTAGGTAACTTCCACTGCTCTATAAATTCACCTACCAGATACAAAAGCAGATGAGTATTTTACTCCAAGATCTGGCCTGGTGCAGATCAGCTGCTTCAGTGGTGCCTACTACAACAATTACACAAGCAGGATACTGCACTTCAGCCCTACCTCCAGAAGTATTACCATGTTCCAGGTACTTTCAAAATGTTCTACCAAGGATGAGTAACTCAGGATCTCAACTTTATTTAAAGATGTTAACATCTATCAGAAGTTCATTTCCACACTAGATGGTGGCTGTGGTCCCGGTACTACAATATTGCCTCCTTGAAAATTCTCCTGTTAAGCATTTAAAAAAGGATAGCCTGCTGTTTTAACACAAGTAAACAAATGCAGACTTTTACAGAAGCTGTACGCTTTGATAAATGGCTTTTAACTCACAAAATTAGCAAAGGAGGTGGAGAAAGAGAGTTTTCATACCAGCAAGAAGTTTTTTTATAGCAAAAACAACCATGAGTGCAGTTTCTTTTTCAGGACACAACTCTGGCACAGAGCAGAAGACAGTCAGGAACTGCAATGAAAGCTGAAGGAACTGCAGATTGCTCCCTGCACAGGGCAGCTCTTTCAGTATCTGAGAGTAAAACTCTTGGTACAGTTTAACACGGGGCCGCTTCAAAAACCCACTGGGCTCCTTCTGCCAGTCCTTCCTGACAGGATGGCTCAGATCTGCTTTGAGGAGAGTAGTGACAGATGGTATGAATGCCACAGGCAAAGGCTGGTTTGGGGTGCTACTCTGAAGCCCGTGTTCAACAGTTCTGACCATCTGCAGAACCACTGGTTCCAACAGAGCACAAAACACATCCACAGAATGCAGCTTCTTTTCTGGCAGCTGCTGGAGGTGCAGTGTGACAACATGACAGAGTGTGGTGAATGCTGTGAGCAGCAACTGCTCAGCTGCAGGATTCCAGTTTTTCCAATCTATGCTTTTGGCTGCACCTGTGTCTGGTCTGCAGCTCACCAGGAAAGACATGAACTTTTCCAAGTTGAGCTTCACACTTTGTCTTCTTTCAATAATCATCTGAAGAAAGTTTTCCAAAAACTCTTGGACTTCCTGGACATATTGTGCCCAATCAGGACCAGTCAGGACATCAGTGAAGAATTTGCAAGCTGTAAGCTGGGAGGTCATGACAGCCTCAAGAACATCACTGGCATGTAACACCTTAAGAACAGAGTTGGAGTTCCTGCCAGCTTGCAGGCACCTCAGGAGGTGGAGGCAAGTACTTAAAACCTTCAGCAATAACAATTTGCTGCAAGAGACACTAGCCCTGGTATTAACTAGCAGGGACAGCAGCACCAGAAAACATCGAGTACAGTCAGAGGGAAGAAAACTGTCTAATTTCAGGAGAGAAACAATTTCTAGTAAATCCAGGCATCTTTGTAGCTGACGTTCTTTCAGGATGACAGGGCAGCCATTTTTTGCTAACAATACTATACATTGGGCAACTTTCTCCAGTGTTTTCCAAGACAAGCTCAGCTCATCCTTCTGCACTTTGTTTTCTGATGGTTCTTCCAATGGGTCAACAGTTTTGCAAGAAGCCATAATTTCTTCATGCCAAGGAATATTAGTCACAGACAGCTGCTGCAGTGGCAGATCTACTGAATCCCTGGTAGCAGTGGGCAGCACCATAGCAAACTGATGAATAAGATGGGTCAGAAAAGCACAGTGCAGGACCCTCATTTCTGGTAGAAGAGAGCTGTGGATGAAACCAAGGGATATCTTTGCAATGCTGATGGAAGACTCCTGGTCCGTGGCAGCTTCCTGAGCTTCAGCCAACATCAACGTTTCTAGAAACACCTTTGCAATGTACTCAACATCTTTTAAGGAAATATATGGCAACAGGATGGTCAGGTTGGACATGACGAGGTGCCAGTGTGCTGTGGGGTAGCTAAGCTCAGTTATTGCACTGATATCTCCATCCCAAGGTTCAGATTCTCCTCTGCTCATGGTAGATCTCCCAGACTCCAGGATGAAAGCTGCAGCATGTTGCAAGGCCTGTAGGTGAGCTTCAGTCTGCATTAACATCATCTTCATTTTCTGAAGTGTGAGCAGTTCTAAGCAGTATTTACTAGTGGAGGCAAAACTACTTGCAAGTTCCATAACTCTCCTCCAACTCTGGTCCTTCACACCAGGCAGAAAAGCTGGAATGCCCCAGTGCTTTGCAGCAGGTTCAGTAGCAGCAGTTTCAGCTGATGGAGACACATATTTACTGCAGCTAACATCAAACAGAGCATCTACCTCAACCCAAGTGTAAACAAGGAGGAGAGCAGCATCACTGGCCTTTCTTAGCCAAAGCTCTGACTTTTCTCCCTCTCTCCTAGGAGCCTGCAGCAGCTCCATCAGTGGCTGAATTATTCCCTTCTGTGTGTTTGCCATCAAACGCTGAGTGCGAAGCACCACAGGGGAAGGAGTGACATCATCCAGGCTCCTCATGTTGAACAGAAAGGCATGCAGCACCGAGCACACTGACATCAGCTTCAAGGCCATGTCAACTGACCCTTCAACAGCTGGAATGATAAGGGTCTGGCATTTCTCCACGAAGAGACACAGAATGTCCAGAATCTGGTTGGGTGGCAGTTCAAGAAGGCACTCACGAAGCTTTGCTGTCAGGCCAGCAGAGAAGACAGGCGGCCTCAGTTCATCAACAGCTGGCCGGCAAATGACTGTCAGCACCTCTTCAAAGAGCCGTGGGAACTGCCTCAGCTTGGAGTAGATCTGGAATATGGTGCTGATGAGAACCTCCTGAGGCTTCTTTGTACGTGGCTCAGAGGCCTCTGCATCAATCCAAGCTGACGACACCAAGTCATCCAGGTCTGGCTCTACTATAAGGTGGTTTAATGACATCAGGAGTTTGAGACACCTGAACCAAGCAGGGATGGAAGCTTGGGAGTGTGTCAGCAGCATCTGTGCTAGCTTCCTGTAAAACCCAAACTGCACCTCCTTGTGCCGGATACGGTCACTGGCGACATTATAGATGTCATTGCTGAGCACCAAGCTCAGAAGCTGCTCCAAAGCAAGCAGTTCCACGCTCCAGTCCACAGGGAAAAGCAAATCACTCTTCCCCTCCTCTTGCAGGTCAGAGAGCCTGAGACAGCCAAAAAGCCTGCTGAGCATGTGGAAACACACAAGGTGGTTTTCTGCCTTACAGTACGAGTCCAGAAAGAGCTTATACAGCAGGGACACTGAACCAGCCACAACCGCTCCATGGAGGGCAGGTTCACACAAGTCACTGCCCAGCTTGGTCTGCACTGTGTTGACTGGTAGCAAAAGAGTTTTCCAAGTTCCTTTCTTCTTCTCCTGGGATTCCTGCTCTGACAGCAGCTCTTCTCTGTAGGATGAGAAAAGCTCAGGCTGAAATAACCCAGCCTGCAGCAAAGTCTCTATTTGGCTGCGTATTTCTCTGCTCAGGTGCTGACACACATGATTATCATCTGCTTGTGTCCAGCTCCTCACAGTCAGCAAGTGCCTCAAGAGCAAGCATGGCTGGAGCAAGTGACTTGTCACTCGCCCAAACACACGGTTTGGGTTGGCTTGCTGCCTCTGGATCAGCAGGTACTGAGCAAAAGTAAGATGGAGGACGTTAAACAACTGCGAGCCCACAGCATCATCAGAAGCCAGCTGCTGACATGCCAGCTTGGACAGCTTGCTGAGGAGATCAACCAAAAGCTCACACTTTGCTGTGTAAATTATGGAGAGTGAAGGAGTAGAAAGGATGCCACTGGAGCAGCTCAGCACAGTGCCAATGTTTTGCTGTGTCTTCTCAGAATAGGCCTCTGATAACCTTTTGTTTATGATCTGAAAAAAGAAACAAAAACAAACCCCCAAAACCAGTCAATTTAGCATACAAAGATAAAGCCCATCATAATGAACCAACACCACCTGTGAGCTGTGGCTGCAAGGAAGGGGGCTGTGCCAACAGCTGCTGCTGAGCCTCTCACATCACAGGTTTCAAACTAGAAGCTCCACTGTCCCTGCATTTGTTTGCAGATCAGTAAGGAAGCCCTCATGCACACTACTGGCAACAGCATAAGACTATCCATACCTGACCCTAATAGTTCATCCTGCAGAAATGGAGTAGGGGAAAATTTCTTCCCTTCTTGAACGGTCCCCAAAATTACACTCCCATCAACAACAAACCTATACACGATACACATCCCTGCTCCGATACAGGGAGGTTATTTAGTAAGAATGTCCATGCCTAAATATCATCTTTATATTTGAAAATGAGACAATTTCTGGTCCTGGTATCTGGAATGTGAAGCACTATTCTCTTTTCTCTTTGAGGGGTACACATTTCTAGAGAAATTATGTTGCATTTCTCTTCCTTTTCTCAAACTTTATGTGTATTTCCCTGCTGTTCTCTTCTTCAATTCACTTTTCACTCGCTCCCTTTTCTCACCTTCAAATAATGTCTGCAAACAAACTCAGTAACAATTTTAAAATCTATGTCTATTTTGTTAAAAACCTTACCTGTCTCCTTACACCTTATTGTGGATGGTTCATCTCCTCAGCTGCAACAGTGATGGACTAAAACAGACCCTTAAATTCTTCCCACTGGACCCTCTATACCTCTGTCCTTGGTGTTCAGGGTACCCTATCCTGTACCTCTGACCTGATCTTAATCCAGACATGTTTTCACACACAGACCACCTTTAAATTTGGCACACTTTCTGCATAACATCTCTGAAGCCCAGATTTCATCCAATTCTCCATACTTCACAGTTCAATTTCTACATGTAAAGACAATCTTTTCTTGCTTCCCTTCAATCTGATCAAAACTAAAAGGATCATTTCTCCAGTCATTTTCACCACCTTTGCAGCCACTCACTAATTCCACCATTTTTAACCTTAGCGCTGCACAAACACAAAATGTATTGCAGGACAGAAATAGAGAAACTTTCAGTACTGGTCCTGCAAACTATCAGATTAAGACATATTTCATGCAACATCTGACACTGTGAGGGAGAGTCAAGTACTGTAAGAGATACATATTGCTATCCAGAATTTTTCCAGATATCCACAGTCATAGTTACCTCTGCAATTGAAAAACTGAGACCAACTGTCTTCCCACTCTTTAAGAGATCCTGTAGTCTTTTACTATGGATAACATTGTCAAGATATGCCCAGAGTTTTTCAACAACTTCATCCTCCAGTTCATGTTTCTTGTTGTAGTTGGAAACCAACGCTTGGCTTACCCAATCGAGTAAAACCTGTTAACAGAAGAAAAAACAAGAAATCTTTAACAACTCCCAAGCAAAAACAGGACAAAAGCAGTACCTCCTCACAGTTACAGCATTTGTACCTTGAAAACTGTGCTACATCCAAGCAGAACAGCCTCTGAGTGAGCAGAGAAGTCTGCTCCCAAAGGTTTCAATTCCTAAGAGCTTAGGCTCTATACCAAATGTTGGACCTGTGCTTGCATGTACCATCCCAAAACAGCTTTCAGGAGTCAACATCTTTACTCTCACAACATTCTAATTCTAACAGTTGATACTGGTTGCAAATGCAGTCTTTCAAATCAGTGCTCAGAAAATCAGCTGGTTTTCACTTTCTGTCAGGTGCTATTCCACTCACATCCTTCTCTTCATATGTTTAAATTCACTACCTAGAAATTCAGGCCTAGGAATTTAGATGTGTGCAAACTGGAAAAGATTGAAATATACTAATTACTGTTTTAAAACTGAAGTTGTAGTGTATGGCTAAGTTTAATATTTTAAGTAATTTGTTACTTCAAAACTTCTTGCTTTGAAATAACAAGAACCTGAAACACAGATCTCAGATGTGCAAACCCTAGGCCTGAAAGTACTACCAGGGCTAGAGGAACAGGACAAGGCACACCTAACCCAGGGAAACACTGCACAGACCTTCAGCAAACAGGGTCAATACAAAAGACTTAGGGGGTGGGTGTGTTCCATGTTCCTCAGTGTGGGTTCCATGAAGAGAAAACCAAATCACCCTCCAAGCAGCGGTCCATGAATGCACTGTGTGCTCTTTGCTCATGCACAGCAAGTTCTGAGCACCAGAGAACATACACACAGCCTCAGTCAGTCCCCCATCCTCAAGTTCTTGTTTTTAACTATGCCCTAAACCGTCTGACTTCGGAGCATCCTGTACTGGACATAAAACCAATGGCAATGACAGCTCTAAAGACAATGATTTCTCGTCTCTCTGGGAAACAGAACACAGGCACTGCCCTCTCTAAAAGAAAGATTCTTCCATCCTGCACGAATGCAGGGCTTTGTGCTGAAGTTACCTGCAACATGTTGTTATAAAAATATTTCCTGTAACGACAAAGAAATCAAGAGCTGATCACAATCCTAAACCAGTGCTATATTTACAGCGCTAACCACTAGCTAGAAGTTAGATCTGCATTTTAACAACTGATTCATTCATAGCAGCAATCCACCAAAGGTATTTTCCTCTTTCATCACTGTTCGCCACTGAAAAGTACTCACTTGCTCCTTATTAGGCAGGACGCACTGGTGAGAAATCCACGCGAACCGGGCTAGTTTGAGTTTGTCCTCCCAAGAAGTCTTGGCGCTTTTGAGCTTCAGGTAAATCCCGGAGTAGATGGCTGCCATGGGGGCGGCACGTGGGCACAGCGAGGAGGCAGACCCGCGTCTGGAAGAAACGCCGAGCAAGGAGAAGGCGCTCGGACGGACGGACGGGCGGGCAGCGGCCCCGCACCGGGCACTCCCGCACGTGGCTCCGCTCGGGGCCCGAGCGCCCCTCCGCCCGCCAGCCGCCCACGGCCCCGCTCCCCAGCGCCCACGCCTCCCCCGCCAGCACCCGGCCCCGCTCACCTTCCCCTGCGCTCGCAGGGCCGTCACTGCCCGCTCCCCGCTGACCGCTCCCGGTACGGCTGGGCCCTGCCCGCCGGCCTCCGTCCCCGCCAAGCCGCGCCAGCCGAGCACCGAGCCCGGGAGGCGGCGCGCTGGGGCGAGCCCGCGCCCATTGGCGGCCAGAGGGCGCTTGCGCGGCCCCGGCCCCGCTCCCGCCCGCCCCGGCGTGTGTCAGCCGGGCCATGGAGCGGCCGCCGCCGCCCGCCGGGCCCCGGGCAGCACCGGCCGCGCCACTGGCACCGGCCCACAGGGGAGGCGGCAGCGGCGGCGCGCCCGCCGGCAGCGCCCGGCTCCGCTGGGTGCAGTGACAGCGCCCCCCGGCCGCGCCGGCCCCCGCCTGCCTCCCGCCGCCTCCCGCCGCCTGCGATGCTCAGTGAGTGGGGACCGGCCCGGGGCCGCGGCCCGGGGCCCGCACGGGGGGGCGCGGGGGCGGGGCCGGCGGCGGGAGCAGGGCCCGGGCGTCCCGCGGGCCGCCTCGTGGCGGAGGCCCGCAGGCCCGGCGCGGCCGGCGGCTCCCGGCAGGCCGGCGGGGGCACCTCGGGCACGGGCGCGGCCCTGGGGCAGCCCTGGCTGCGGACGGGCCGGGCGCGTGCCCTGCGCCCGGAGGTCGCGGGGCGGCCTCTGGTCGTGATATCCTTCTTTCCCTTGGAAAGTGCGTGGGTTTAACAAGCCTCTTCTTATCGCGCCATCTCTCTTCCCTTTTCTTTTTTTTTTTCCTCCTTTTTTTTTTTTCTTTTTTTTTTATACTGACAGGAGAAGGCTTTAAGTTTGGCGTCCCTTCAGCGAGCGCCCTTCGGGCCGCGGAGCAGCCCCAGGACGACTCGGGCCCCGCAGGGCTCCCGGCCCCGGTGACCCGGCAGGGCCCGCAGGCCGGCAGTGCCGGGTGGGTCCCGCGGCTCCGCTCGGCCCGGGAAGGGCCCGGCGCTGGCGGAGCCCGAGCCGAGGTGGTGTCAGGGGCGTTGGAGGAAAGCGTGTCCCGCAGGTCCCGCCGAGGACAGCGGTGAAGCGCTGCCTGGCACCGGCTTGGGGCCGCGGGGGGGTCGGAGGGAAACAATGTGGAATTGGCAAAGCGTCATTCGTGGATGGTGAGCCAGATCTCGGTCCAAATGCAAATGGATTCATGCTCTTTTAAAATCACAGCTGTTCCCTCTCTGCCTCTTCACATGAATGCCACTGCTCAGCCGAAAGCCTTCTCCGTAGTTCCTGCTATCCTATTTTCCTGTTTTGCACCACTACCGTGCTCTCCAAGTCAACTTGTCATGTTTATTTGCCTGTTTTTGTGAATTGCAGCTGCTGCATGTGCGACATCCCTTGGCTCTTAGGTCATGGTTATCTCCATATAAGTTTATCCTTACGTCGTTTATTCTGAAATTTTGTAAATTTCAGATTATCCTAATGTCACAAAATTAAAAATTGGGACCTATTATTGTTGGTAGGCCCCACATTTCACCTGCGATGATAAAGGATAAAAGATTATTTTTTGCTGTCCAAAACTGAGGCCTGAGACAGAGTTCTTATTAGAGAATATTCAAAAGATGCTTTTTTTTTATGCTTTGATTAGTTTGGGGGTTGGGTGGTTTTTAATCTAGCTCTCTGATGCTCACAGGTCTTTCCTCAGTCTGTTGGAAGAAAGAGACTGCTGTCCCAGTGTTGGGACAGGAATCCAGAGTCTTTAAAAGCAGTGTTTTCAGTGCTAGTTTTTAAGTTTTTTTTAGTATGTCTGTACTGGGATTATTTCAAGGCCGTGGAATCTGCCTAAACCTGTACCTGAAATGTAGCATAGGCGGGAAAATAATTTCCTTGGCCCAATGCTTAGTTCACAACTAACTTCCAGATTTTCCAGGAAGGAGGAATTTGCAATGTGTTTTGTGTTATTAGCCTCTGCTCTGTTCTTTTTTTTAGTAGTTCTGGTTCCTCAAAAAAAATTACCTTAACCTTTTTTCAGTGCTCCAGTTTGGAACACTGCAGAAAATGCTGCATTGTAGCTCTGCATTCTCACAATGTGATCTTTCTTCTCTCTTTTCTTATTTATTTTGCTTATCAGTAAAATTAGTTAGCAGCATTCGTATTTATTATTCTCTTTGGCTGTTCGAGGAGAGTGAGACAACTGGGACTTCTGAACAATTGTTTCAAGCTTTATGCATTTTGTGAACAGGGAACTCTATATGCTTTCAGTTTATTACATATTTTGGAGATTATCCTCAGTTATGAGAGCTAGAATCTTAAAATTGATTGGAAGTTAAAAATTGGAGGCTTGTCCTGTAATGCCTTTAAATTCTGCATCATTGACCTGTTGTGAATTGGTGTAGCTTGCACCTTGAACCAGGCTGACAGCATTTTGGGAGGCCATTCTTATGTTTATTTTATGATACACTCTAATTTTGATAAAAGGCTCAATAAAAATATTTGTAGGAGCGTTGCTTTTGCTCTTGCACTTTTCCTGAATGCTTTTCCTGCCTTGGTGACATTGTTCTTTGTAATGCTGAGTGTGAAGTATAAAGGCAAAGTGAAGGAAGAAGCAAAGACCTGAAATTAGAGTATGGGTGACTGCTGTTTCTGATGTTAATGGGTATTTCTTGATGAAGACACGTAGCTCCCGTTGTGTCACCTGGGAGTAGGGAAAAAAATCTCCTTGAGATCCTGCTAACATCCCCTACTGTGACTGCAGAGGGGAGTACACAGAGGAGCAAGGAACTGTACAGATTGCATAAATGCCTCGGTGTGGGCCTGGGCAAATCACCTGCACATGAGTCCCTGCAGCTGGCTGAAATGCAGAATGGTAACAGTACCTTGTGAAGCTTAGTTAAGGGTGTTTTTTAGGAGGGTGCTACATTGCTAATCAATCCTTGGATCCACTCTACTTGGTGGTCTTGATAAGAGTTCTGTCTTTCCTACAGTTTTGTGCAGCAGAAGTGTTACACTTGAGACAGTGTCTGAGATATAACTTCTTTAACTGCAGGGAAGATGAAAAGGAAGTTTGCTTTTGGAATGAAAGAAGGTGTTGAAAACTTTGTATTTTAATGGGTCTGTCTGAAAATGCTTTGAAAACTCCCACCTGTTGATGCCCCTTCCCCACACTCAACAGCTACTTAACTTGTAGGAACAAATTGGAATCTTTTTACGGTTTTCACCCAAACATGTGGATTTGCAATTCCACATATCTGTTGAAAGTGAACTATTGCTGAAACCTTGCATCCTCATCCACTTGTACCTAACTTCACAGAAGGGTTATTTTTCTGACAATAAGCACTAAAGTGTGCATGGGTATTAGAAAAAAACTCATTTGTATTTTTAAAGCTGTCCTTTTGGTAGAAATAATGGTTCTTACAAAAGGAGGAAGGGCATCCTTGTCTCTCTCAGAGAAGTTGAGTTTCATCAGATTTAGCTGCTCAAACCAGGAAGCACTAGCACTCAGGAAACATTCATGTCATTGGTAGTGGGGCTGTAAGGTGTTGAACTGTCTCCAGGCAGGCTTTACCTGGTGTTGTGATAGGAAGAAACCCCTGTGGCTTAACTGTGCTTTATTTCAAGCCTTTCAGGTTATCTAAATTTTTGTGTAAAGTCGGTGGCTGTTGTGAAGGATTGGTGCAGTCAGCGATTACCCAAATAGCAAGGGAGCTGTAGCATTCATCTTACTGAGGTTCCTTTATTACAGGCCAGGGACTAAAAGTAATCTTGGGCTCATTTTGATTTTGAGGTACTTCCAAGCGGTGTTTGTGAGGATGGGTTCCTAAATGTATATTTAAAAAAAAAAACTTCAAAAGATTATTTCTGTTTCAAACTTCTGTAAGAGGGAAGCCTGCATAGGTCAAGGCAGATGATAAAGAAGGCTCTGCTTTTAATTTCCTTCTTTTTTTTCCTGGGGACCATCTGAGTGAAGTGCCAGAAATCTAGCTCTAACCTTTAAGTTCAGCCAATATGCTTTTGCTTCTTGGACTCTCCAAATAGGTTTGCTATATAAAGCATTATGTTTCCAAAATTTCCATCTTTGTATGTTCTCGTTCCACTGAATCTGCTGGAGTTTTTTTTTTTTGTTGTTGTTGGTTGGTCAGGCAGAGAAACCAGAAAGTGAAGATTACTCAAACTGCTGCTGTCAAAACTCAAGAAGGAGAGATATTCCCTTTTTGTGAGCTGTTTTTAACAAAAAATGCTTCAGTTCACCATTGCGGTTTTAGTTCAGAATCCTTAAAACTGTTTTTGATTCCTCTGTGAAATCAGTAAAATTAGGCAGCAAAATATCTTCAGGAACCTACAAAATGTCTGGGCCATAGTACTGAGAGCTAAATCCCTGAAGGTTCTGTTTCATACCTCAGCAACCAAACTACAGAGATGTTTGTTTTCTATCAGTATCGATGCAGCTGCAGGCTAAGTGGATCTCAGGCTGCCCTGCAAGAGTCTCATCACCTGTCTCTTTCTTTCGAGGTCATGAAACGCGTACGCACAGAGCAGATTCAGATGGCAGTGTCCTGCTACCTCAAGCGCCGTCAGTATGTGGACTCGGAAGGTCCACTGAAACAAGGGCTGAGGCTGTGTCAGACTGCTGAAGAGATGGCAGCTAATCTCACAGGTAATCCTGTCGTATTTTCCATGACTACTTCTTGGCAGACTTGTGAGCACGTGTGCTGGCAGCTATATGAATTTGTCTGCACATGTGGACATTTTGCCTTTGAAATTAAGGAATTTCTCACTGTTAAGTTGACATGAATAATGAACTTTGGAAGAATGAAAATGTGGGTGGAAGTGTAACAAGGTGATGTTCATAGTCAGTGAAACATCAGACTTAAATGCCATGTGAGGGTAATGGAAATTACATATGTTTTATCCCAAACAACATGAAGTCTGATGAGTAGTGGTGCTTTGGAATGGAAGGGAGAAGAACCTAGATGAAAAAGGAAGTAGAAGCAGGAAATTCTGCTGTACCTTTGTACTCCAGCAGAGTTATATCATGTGAAATTAAAGTGATAAGACTGGGTCTTTTTCTGGCATAGTCAGCTTTGTAGTTGTGAGAAGTCTGCTCTTGTCATTTGGGGAAAAAACCCAAAACCTTCAGTGGATGAGAAAAGGCATGGAGGGAGATAAACTTCCTTCTCTTTCTTAAAGACTTCAGAATCCTACCACACTGCTTGCTTTCCAAATTATGTCTATGACAATTGTCATTGTAATTATTATTTTTGTTTCAACAAACTCTGCTGCTGCTTGAGCACATAGAAGTATTGAAAGGATGAAAGCTATGTGGATGTTATAGAGATTAAATTTACTTGTAAAAGTAATAGAAAATACTGGGCTGACATTTTGGGTAAAAAAGCAAGGAGAAACTTTTTTCTCTCAATGAAACTGCCTAGATTATGACAGTATCTCAGACAAAGGGGAGTGGTGGAGTTACTTGTAATATGACTTAATTTGACAAAATATTAGTAGCTATTTAACTGTGTTTGTGGTTAGATAAGGCTGGATGCAGGAACAGATAAAATACTGTGGTAAAATACTCTAAAGGTATTCCTTACCTTTACATCCTAGTACTTTTCATTTCCTTGCTTTTTTCAGCCTAACTATCAGAAGTTTATTGCAGTCTCTGAAAAAGTACTGGGAAAGATGGGGAAAGAATGAAACCAAAGTAAACTGCTGAATTGTTTTTCAGTGGGAGATTTTTTTGTGAGAAGTGTGTAGAAAGGTCAGTGTCAAAACATGCTCAGAATGTGATACCAACCATATGAGGAGGACACAGAAGTGTCTGAAGTAGTGGAGATGAACTGAATTACAAGCCCCTTGGAAAAAAAAAATCAATGAAGAGTGTGAATGAGTGTGTGTTTACATTTTGTCTTTTTTACTGAAAAAATAAAAATTCCACAAAATATTATTACAAAATTTCATGTTAGTCTGTATCCTTTTGCCAGTGCATGGTTTTTGTAGATGGCCATTGAGAATTTAGTCATCAGTTTTCGTTAGAACTTAAAATGGGCTGCTCTCATGCGTTCAGCTGCTTACTGCTTCTTGTCAGATGTGCTTGCAGTGAGCTGTCAGTGAGCATTCTGCAGTTCCAGCAGTGATTGTTAGAAAAATGTCTGTAAAAGTAAACCCAAGCCTGTTACTTAATCTGACAACAGATGCTGGAAATACTTTCTGCTGCAGTCATCTTAGTTTTGCAAACTGAGTAAAAACTGAGCAGATTGCAAAGCCTGCAGTGCTTTATTTTGGGGAAAGTGATCAAATGTGTTTTTCTGAAGATGTTTTTGCTTTTTCCTTAGCAAAGCTCACCTTGTTTTTTATGTTCAGCTCTATTGTTTGACTTTTAAATTTAACTAGCTTGTGTGAATGGGAGACTTGGAGGGGACCTCGGAAGGTGATCTGGTGCAACCTTTTCTGTGGGAGAGGGAGCCCAGATGAGATTATATAGAATTTTGTCTGATTATATCTGCAGTAAAATGTAGCACAGAGCTTCCTTGTGATTATGCCATATTTCTCTAGAAAACAAGAACAATGTCTGAGGACAGTGTGAGTGACCAAGGAACACTGCCCATAGCACTGTGTATGAATATCTGAAATCATTTACAATTGTACATCATCATACTCACCTAAAATAGGAATCAGTTGCTGTTACACAACATTTACAGTAGTCCCACATTTGTTAGCTGGAAGCAATTCTGCTGGTAGCCAGCACACAAGACCAGGAGGGTACTGTCCATATCCCTGAGTTAGGAGTGAGGTCCTTTGAATTTCCTATCAGGTTGCATAGCTGGCTGCACTTACTGGATGTGGAGGAGCAAATATTTCCCATAGATGTTCTTATGACCACTGGGGAAGGTGGAAAAGAAACTGTGGTAGGTTTATTAACATATGAGAAAGATACAGCCAGTGTTTTATTTCTACCAGGTGGAAAATGTGCATGAAATTTTACTCTTGTTTTGGAATCAGTTGACTTCTTGATCCTTTTTGCAGTTCTCATTGGTTTAAAGTTTTGTGAAGGCAAAGAATTAGAATTTGTTAGAACTGTCTGGTATGTAGGGTTTATTTAGCATTTGCTGGATGGGAATGAGCTCTAGCATCATTTACTGAAAGAATAGGCCATAATGGTTACCCAGTCAGAGTGTTTCAGGACAGGTAGACAAAGATGATACTTCACTTTCTGAAGCATGAAGTACACCTTAATTTTGGAATTAAGTTGCTTATGCAGAGAAAGTTGTGTCCTGTAGAAAATACCTTATAAAGTCTAGGCCAATGAGTTGTGCTTGCCTGGCATGAACAAGGTGGCAGGCCATTGCCATTCCTGCAGAAATGAGGCCTCACAGATCTCTGTGAAGAGTTGATTGTAGCATGTCATCCTGTGATAGACAGCGTAAGAGACAGGCCCTCATGTTCTGTATTTCTTGGCTTTTACAAAGAGTTGCATGGGTGACATTGGAAACTGTCAGTAAGTATTCTAGAGTTACTATGTGTGCATATGTGCAGTTTACTTTCTCGTGCTGAATATTGATTATATTCAATTTTACATACAAATAGCAGAGCTTTTTACTTTAGGTATTGAGTAGTACCAGTTTGTGAACGTGGAGTTCTTACCATCTTTGAGTTTCTGAAGCAGCCAGGCTGTAGAAAGCTCAGTGTAGCTGTGCCTTTCAGCAAGTTCTATTCATTTATATCTGAACTGATTTAAGAGATGATATCATATTGGTGCTGGAATCTGGTTTTGTTTTGATTTTTTTTTTTCCCAAGAGAGAATGATGAGCTCAGCCCATTTCTCTGTTTCAAGAGCTGAATTCAGCTTGCCAAACATACCTCCTGTATTTACATGAACTGAAGGAAGGTAAACCTGTGTCTTAGCAGAGGGAAAGAGAGAGGAGTGGGGGAAGAATAGCAGCAGGCTGCCTGTGTACCATGTGCTGATCTCTTTCTAATTAGAGGCATTGAGATGAGCTGGAGGCTGGCCTATCTCTCTGCAGCGTGTGAACGTTTGATAATGTTGTTTATAGACTTCCAGTGCTGTCAGACTTGTGCCTCTGTGCATGAGCCAAGTGCTGGAACAAAAAGCCCCCCAGTCAATCAGGAGTAGAAAGGCAGAGGACGGAAAGTGGTGCAGGGCAAGGAAGACCAAAATAAGTTGAAGTGAAAGTAATAAAAATAGGGGGTTTGGAGGGGACCAGAGTTACGATTTGAAGAAAAAAAAATGAAAGGGAAATAGTGAAACTCCTTGCCCTCTTGTGCTCTGTTTAGAACAGCAAAACTTGGGTTTCTAATCATTGGCATTTGCATGTGCCTGGGGTTCCTTGATGCATGTCTGTAAACTTGTGTGAAGTCTCCTGTGGATTCCAGGCCATTAGCAGAACAGCCAGAGAAGGAGAAGCCAATTCCCTTCCTAAACAGTTCAGAACCGCTTTTTCCAGAATCTGGTTCTGAAAAAGAGTTTAACATGGTCTGAGCAGACCGTAACAACTGGGCTTGTGGTCAGTTGTCAGCTCCCCCTTAACCTAAAATCCTCAGGGAGGAGGGAAGATTTTGGTTAAAAATTACAGTGTTTGCTTAGACATTCAGTGTTTTCTCCACCACCTCTGTAAGACTTAATAAATGATAATAATTTGTTGTAAATTATAATGACTGGGACAAGAAATTTGAGAATCTGAAGTAGTGTCACTTTAGGCCTTTTCATGATGGTTGGTGCAACTCACTGAAAAAGAAACTTTAATTTGGAGAAAGTTGTATGTTGCTTTCTTCATTTTTTCTGAGTGTAAACTTGTAAAACCACAGTTGTAAAACTTCTAAGGGGTCTCTGATGGTTGTTACACTGCACTTCTTGGGAATTTAAGGTTGTATTTGAAAACTTGAAAATGTGTTCTGGGTGGAGCAGGTGAGTTGCTGAGATTTTTAGGGTGGGTTTTAGCTTTTGGTGTATTTTCTCCTTCAGGATCTGTCTAGGTGGTTAATGCCATGTTTAGGTGCTTTGGACTATGTCATACCTGAATGGTTTTAAAGATGAAATGTCATCTGAGTGGCTGCATACCTTGGATTTTATGAGAAGCTTTGTTTTCAGACACCTATGTAAAAAACCTTAAATCCTCATATAAGTTTTGCTTTTTTTATTTCACAGTCCAATCTGAGTCTGGTTGTGCCAACGTCGTGTCTGCAGCTCCCTGCCTGGCAGAGCCCCAGCAATATGAAGTACAGTTTGGACGATTACGCAATTTTCTGACAGGTAAATCAAAAAACACAGACTGACTTTTTTTGTCATTGAAATGAGTAAAGGGTAATATAGTAAAATTTGAAATCATGTCTCTAACAATGTTTTGATTTCTAGTTTTGAGATTTCAGTTAAAATAGAAATATTTCATTTTTCTTTTTTTGGTTGTTTTCTATGTGCTGAATAGCTTTGCGTTTTATAGATGGCTGGCTCTTTGCCCTTTCTTGTTCAAGCATTTGCACTTTGTAGGTCTTCTAGACAACACCATATTTACATAGGACAGGAAGGAAAATCAGTGTTTTATGTGAAAGGCAAGTAACTGAGAAAAGACTGTAGTTCTCTGTTGTATTCTAGTTTAAGGTTTTTAACTTTATCCATAATTGGCTAAATTGGATCTGGATTTCTAAGGGAGAATTTGTTCCTGTAAATTTAGCTGTACTAGCTTTGAGACTGGAGCAATACAGCAAAGTAAAAAATATCTTACTCCATAATGATGCAGAAGTCAAATAGTTATTTAATTTTTTTTTATAATTATTCTATATTTTTTAACAAGTACTCTTGGGAATGTCCTTATTTCTTCTATAAGTCTCCAGCATGGGAAGAAGAAAGCAGACAGAATTTTTAAAGAACAGTACCAAGGAAAGTGATGCTGTCGCACACAACATTTGTCCAGTGTAAGGATTTGATCCCACTGTGCATAACATTGGGTTTATTATTTCTGATAGTTTTGGAAGGGAAGGGAGCAGGAAGGCAAAGGCAGAAAATTGTGAATTCTTGGAGCCTTGTCATCTACAGCAGTTCAATACCTTTGCACTTTAGTAGTTGAAGTAAATCCTTATGATTTAATAGATTTTTAGAAGTATGATAGCTCTGTTCAGTGCTTGGTGAAGTGCTTGCTTAATGCTTGATGAAGTGCTAGGTTTTGGTATTCAGGTTGACTGCTTTCATCTTTTTTGTCCCTGTTGCTCTAGTTTGATATCTTACACAGATGAACTACCTCTGTTTGTTCAAGGGAGTAGCTTGCCAACCAGCCACAAGGCACAGCAGGGCACTTCCCATTTCTGTGATGCCTGCCCCACTGAGGAGTGGGCAGGGGATTAGTGACACAAGAGTAACTTCACTAAGCAGTCTCTAGTCCAACCACCTGTTCAAAGCAGGGCAAGATGGGTGTTTGATCAGGTTGCTCAGAGCCTTTTCCAGTCAGATTTAAAAAATCAAACACTCTGGAGATTGCTGTGCATCTCTGGGGCCCTGCTGCAATTCAGTGAGAATTTCCCTTGCAGCAGCTTGCCTGTTGTCCTTCCATTGAGCACCTCTGAGAAGAACTGGCTCCTTTGCCTCTATAATGTCCTACTGGGTAGTGAAGGCAAGCAGTTGAATGCCCCCTTATTCTTCAGGCTAGGCAGACCCAGCTCCTGTAACCTCTTCATATGTTCCTAGGGAACATTTTCTTTGTTCCTGTTTCTGCTAACTTCCCATCTCTTCCCTTTTTCCCCTACTGCAAAGTGAGGTCCTTCCTCTAGTTTCATTTTTGGGCTAGTGCCCCTGGAGAAAAAAAGAGACCTGCTGACTGCTCAGAACTTTTACTACATGCAGACCACTGTTTTCACTGGCGTTGGCCCAGTTTCAGTGGGACGGGAAGAAGAGTGATGCTCAAGTATGCAAATATGTATGCATACACTGCGCTCCATGCATAATCTGTAGTTACTCCTGTAGAAATGAGACAGAGACACAGTATGGACTAGAGAAAGTCTGGCAGAGTGCTCAACACGAAGGAAAAATAACCTAATGGAAAGGGAGAAAAGAGATCATGAGTTGGTGAGTGGCAGGAGGGAAGAGCATGTTGAAAAGCAGCAATGCTTTCTGCATTTTGAGGATCAGCAAATGTTTGAGGATCAGCAGTGCCTATTTGTTTTCCAGTAATTGGGACCATTTGGTCCTGTGGTAGTAACTCATTGTGGCCCTGTTTGTTGCTATGGTGTTGGGCAGGCTCCGCTCCTCGCAGCTCCCTGCAGCTGGCAAACAGCCCCAGAGAAGCTGGGGAAGGAGGGGTGGAGCTGTTGCACAGAGCAGCCTCTGCAAGGTACTGCACAGCCTAATCGGGGTTTGTTACACTGTGTACTAGGAATTACTGCTGGGATTTGCCTTGGCAGAGAGAGAAAAGCATGTACATGGGCAGGCACAGAAATAAAACAGGAGCACAGCATATTGCAGTACATTTTGGAAACTGTAGCTTCCTTTCCCCTGAAGACAAATCAGTTCCATCCAAAGGCACCACACTCACGTTTTACTGAAGCTGAGAGGAAAAAAAGCTCAGGCCAGATAAGCTAGATAAATAATTTTGGCTTAAACACTTAAAATACTCTTTTAAATATAATTAATACATTTTAAAGTTCATTTATCACAATAAACAAAGGATACAAAGAGCATGCTTTTTCTTTTGAAATAAATGGGGAAAATTCAACTGTCATGTATTTTATGAGGTGGTATATTATTAGTTATCCCACACCTGAAAAGACTTTTTGAAATATCTGCATTTCGTTCTGACAAGGTACCTCACGGATGTGGCAATCTCTATTGTACCTCTTTTAGATGACAGAAGTTTGCTTAGATGTGACAGCAAATGTCTCTTTTTTGCTTGCTTTCCAATGTCACTGTCAGGGCTTTCTCAGTAGTCGTCCTTGCTCTATTTTATTCCCAATAGGAAGTGGTTTGAGAAGTCATTCAAAGTTTTTTGTTTTTTTTAATATAGATTCAGACTCTCAGCACAGCCATGAAGTGATGCCTCTTCTATATCCCCTCTTCGTCTACCTCCATCTGAACATGGTCCAGAATGGCCTAAAAAGCACAGTGGACAGTTTTTACAGCCGCTTCCATGGCATGTTCCTGCAGAATGCCAGCCAGAAGGATATCATTGAACAGTTGCAGACTACCATGACTATTCAAGATATCCTGTCCAACTTGAAGCTCCGGGCTTTTCTGGACAACAAATACGTCATCCGCCTTCAAGAGGACAGCTACAACTACCTTCTTCGCTACCTCCAAAGTGACAACAACAACGCCCTGTGCAAAGTCCTGACCTTGCACATTCACCTGGATGTGCAGCCTGCCAAGAGGACTGACTACCAGCTCTATGCCGGTGGGAGCTCCTCACGCAACGAGAGCAACGGCCTGGAGCCCAGCGACGTGCCGGCTTCCATTCTGCAGAATGAGGCAGCGCTGGATTTACTGCAGGACAGCATTAAACGCGTCAAGGACGGGCCCCCTTCCTTAACCACCATCTGTTTCTATGCCTTCTATAACACGGAGCAGTTGCTGAACACTGCAGAGATTTCACCAAATAGCAAGCTGCTCGCTGCTGGGTTCGATAATTCATGTGTGAAGCTGTGGAGCCTGCGCTCCAGGAAATTGAAATCTGAGCCCCACCTTGTTGATGTGTCCCGCATCCGTTTGGCTTGTGACATCCTGGATGAGGAGGTTTGGATACCCTTTTTCCCCCTTCTTCCCCTTCTACTAGCCTGCTTTGAACATGGAGTGTTGAGTATGTAGTCATGTGCTAGGGAACTCTGAGGCTGTTGCACAACTTGCCTGCCTTGATGAACAGATTTGATAACCTACTGTCATCCTTGTTCTTCCCTGCAGTGGTTGAAGTGGTAAACTGAGGTGCAATCAGTCTGTGCTTAGGTCATAGATTGTTAGTCCTGGGTGCTGATCCCCTTCCTCCAGCTGTTCTGGAAGAGATGACAGTAGACAGGCAGCCCAGAAAGGACAGATGACTAGACAGATGACTAGAGTAGGCTCTCTTCCCTGAGGAGCCTTCTTTGGGATGAGAAGTAGCTCAAAACAGCCAGGCAGAAGGGTGGAGAGAAGGGCAGACGCACAGGAAGAGGAAAATATAGACACGGTAAGGAAAAGAGCTAAAGAAGTCTGATCAGATGCTTGTGTGCAAAACTGTATTTCAGGTGTCACCTTAATTTACCAGAGGTCAAGAGTTATGGAAAAATTATGCAAAATGTCTCTGTTAAGGAATCTGAAGTAGAAACTTCTGAGGTTTCCTACTCCAGAATGCTGGAGAGAAGAACAGGGATGTGTATACCATTACTTCACATGCAGTGCTAGGTGGCACCTTTTACTTGACCTTTTTTTTTTCTTTCTAGTCACAGCTTTTCTTCCCTCTCCACACAACTGCCCAAGTAGCAACTTCTATCCGGTTAGAGATCAAAATTTTGACTCCTCTCTTATTTAATCACTCTTCTCCTAAACAAAAAAAAAAAACAAACTAACTCATTTGTTCTTGTGTTGAGTGTTTAGCTGGAGAGACACCCTTTTTTCTACTTTTTTTTCTTCTTAAAAATATTTAATGGCAAGGTTCTATTTATTTTGGAAGAGTGCCGAGAGCTTGGTGTATTTAGGGATCTGTGATTAGGGATTGCTTTGTTAAACAGCTTGAGAAAAGAGGCAGACATCAAGGTGAGACAGCACAGCAGCATGTTCACTGTGTCCCAGGTTAGCCTTTTTGCAGAGTGAGCAGGTAAGTGGGTCAGACTAGCCCAAAGTAGAGTTATGGACTCGTTTTCATTGTAAACTGCAAGAGTTCATAGGGCGTGTGACTGTGTATTGCCCATCATAGAAGCCAAATATCAGCACCTGCAACAGAGAAAAGTTTGGTAAATCAGCAGGTCACCTTCTTTGGCTCTGGACTGTGGAAAAGTGAGATATTGCCAGGTTATCAGGAGTGTGTGTATTAACTTTTTTTGGCATGTAGTCATAGACTTGCTTATGGTACATGTATTAGGAGACAGCTATGGAATCCTGGAATTCATGGAATCCTGAATAGCTTTTGGTGGCTATTGGATGTTTTGTGCACAGGTCTGCAGCAAAAAACTGGTCAAAACCCAGCACAGATCAAAGTAATCATTGCCCTGAATAATTTCCACCACTGACAAAACAAATAGTCACCTGAGCAGGAGTTCAGAATTGAGGAGGATACCAATACCAGCCTCAACACAAATTTGGTTACCAAATGCGAATGAAATCTCCTTGACTACAAGGAAATAAAATCAGTTATCTGGGAGCCCTAAGTGGAAATACACGGGCACCTTACAGCATTGCAGGTGGGAACAGGCCAGCAATTGCATCAATTCCATGGGAGAGGAAGCCATAGATACCAAGACCAACCAGACTACCTTGACTGGGCTGCAGCTCAGTGTGAGCAGGGGCTGTATTTCAGCTTGTCACTGCAGTCTGATCAGCAGCAATTCAAAGGGATAAAGCTGATTCACACTTTGACAAAGAACAAAAATTCTGAATGCACTTTGACATTACTTCTATGAGTTCTATGGAATAACTTATGAGGATGTTAAAATTGGGTTTGGTTGATTTCTTTGTTGTATAATTAGCTTTGGATAATGTATTTAAATAGTAATGCATTAAATAAGTAGTCTTCAGCCTAGTTTTTTTATTTTTTGCAAAGAAACAGATCCTTCCTTTTGTGCAGTCACTAAGGCCTAAAATCATGCTAGTTTCAGTGGATGTTGTTCAGGGTGGCACTAAAGCTACTCTGTTGGGTTTATTAATTCTTCTTGTGAAGGAGTGTGTGTGTGTGTATATATATATATGTAAACCAAGGTGAGACTTAGCAAATGTGTTAGAACAAGATTTTTCCTAGTCTGTGTGAAGCCTTTGTGTCACAAAGGTCAAAATCATCTTCTAGGTGTAGTTTTACTAAATTTTGCTCAGTGTCATGCTGCAGTGTACTTCACTAGTGTAGTCTTGCTTCTTGCAAATAAGAGAGGCTTATTATTTTGGAATACAGTAATTCTGTTTTCTGTATAGTAGCATCTCACAAATGCCACTTTATAGTCTCTCTTACTTTGGGTCCACTATAAAAATGGAGTTTTGTAGCTGTACAAATGAAAGTATTGTTTGTCTCTTTGCAATTTTACCATGCTCATTGCTGGTACTCCATAAATCAACATCAGAAAATAATGCTCTGTTCCAAGCGACAACAGTGCCAGCCTTTAAATCCTGTGAAGACTAAGACTTGACCCCATTTAGCTCTGCTTCTAAGGTTCTGCTTTTAAGTGGCAGTGGTCCTTCAAGTGATAATGAGTGGGAATGATGCTGGCTTGATGGCAGATAGGAGGGAATTCTGGAAGTAGCAGTAAAAATTGTCCTGCAAAGTGTGCCATCCTTCTTCATTGTTCCCTACTAGGGCATCTCTGCTACAGGCAGATATGAGGTCTTCCTTTTGGCATCTTTAGAGCACTGCAGGATGAGAGAGATTATGACACCCAGGAAAACCTGTTACTGGTTAGAAAAAAAAAAGGGGAGGAATGTGAGCTTATGGTTTGTTTCTCTTTGAGGCTATCATTGTTGCTTTTTGAGGCTTGGTGGCTGCACTTGCAGCTGCCTTGCTAATCTGGTCAGCAGACTAACTTGGATAGGGAGGAAACTGAAAAATGTGGTGACTCAGAAGCATTATAGATGTGCTGTTTTCAGTGAGCTGTGACAGGAGTGTGCAGTTGTGCTAAGTGAGTGTCAAACAGAAAGATAAGATTTGCTACCTGTGACCATATAGGAGTAGGAGTTTCAATGCTGCAAAAGGTGTTGTCAAATCTCCTGGTACAGTAATACAAGGAGGGAAGAGGAGGTGCTTGCAGACAGCCCATGTAGCCTTGTATTTGAATGCACAAAATTAAGTACCTGGACTTGCAAAATTTGCAGAAACTGTAGTACAATACAGGCAGCTTGAATGGGCAGTGGTAACTTGTCAGAAATCTTATGGTCATAATTAAATAGTACAAAATGCTGCAGGTATCAGCCATTCTCCTTTAATGTGGCAACACATCCTCGAGATGCTGTAGATTCCAGCAAGCCATGCTCTACCTGAGGTAGAAAAGCAATTTGAATAAGAATGGTGCCTTGCATGCCAGAGCCTGCAGTTTGTCTCTGCCTCACCTCCATAGCAGAGAGGAAGTTGGCTCCCAGCCCCACCATAACGCTCCCATGGGCACTGAGGAGAAGCAGCATTGTTAAAGATGGCTTGCTGCCTACTACGTACTGTGCTGTTGAGATGGAGAAAGGCAAGGAGATGGCCAAGTCAGAGTTTGCTCATCTCCAGCATGAAATTTGAAACCACTGGAGGAGAAGCACTTCCTGGGCTATTGCTAAGTCTGAAGCCAAACTGTCTATGGGTCCTGAGGCCTGGGGTGGGGGTGTGGGAGATAAAGAGCTGCTTACAACACACTGACTTCTGCTGCTCTGACTTCTGCTGGTTGTCAACAGTCCAGCAGCCCTGGGGAATTGGGTTTCCTCTCAGGGCAGGAAGTGCTCCTTCTGCAGGAAATGGGCCAGTTCAAGATGATAAATGATAAAGGGGCTGCTCACAAACAAAGGGATGTTGTGTTGAATTTGATGTGCAGAGATTGTCTGTGAATGAGTGTTACTGATTCAGTACTAAGGAAAAGTGTCCTCCTGACAGCCCTGAGGAGGGCTGGTCTCAGGCTACTACGCAGTTGTACCCCAAGCAAGTGTCATCTTGTACTGTCAGTGAGACCCCTGCTTGTCAGGCAAGGACACTTCTGAGATCTCTTGAAACCTGTGTAGTCTGTAGCCTTAGAGTGTCAGGAGGTGCTCCCTGAGTAGGCTTTTAAAGACTCTTACCATCTATCAGGAGATACCTTTAGCTCAGCTCACTGAATAGTCTTTAAACACAAAAGTCTTTACTTGTTGACTATCTGCCCTGGTACTTGAATTAGAGAATAACAGGATAGAAAGGTTTCCAGTGCCATCATTTTTGTGATTGTTCATCTTCTCCTGCGTATCCAAAATAGATACATTGGCCTAAATAAGCTGCATACATTTGCTATTCTCAAAGGTGGTTCTTGGAGGGTGAGGGTGTGAAAGCATCCTGATGGAGCTTGGAGGTAGAAATAGGTGTTAGAGCCTTGCTGCATTTCTGTTCACTTGCGGGATTGAGAAAGAAGGTTAAGCAGACAGCTTGTCAAATATGCTTTGTCTTTCCATCTCCTGCCTTTTGTTTGAGATGTCTGTGATTGTTTCCCTCCTCTGGGAGATTCACTTCCAACAATGACCACACAAAAAGAGTAGATGCCAAGAACTGCTTTCAACATCTTAGCCAAGTGTTTCTGTAGTAGAGTGGATAGAGACTATGCATATGTTTTGCTAAAAGCATATTTTAGCAAAAGGAAAAATGTCATTAAATATTTTTTCCCCTCTGTGCCTGCAGTCTCAGGTTAGGATGCCTTCTGGACCGAGCATAAGGCTACCAAAATTAAAGTCTTATCTCACCATCTCTTTCAGTATTCACTTGTAGCAAATGTACCAGCAATGTTGGTGTCTCAGAGTTGCACAAACTGTGCCACATCTAAAGTAAATAAAGGAAATAATCTAACTCCTTCTGTATTAACACCCTCCTGGTTTCCTCGTGGAGGTTTTTATGTTTGTTGAACAGATAAACATGCTTTCCTTCCTTGTTTCTTTTTCTTCTTCATGACCAGGAGGAAGAGGATGACAACGCAGGCACAGAAATGAAGATCTTGAGAGGACACTGTGGACCTGTGTATAGCACAAGGTTCCTTTCAGACAGTTCAGGACTCTTATCTTGTTCTGAGGACATGTCCATCAGGTACTGGGACCTCGGAAGCTTTACAAACACTGTGTTGTACCAAGGACATGCCTATCCTGTCTGGGATTTGGATATTAGCCCCTGCAGCCTGTACTTTGCCAGCGGTTCCCACGATCGCACCGCGAGGCTCTGGTCGTTCGATCGGACGTACCCGCTGCGAATATACGCGGGCCATTTGGCCGACGTGGACTGCATCAAGTTCCACCCCAATTCCAACTACTTAGCCACGGGCTCCACGGACAAAACCGTGCGCCTGTGGAGCACCCAGCAGGGCAACTCGGTGCGGCTTTTCACAGGGCACCGGGGCCCCGTGCTGGCGCTCGCCTTTTCCCCCAACGGTAAGTACCTGGCATCGGCAGGTGAAGACCAGCGGCTGAAGCTGTGGGACTTGGCATCAGGAACTCTTTACAAAGAACTGAGGGGGCACACAGACAACATAACCAGCCTTACTTTTAGCCCTGACAGTAGTTTAATTGCTTCGGCGTCGATGGACAATTCGGTTCGGGTCTGGGACATTCGGAACACGTACTGCAACGCCCCTGCGGATGGGTCTTCCAGTGAACTGGTTGGTGTATATACTGGACAGATGAATAATGTACTGAGCGTACAGTTCATGGCCTGTAACCTTCTTCTAGTGACTGGAATTGCACAAGAAAATCAGGAACATTAATTTTGCTTTTTGTCTTAGGGAAGTGGGTGGGTGTCTTGTATGCCAGAGTCCATTGCAAACTGAGATTACTGACTGTGAAACACTTCTCTTCCTCTGCCCCCTTGAAAGGCATGTTCAGAGTGATGCAAATGCTTTAAGATGTCACAAAAACGCCTGTGCTGTTGAACAGAATAAGGAAAAAAAGGAGGATTGATGAAAATACATACACATTTTAACTTTGTACTTTTAGGAATGGGAAAAAGGGGAATAAATCCAGTAACTTGAGGAAACTGAAAGCCTGGCCCAGACAAGTGAAACTGCCAACCAGATAAGCTGGTGACCTGCACTTAAATATCCTTCATTGATTGATGGGCACATCTTATCTACTGTTAATTCGGCTTGAGTGTGTGGAGAACTACTGGCTCAGTGGTTTTTGTTTTATTTTGCTTTTGCTTTCCTGGTATTGCAGAGGACCAGCATTTTTAAGACCCTTCTATTAAAAGAACATTATGTATTTTCTACAGTGATAGTAGTCCTAACTATTTCAGCTCCCTATAGCACTTCCGGAATATTTTGGACTAAATAAGTAGAAAATACCCTTGTTCTTTTTCAGTAAGGGCAAGGAAATCTGACCTCAGTTGGGGCCCATCTCTGCATTGTTGTTTGGGTTTTGGTTCCTGGTACTAGCTGTGATTATGTGTATTTATGTTCCATTAATTAGGAAATTTTCTGACTCTGGTTGCACTGTGTTTTGACAATGGGAGGACAGTGAGGACAGAGTGGTGGCTTTAAGAATAACAAACAACTTGCCTTGTCTGGAGGGAGGGCACCATAGAATGGAAACAGCCACGTTTGGCCTCCTAATGGAAGCAGGGCATGGCAACCCACCACTGCACCTCACAGAAAGATTTCCATAAATGGAAGTTGGCAGTCTAGGGAGAGGGGGATGAGGAGAAACACACAAAGTGACATGGGAAAAATAGTATTAATAAATTATTGTGTGTACACAGAGGCAGCTCTGCCAGTGTTGGATTTTTCTCAAATGTTGCAATACCGGTTTCATGAACATTTTGTGAGATAAATCATCAGCATTTACAAGGATCTGCAGAAAAAGCACGTTCTAGTTTGTCATTTGGAGAGATTAAATATTTCTGCTTTCTGGAAAGAGTTATTTTGTATTTTGTTTTCTATTAAAAGCATTTAGTTTAAAAAGAAGAATAAAAATTGTTTGGTCCCTTTCTGGGAAGTTCACTCTGACATGTATGAGAAGAAGAGGGCAGCAGCTTCCCCTACACTGCATGAGACAGATGCCCTTGGAGGCTGAATCTGGTGGTCTCGCTCACTTGATGCTGTTTTGATATCACCCTGCTTGCTTTCCACAGAGCTGATGGGACACATCATGGAATGGGATATTGATACAGCTTTGTAGGCCAGCTGATATGTATGGGGAGGATCTAGGTACCCCCTGAGGTTAGCACTGCACCTGAAGGCCTCAGTCTGTAGTACTACATGACCTTTACTTTGTGGTTTGATGTGTCAAAATGCCTCTTTCAAGCAGCTGTCTTCTAGACAGACTGTGGGTATTAAATGATAATTCCCATCAGCTTCCCTCAGCCCTGCTGCATTTTCATGAGAAAATTCTCTTGGATGTCTAAACATTCTAAGAGTTTAGACAACAACTCACAGTTGCCATTTTATTTTATTGTGTATTTACAAAACAGTAAGCTACAAAAATTTTTTACCAGACAAGTGTTTGACCTTTCTGACATTAACCCCGGCATGTGCTGCAGCTCATGCTGGGAGTACCAGAAACCCCTCTGTACCCCTTGGAGTTGAATGGCACTGCTGATCTTCTGATGGTTGCATATCAGAAGTGTGAAGCAGCTTAATCCCAGACCAGGCTTGGGCATGTTGAGGAAAAATGTATGGAAGACAGTAGTGTTGCTGATTCTTTGTGCTATGCAAGTCTCTAGAGAGACCTCCTTCAGCTCTGTTGAGTCAATACTGACCAAACACATGGTATTTTTCAACCTGCAGTAATCTCTCTAATTGTTTTGAGTGGTCTGCTGGATTCTGTAGATTCTAGCCCAAAGATTTTATTGTGAAATGACTGTTTTGGCTGAATGCCTATGTGAATACCCAGGAAGGATATGGCCCACCAGTGCTCACTGGAACTCATTTTGCTGTTGGTTGCCATATGTTCTGAGCAGTGTTTAGATTTAGAGCAGCTGGAGTTTTGGTCCTGAAGGAGAGCAAACAACCAAAAGGGGAGGGGAGGGGAGGAGAGAGGGGGAAAGAGTAGGGGGCAGAAGTAAGAGTGAGATGGGCTGAGAACAAAGTTTCCCTTTAACATCTTACTTCTACAGCAGAATTGGGCTTATTACTACTTGGGTTGCTGTGAAGTATTGCATGTAGAAGTGACAAAGGTAACGAGACTTCAGAAGCAAATCCTGTTATATGCACATAGGCTAAAAGATGTAAAAGTGGTTCCTGAATTGTTGGAAAAACGATCATTACTTGCATGCTTCAAACATATAAGCAGCAATGTACTGTGTGGAGAGTTTTTGGTGCTCTATGAAGGAAGCTAGGAAATAATCTAAACTGTGAAAAGTGTCTGCAGTTGATTGACAGGCTGAATTTTAAGGCAGAATTGGGTGAAAAGTATGAGTGGAAGGAAGGAATACCATAAAGTCTAGCAAAATTTGGACTGTAGTCTCTATTAGCTATCTAGTTCAGAAATAAGTATACTTGCATGGACCACTTCCTATTCTAAATATATAGCAAAAACCACAAAAGCACTTAAGTTGACATAGTTAAGCACTCAAATGTTAAGAAACATCATAGCAGGATCTTGCAGTCTGTGTGTCCATGTGCAGCATAGTTCTCAGCTGGGTAACTGGGTCCTCCTTCCCCTGCAAAACTTTTACTTCATGTGCCTCCTGGATGATGCACAGGGCACGAGGTGCTGCATGCAGTGCCAGTGGCTGTCAGGAGATACTCAGAGGACAGACAGCGATCCTTTTCTGGTTTACAGAATCCCGTCTTCTCACAGTTACGTGTGCTGGGGTTTGGGGTTTGCTATAGTAGAACCCTGGCACTGCATGCTATGTAGCTGCTGATGCACTTAGCTCTTTTATTAATCACCTATATACTTGTAGCTTCTTCCACAGTTTGCTGCAGCAAGAAGTTCTACACCTTGATTTTATGAGGGGGTAAAAATATTTCCTTGATTTTGACATTTGCTATCTGATAATTTTGTTCTGTTCCCTAACCTCTTGAATTGGAAAAGACAATGAAGAGCAAAACCCCTTTCCAGGTGTAAGGTAGTCCAGGCCACAGCAGGTATAGACAAAGCTAAGGTAAAAGTCCATGCTTAGTCACTGAATACTGAGGAAAGGAAAGGTATGTGCTCTAATAAATTGCTACACCTATTCACAGGTCTAGACTAAAGTTTCCCTTCTCACTTTCAACACAGGCATCTCCCAAGCAGCATGCTGCCACCCTGTTCAGTCTAAATGTCTTAATTCCTGAAATGGTAAAGTTCATCTTATTCCTCCCCATTCTTGTCACTTTGTGAAAAGATTGTCACTTTGAAGTGTTTTTAGGTCTAAAAACATTTTACAGAAATGGTATTTCCATTAACACATCTTTTGGGTTTGCAAAAGATGTCAGACCATGTTGCTAACCTTATTTCAACACTTGCTGCCTTTTGTTAGACCTCTGGGCTCTGTGGGTTCTTCAAAAAAGTCCTGAAATGGCCTTTCTTCTGAGTGGTGTCTAGTTGCTCATGGTGAGCCAGGCTCTAAAACTGTACCACTGCAAGAGACCAATGTGACAGTAAAATTAAGTGCCTGGATGTCCCTTGCCAAAGACTATCCTGGCATGTTGCACATCAGCTATGGGTTGGTGGTTTTTTTTAAGTACTGGATAGGAGCCCAAACTGACTGAAATAACAACGTTCACCCTGCTCAGTGTACTTCAAGTTCAAAATACTAATAAAACCTTTCCTCTGGACTTGTAATTTTTGGCAACAATTTTAAACCTCTGTGTGGCTTTCTGTTTCATGGACACTGCTATACAACAGCACTGAGCAGCAGGTGAACAGAGAAGGTGCTACATTCCAAGTGCACGGTTTAAGGCAAAGTGTTATCTACTGTGTGTTATCCTGAAGAAGCAGTCTCTCGGGACAAGTAGCTGTAGAAGTTATTTCTATAACTTGCTATTACAAGCGTTACTCTTGCATTAAGCTGAGGGTTAGGGGAGGAAAGAGACAATTTCAGAAGCCTACTTTATCAGTAGCCCTGATTTCCTGCCTAGTCCAGTTCCTTTTAGGATAAAATTGTCTTCTCTGCACACACTTGTGATCTTCATTGCAGTTGTGGTCTTCTGTTTATGACATGCCTGGTAACAATATTTTAGCATATACAGATGGGAGGTCAGCTAACAGCTGGGCTTTATAGTGTTTAGTGCTGTACAAGCACATGGGCAGTGCTCCTCTGACACTTTGCCTGAGAACAGGAGGAAGTAACTCCATCCTAATCCCTCTACCGGGCTGCCAGAGGGAGGAGGTATGCTGGAATCGCTATCCCAGCTCTGGAGAGTGGCAAGGGAGGCAGCTCCAGGAGTCATGAGTGTTAGGGCACAAGACAAGGATCGTGATGGTATCCAGTTCTATTTCTTTGCTATCACTCCCCAACAGAGTAGCGATGCTCCTGTTCACTGCCACACATCATGCATCAACATTTACTCCAGCAGCCCTAGTAGGGCAGCAGTGGGGCTGGTCTGGTCAGGCAGCTAATTAAAATGATCACCCTGCATTCCTTGTAAATGGCCTGTAAATATCAAGCCTGGGATTTGGGTTGGGGTGTTTCTTGTTTGTTGTTATTTTGTTTGTTCGATTTTTATTTACTTTTTTTATTGTTTTGTTTGGTTTTCCTGTGGCTTAAAATTATTTAACAGAGGTAGGTTGTAGCAGACTGAATTGCCTGTTTCTATCTGAAAGAAACCTTTGATCTTGGGATATTCTTTGGGATATTCAGGGCTATCTTGAACCCCCTACCCATAATTTGGAAGCTGCCAAATCCGACTCCATTTTTACACTTAGGCAAGCGGGCTACCTACACAGCTGTGAGCGCCGTAGCTCTATTCATAGATACAGCAATGCCCCACTGAAATATCCAAAGGCTGGATTGCACACGAATCTTGGGAAGTTCCTGGAAGGAACTGAGGTAGGTGGACACTAAGGGGAGAAAGGCTGCTAGATAACAAACCACTCCTGCCAAAAGGTGTTTCTTGTTCCCTGGACAGCAGTGATACTACCTGTGCCTGGCTTTGCAACAGCCACTAGTGCTTTGTAGTTCATGGAGAGGGACAGGGCAAATAAGGGCAGAAGCTGCTGTGTGCCACTGTGGTGATAAACTGAGGTCATGCTGTAAGACAACTCCAGACAAACTAGTGCCAACTGCATGTGGAGAATGGCCAATTGTCTGGCATCCAGAAAAGCACAACAAAACTCATGTACTGACAAGCTGCCCTTTAGAACTAGCACAGATCCTTCCGGAGCTGCATGTACTTCAACAGCAGGAATCTGCCAAGCCCTAAACATTCGCTCCCAGGGACTGGAGTCGTGAGTGCACGTGTCACTTTGGAGTATTTTAGGGTAACACATCACAACTTCAGCCCATTACAGCAGTTGAAACAAGGCATGTTTGCACAGCTTTTTTTTTTTTTTTTTTTAATTGGTGACTAGCTTAGCTGGAGACATGTGCAGGACTGCTGCTGCTTTTTGCCATTTTTGCTTAAGGCAATAGCAGAGCAATCTGCATGCAGTTAACAGACTGGAAAAGAATAGCCAGAATTTTAGGCACTCTCTTCCCCCCTGGCAACTCCACTCCACTAGTGCAAATATTTCATGACCATTTAGGATGACTGTGGAACCATCTGTGAGTTTGTAGGTGATTGTGTGTTTATATATTATTTTTTAACTCAGAAATAAAGCCTAAACCAAACAGGAGTATAAAGCTGTGCTGCACCTAAACTTTCTGGTGCCTTTGCTAGGCAGATCTTGACGTGCAGGAGGTAGGAAGTGCTTGGCTTTCTCTTTTCTTTTTAAAATTATTTAACCATAAGTCTCACTTCCCCAAAGTCTCTCAAGAGAAAACATCCTGGGTTTTCCGACAGCCCTCATCCTGCAACCAGCATAGGATAAACATGCTGAGAACCTGCCTTTCTGAAGCACTGTTTGTGTCTCCATGGATAGTTTTACTGCACAGAGAGATCACACACAATTTTAGTGACATCTACATGCAGAGATGCCAGAGCCCCACCCTGCACACCTCACTGCTCGGGTACACTGGGAACTGCATGCTTCATTCAGGTTTAATTTCACAATGGAAATGTTTCATTTTCCTTTAAACGGCTCTTTGAAACAACATGTATTATGGGATTTCAATGCTCTGTTGCTTTTGTATTGTTTGCTTCGCTCAATGCAAAAACTTTTGTCCTGAAGTGCCTGTTTTTCTCTCCCTGAAGATGCAGAGGCTGCAAAACTATTTCAGTAACATATAACTAAATAGAAATTTAAAGTTTGTAGTTTAATCTACAACATCTAACCCCATCAGCTTTCGTACACCCAGTCAGATAACCTGGGGACAGCACAGGTTTAACAGCACCTGAAGCTTCACTGCAAGACACAAACAAGAAGGGTGTGCCCATCTTGTGGTGCTTTCACCTGTATCCTCCCCTGCATTCACTGGGTTTCCCCTCTGCACCTTCCAGCACCCCACACGGGCCAGTGCTGCAGCAGTTCTGGCAAGGCCCTGGCCCTTGGCATCACACCCAGGTTTGAAGTTTGCTCTGTCCTGTGTCCCAGACCCCATTTAATCCCCAGCCCTCCGAGATGGGGGCAGCCACCCTGGGGCAGGTGTGGAGGACGCAGTGCTGGGGGACATCATGGCACACAGCCTGCAGTGGCGTCAGGCTCCTCAGGCCACAGCAGGGTCAGTTCACCAACCCTCTCACTAAAATGCACTATTTGAGTGTTTCTCCCTTTAACAGCCTTGTGTAGTGTTGCCCCAAAACTACACCTGCAGTTTTCCAAAACTAGGTTGTTTAGCCTACAGGAGGCTCAGGGGTGACCTTATCACTCTCTACAACCACCTGCAAGGAAGGTGTAGCCAGGCGGGAGATGGCTTCTTCTCCCAGGAAGTCAGCGACAGGACAAGAGGACACAGTCTTCAGCTGTGCCACGGGCGGTTTAAAGCTGGACACTAGGAGCAATTTCTTCACAGAAAGGGTGATTAGACACTGGAATCGGCTGCCCAGGGAGGCGGTGGAGTTCACTGTCCCTGGAGGTGTTTAAGGAACGACTGGATGTGGCACATGGTCTAATTGACAGGGTGATGTTTGGTCGTAGGTTGGACCTGACGACCGCAGAGGTCAAACCGATTGATTCCGCCCCTCCGTTTGGAAACGCGGGTTCGGTCGGGACTATCTCGCCGAAAGGCGCCGCCCGGGCCCTCTCCTGTCCCGCGGGAAGCGGCCACGCGCTGCACTGCCTTTTCCAACGGGAGAGAATTACTAAAAAAAAAAAAAAAATCGCCCTAAACCTGGGCACGGGGAGAGCGCAGCCCAGGCTGCACACAACCCCCACCGCCCCTCACAGGGAGAGCGCCCCGCCCGGCTCGGCCGGCCCCCGGGAGCTCGGCGCGGGAAGCGGCGCCCACAGGCGCCCCGCGCAGGCCGGGCCCTGCCCCCTGGCGGCCTCCGCGCCCGGCGCGCCGCGGTAACACCGGCCGGGCTGCCGTGAGGGCCCCCGAGCGCTGGGAAATGGCTACGGGATTGCGGCTAAAGACACCACTGAGAGGGGCCTCATTCATGTGTGTAAATAGCTAAAGGGGGTGCGAAGAGGATTCAGCCAGGCTCTTCTCGGTGGTGCCAAGCAATAGGGCGTGAGGCAGTGGGCAGATACTGATACACGGGAAATTCCACCTGGAACAGATTGTCCAGAGAGGTTGTGGGGTCTCCCTCTCTGGAGATGTCAAAGAATCATCTGGACACAATCCTGTGTCAGGTGCTCTAGGATGATCCTACTTGAGCAGGGAGACTGGGCCAGATGACCGTCCGTGGTCCTTTTCAGCATGACCCATTCTGTGATTTAATACACAGTACATACACCATGCCCTCCTAGCAGGGCCTGAGAGCAGCATTATGGAGGGCAGGAAGGCTAGGTGTGGGAAAGGAGGAAACCCGGGTACGGGGGTGAGCCTGTGGAGCTACTACCCTTGCACTGCACGCCTCCTGCGAGGAAGGTTTATGGGAATTCACTCAATTATCAAGGGAGGTCTATGCTAATTCACTCAAATATCAAGGGAAACTGCTACGGTGGTTTTCCCAGGAGGAGGCTCCATTCTTCAGCACTGTTGCTGGGTGTGCTAACCCCTTGATTTCCCTAAATACTGGGAATTTGGCTATATCATTTGCAGTAGTAAAAGCCTGTTTATGTTTTCTTGTTATCTTTTAATACAATTTTACTCATTTGTAGACTTGAAAGTGTGATTGTTCAAACCACTGTGGCAAACCTAGTCTCACAAACTGATGTTAACTGATTTATACGTAAGTTTGACCCAAAAACTTAAAGTACAGGTATCCCTATACTGGGCACTCTGGTGGGGAAAACAGGACAGTCGGTTCCCTGCTCTGGCTGCAGGTACTGTGTGGCCTCAGGAAAGTTATTACTTGGTTTCTTTTTCTTAAATCAGGTTTGGGGCAGGAGATTGTTTGGTAAATTGTTCGCACCTTGAGCAGTGATATTAAAAAAAAATAGTAACGTTAAAGGGGTAGGAAGGGACCTTAAAGACCATCTAGTCCCACCCCCCCTGCAACAGGCAGAGACACCTCCTACTGGATCAGAGCTGCATCCCAACTGGCCTTTAACATTTCCAGGGATGGGGCATCCAGAACTTCTCTGAGTAACCTGTTGCAGTATCATCTCACCACCCTCACAGTAAACAATTTCTTCCTAATATCTATACTAAATTTCCTCTCTTTCCATTTGACCCCTTTAGTCCTTCTAATACTGTGGGCTCTAGCCCAAGCATGGGCACATAAGGCCAATTTATAGCAATCCTTTAGAGACCAGCCTGAGCATAGGATCAGGCACATGGTGTCCCCAAAAGGCAGCTCTCCTCTGGATGCACATTTTCCCTTGTTTGGACCAAGACCAAACCCATGGACACAGGCCGGCAAGGTTCAGTGGCCAGCATGAGTCAGCTCGAGACATTGTGACCCATGCAAGCCTGGAAGGGGGGAACAAGGAAGGGGGCCAAGTCCCTGCTTTCTTCTCCTGGGATCAACTGCCTCAGCTCCCCTTCCCTTCCCGGTGGGTCTCTGCCATCACTGGGCAGGGCAGGCTCAAACAATCACAGACTTGTTAGGGTTGGAAGGGACCGCCGGAGATTTTCGAGTCCGACCCCATGGCAAGGCAGGGTCACCTCGAGCAGGTGACACAAGAACACATCCAGGTGGGTTTTCAATGTCTCCAGACAGCAAAAATCCAGGACCTCCTCAGTCAGCCTGTTCCAGTGCTCTGCTCAACGTAAAGGTCTTCCTCACACCGAGATGGAACTTCTTATGCTTTCAGTTACAGACACTGCTCCTCGCTGTCTCACAGGGCACCACTGAAAAAAGTCTGGCACCATCCTCTTGGCACCTGCCTTTGAGATATTTGCACGCATAAGCGAGGTCCCCTCTGTCTTCTCGGGCGCCATTTCGGCAGGCCCGGGCCCGCTCCCGTCGCTTCCCGGGCCGGGCGGCGGCAGAGGGCGCTGGCCGGGGCGGCGGGAGGAGGCCGCCAGCCGCAGCCTTATCAGCGCGCCGCAGGCCGGGCCGGGCCCGCGCGGTCGCGGGTTCCCTGCCGCCGGCCCATGGGCGGCGGCGGCGGCTCGGAGGCGCCTCCTCCTCCTCCTCCCGCCGCAGACCCGCGCGGCGGGGACCTGCGACCGCAGCAGCAGCTCGGGTGCCGCGCCGGCCGCATGGCGGGCTACGCGCCGCGCCTGCCCTGGCTGCTGCCGCTGCTGTGCCGGGCGGCGCCGCCCCCCTGGGCTCGGGCGGCCGCCGGGCTCCGTGCCCCGCCGCTCCCGCCCGGCAGGTGCGGGGCGCACCCCGCGCCGCCTCTGCTGCTGCTGCCGCCGCTGCCGCCGAGATCCCCGTCCTACCGCCGCCGCCTCCTCCCCGCCGCAGCGGCAGCGGCGGGCGGCGCCCCGCGCTCCCTGAGCAGCGCGGCGGGCACGGAGCCGCCGCGGGGGGCTGCGGGCGCTCCGCCGCGCTTCGAGGCTCGCAGGCTGCTGGCCCTGGCGCACCCCGAGCGCCGGAGACTGACAGGTACCGGGGCCGCCCCGGGGCTTTGCCCGAGCGGGAGGGGGCGGCGGGCGCCCCGCCCGGCGGGGCTGCCGGGGCCGGGGTGCGCGGCCGGGCTGCGCCCCCGGAGCGGACGCCGCCGGGGCGAAGGAGAAGGTCGTGCTTCCCTGGAGAACCGGCCCTGCTGGCAGCATCCCAGCACAGCGCGGAGTCTTGGAGCGAGCCTTTCATACGTGTGAAAAGCTAAAAACATACATTCTGTCCCCTCTTCTCACTTTGCCATCTCTTAATCTGTTGGTTTTTGAAGGGAAGGCAAAAGTTTTGGAAGTTAAAAGAACTCGGTTCCGTTTGTTTAATGCCTCTGTGCATGTTCAGTGCTGGCCTCACAACCTCCCTGCGATAAAATTGGGCACAAGACTACATGAAATTAAGTAAAAAGGGGAACCTGATGAGTTTAATTTTTAAAAATAATTTGGAATTCTCTCCCTCAAGGAATTTTACTTAAAACTTTTGTAAGGTGTTTTGATGTTTTAGTAAGATATCTAGTGCCTGTGCAGTGAAACCAAAACACTGTGGCTGTATAAATTACACCCTTAACACTGATATTTTCAGCATAGTATAAATGAACTTTTCCTGACATTTCTTCTCATGGGTTAAAATGATAATAATAGCTGTTGGTAAGAAAACAATGTCAAATTATTATATGTTTTGGGTTTTTTAAGGTATCTCTGTTGGCAGACAGTATGTGCACTGTCTCATGAGTGAGAGGCCTGTAGTCCTCTGTAAAAATATAGGTAGTTCCCGTGGACTGAGTAAATGGTGTTTGAGAGTTGAGGTAGTTAGACATATAAAGAGGTGGTTTGTGGAATAAAAAATACTTTGCACAAAATTTTATTCACACTGGATATTTACAGAGTTTCATTACATGTTGGTACTATGGTCCAACATAATTTGGATCCAAATGAATGTTTATAGATTTTGGGCTACCTGCTGGTTTTACAATGAAGTTTTAAAAGCCTGTGGTTTTCCCATTTAAATTTAATCAAGTAAATAAATCAGTTATTTTAAGGCTGGCTTTTAGGACCCTAGGCTTCTGAATAACTGAAAATTTAATTCAGTTCACTTTCCTGGGCACTCACTCCCAGCTTGTTTATCACAGGCAGGGTTACGGTATGCTTGTTTGTAATTATGTTTTGAAATAGAGAAAAGTATCCTTAGTCTGTGCAGTCTGCTGATGGTTTTATCTAAGTAATCAGCTAGCCCAGTTGCTAAAAACATGCAGTTTTGTCTTTTAAGATAACAAAATGGCTTGAATTAAAGTTTAAAAAAACCCTAACACAACAAGTTGATCATATCAAGTCATGATGATGGAAAAAATATGGAAATGTAATGACTGCTTTTCAGTGTTTGGTTGGTCTTCATTCTGGGGGAGGAGTGAATTTATGTAGCATTCTTCTTTACTGACACTCTGCTTAAGGGAAAATTTGTAGTTAAGTTGTAATTAGGTGGAGAGATGGAAAAGCTAACAGGAAAAATTATTCTGGTCATTATAGAGTGCAGGGATAACAAATATGGCTAAAGTGCATTATAGGTGGTTGGGCAATTGCAGGTACCCAATGTTAAAATAGTTGCATTTTGTTCCTGTTGCAGCTCTGTGCAGAGAAACTAGTCCTTAAAAACCTAGTATGTCTGGGTTTGCTCCATTCAAAAAAAGGAAGGTTAACAGTTTCACTATATGAAGCAATGAACCAAGGGTAAAACCTTTAATTTCCTCTTCGAGTCCATATAGCTGTTAAGCAAATGCCGCGAGATCTCTTCAGAGGTGTTGAGATCTCTCCAGGTGCTGTTCAGTGCTGCAGGAAGGTCGAGTTCTTCCAGGTTTTCTGTATTGTATAGAAGAGGCAGCTGGTAACCTAGGGCTGTAGCAGTACCAGTGTGGAGGGCTGTGTGCCTTTGCTGGCACCCCACATGGCAGGAGTCAGGATGCTCTGCCTGCTCCTTGCGGCTGTGAGCTGAAATTCACAGTCTCAGAAGGTGAGGTGGTTGCCATGAGGACAGTGGAAGAGACTGGGAGCACAGGAGGATTTATGAGGAAGTTGAGCAAGCCTAGCTTCGCCCGTCTTGGTGCGCTGGGGAAGTGGCGTCAGCTGATGAGGTGCAGGTCCAGAGGTGAAGGTGACCTGCTCCCCTTGTGATTGGCAGCAGAGGAGAAGGTCCCATCTTGCTCTGTGCAGGGCCTCTTCACCATCCAATGGCTCAGGAAGAAACGGTGTGCTCTGGCCCAGACTTCCCATGTGCAGGCACACAGCACCTCTTGCAGCAGGAGCTTCTTACCCTCTGGAGGCTCCTAGGAATGAAAATAAATGTATCAAATGTCATAATGTCCAAAAAAAAGTATCTGCGTAATATGTTCCATGTCCAGTTACTTCTGCAGTGGGGTAGAGCTATGAATGTATTTTAAATGGGACATGTGTGTTAAATTTTGTTGTTTGCAATTAAAAGTGGTAAAAAAAAAAAGCCCAAATACTATGGTGGGAATTCGCTCTGTTTTGTGTAGTGATTAGGAGTTTGTAAATCCCGTAATACCTCCCAGGTTTAACAAAGGAGAGAAGTAGTTGTAGGAATTCCTTGGCTGATCTGGTGTAGTCAGGTAAGGTAAACCTGCATCTTCGGTTCAGTTCAGTTCCTGGGGAAGAGGACAGGGCCATTGTTGGAATTATTAAATCCTGCTCTGTGTGTGTGAGACCACAAAAATGCTTTTTCAAAATGATTCCTTTTATATCTTCCTGCCTCCTTGTTTCTCCCCGTGAGAATCTGTCTGTTGCACTTTATCCAAACCACACTGGAAGGAAACAATAGTTGTATTGAATTGTAAAATAAGCACAAGGAACTCTGAGATTTTTTTAATCCCATAGCAAAGTGTGCGCTTTCTCTCTATCAAACTTTATGTGCACTGAGTAAGAAGTCTTGTTTTGTACACAGGTCTTCTTTAGAGGTATCCAAGAAATGCCTCTAAAGAAGGCATTAATATCTCAGATATTTTATTTGGTAATTTTTGGCAAGTTTGTAATAGCTGCTTTCCTACAGATTAAAATTTCAATTAAGTTAGGAGAGCACTGCTTTATTCATAATCGGATTTTATTTTACTTTAAAATTACACCAGGTGATGCACTTTGATTTTTTTGGAAGGCAATTTGTGGTTTTAAAATCGTGATTCCTATATGTATATATATGTAGAGGTAACTTGCTGAGTGTTTTCTCATGTGCAGTGCACCAATAAAATATAGGCTACATGCTTTTTGTTGCCTCTCCCCCTAGTTTTTCTTCTGATTTTGTCAATGTTTGGTATGAAATTCACAAAAGGTCCAAGCAGCCTTGCACCTTTATCACAGAAAGTTTGTTTTTCTGTGTAATTGGTTGTTTATTTTAAACTGGGGGTGAGCTGTTAGCGAAGCTACTTAAGTAAGATATTGCAGAAACAGTAGCTGCTTATCGCTGTGATCAGTTAGGTGCTTAGACCTTAATTTCCTTGGGAATGTTGTTGCTGCATTATTTGTGTGAACTGTGGATATAGAAGGAGTAATAGCTAGGTTGGTCTGACATAAAGACTGTCTTCTATACAGGGTAAATGTGAACAAGTTAAATGCTTTACTGTTAAATGCATGATAAAAAAAGAAGCCATACTCTCTCCTGCAAACCTAGAGTTATTCTGTTACTTTCTAGCATTTTGCGAGCTGTATTTTTTTTTTCTGAGCACAGTAACACCGTTGTTCTTAACAATGTAAGGAGTATGGTTCTAAAAAGTTCTTGCATAATAATAGATGCAGTGCAGATGCCATATGTGAATTTACTTTAACAGAAAGAAAACCACACCACTCATACCTAACCCAGAACTATACAGAACATCATTAAGTGCTCACAATATACTCTGGAAGAAGATTTTTGTCTTGTAATAAATATTTGCAGAGCTGACTCTTTGCAGGTTTGATACCTTTGCAGGGTTGATACCCAAAAATATTGTGGTACAGGATCCACCAAAAGGAAATGAACTTTATTTGACCAACAAATATAAAATTTACCAGTGCATCTTTCTCCCGTAAAAGAACAATTGAAGAGCCAAATCGTCCTGAATGCACATTATAATGTGGTAGGTTTTATTCAGCACTCCAAATGCCCTTGTGGAAGGCCAGTCAGTGTTCAGCTTAAAAATTGCCCACATACTAAGTAAAACTGCACAGACAACTGATAAAGGATAGACATTCATTGTTACTGGTAGAAAGATATTCCTCACAAATGCAAAGATTGTTTCTGAGCCACCAGCCCTCCATATTTAAATGAAACCAGGACAGTAGCTAAAAGATTTCAGGAAGTAATACTCATAGCTTATGGAATAGTAAAATCTAACTCCTGTGACCTGTTGCTGGGTTACTGTGCCCTGCCAGATCTCATCAATACCTCATTTTTCTGTCTTTCATCCCTGAATGGCTTGGATGATCTTAATTCATCTGTGGTAAAATCCTCATGTATTTGTCTTCAAAACAGCCCCTCACCAAACAGGCTTGCAAGTATTTTCTCTTCATACACTTCCAGATACTATAGTGGATGAGAAGGGTGCTCTGGTAAAAGCCAGCAAAATTAGAAACATTCACTGTCTTGGTGTTGTTTTTGTGTGTAGAAAATTAATTTATGATTCTTTGGAGTCAGTCTATGTTCTGAAGAGAGGTTTCTGATAGTTCTGCCTAGTTATTGCTTATAAATATTGTGGTTTATCAGTTGGCAACCTCATCCTCTTAGGAAGTTGCAGGTTTGCTGTCAAGAAGCAAGTCATGTTGGCCTTAACAGAGAGTATGTTCATCTTAATAGTGATAAAGGCATCACTTTGTGTAGCAATCTGGATTTCTGTGCAAGTAGACAAGCAAAATGTTTGCCTAATGTTTCCAAGAGGGTTGCTCAGCTGCTGCTGCAGCCAGCTTTCTTTGTCATTGCTCCTGTTGCCACTTTGAAGTCCTGGTTTTATAAGTTCCACTGATCTGCCTTACATTTTGTTTACTGTCATGTCAGAGCCTACCAAAAAATTACTTTAAAAAATAGAAGGGTGTGTTGTGGGTCTTTGTTTGATGTCATTTTCTGGGTAACAGAATAAGCCATGTGAAACTAATACTATAGAGTTTACTCTGACCTTTTTTTCTATCAGCAACAGCCTTCAGTGTCACTGGCTTGTCTTCATATCTGGTTGCTGAACACATTGAACTCCTCCCTTCAGCCAGTTATCAGCATGACAGCTCCTTTGAAGGAGGCCATACAATAAGTGTTCGCTGGTTCCTATTTTTTCAACTAGTCAACATTTCAAAAGAAACAAAAAAGAGCAGCCACTTGGCAGCTATGCTATTTTCTACTTGGTCTGCTGGCATAATCAATGTGAGAGTTTCAGTTAGGGAACCTTATTGTACGTGTGATTTGTGGTTAAATTAATAAAGACATGTATGTTGCTTAGTTCAATAGTTTTCAGTTTGCTTTAGATAGTAGTATTTGCTTTTCATTCAACAGTTAAGGCTGTTGGAAGTAATTACAGTGAAACCCGTGCTAGTTTGAATGAAGAAGACCTGAAGATAAATTCAAGCCACTAGGCAGAAATATGTGAGGGGTTTAGCTATACAGTCCTCTTCCTTCTGTGAATATTTATATCTGCAGTTCATATGTACTGTTCCATCCATAACTGAGAAATTGTCTGGACTCATGCAGACTGAGCTGGCATGCAGTACTGTGCTTATAATCAATGCTTTTGTCCATCTCCAGCTGCCTTGGAGACCAACCAGCTTTTCCTGACAGGAAATAACCTGGGTTTTATTGGATTTTTCCCTGCTGCTTCACAGCTTGAATCACCATTGCTGCCAGGCTGTTAATAAGGCCATTCATTTTTAGCTAATAAGTAATACCCTTATGAGATGTGCCTATGGCATAGATCAATAATTTTTCACCAGAAAGTTTTTCACTTTCTCCTCTGGTTTCTTATAGTTTCTATAGCTTCAAATTAAAGATCCAAATCCTGTATCTTTCACACACTTGCTGCCTGGACTGTAACACAAGGGAAAGCTTGCAAATAAATCTTGGCTAAGAGGGACAGGCTGCAGCTATGCATTTTTTGTACTCTAAATTCTTCCTTATAAATACACAGCTCTATTTACAGCTCAAGAACAAACTGAAACAAAGCTTTCCATGTGTGTGAAGGTGGTAAGAGGCATCAAACCACCTGTGTCAGGTGTTAGAAATCCTGCTTACAGCAGTGTGCAACAGGGAGGCTGGCTGCTGTCTTCATCACAGAAGTGATACAAGAAGCTCAGTAGAATGGATCTAAACTTCAGGACTTTTTCAGCACAGTATATTTTTTGTCTTCAGAGACATTATTTGCTAGTAGTTTTGCAGCAATCCTATGAATGGTTGCTGTAAGTGTGTAGTTCTTGGAAAATGATGCTATATAAATGTCATTGTTTGTTGTGGTTTTCATATCAAGTTTGTTCAGTTTTCAATTAAGATGTGGTTTTTTCTAGCTCTCAGTCTTCCAAGCTTGGCTTGACTTTTTAAAATTAAACTTTGTTCTTGGCTCAAGAAATTTCTTTGCAGATTTAAGTTCAACAGGCTAAGTTGTGGTCCAGTGTAATTTTCAGACTTTGTGATACACCTTCAAAAAGCTATATAGTCTGTTCCATGACTGATCCTGCACCTGGGATTCAAGAGCTCTGCTCATCAGCAAATGTACTTCTAATCAAGACTTATGCTATTTTCCTTTTAGACCAATAGTAAAGAGTAAAACTAAATGACTTTATAAATGTTTATAAAATTTAAAATTAAATCCTCAAGTTTATCAGTTAAGAGGAAATCAAATTTGGGGGATATGTTGGTTTCTGCTTTGTTTGGGTTTTTTTCCCCAATAAAATTGCATAGTTCTCAGATCAGATCTTTACTTCAGACCATTGTTAGCTCAAAAACAGACACCTGGAAGCTTCCATACAGTGACAAGCATGAATAATAAAACCCAAACCAAACAGGAGTTGAAGGATTGTGTGTAAGAATTAGGTAACTGTCAATGTTCTCTAAGGGTGACACCTGTGAAAAGTTAACCTTTTTGGATGGTTCTGTTGAAGATTAGACAAGAGAAGCGATTCCAGGACTGTGATTGTATACAGAGGCTTTTCAGAGTCTTAAAATATGCCTTGCCTAAGTTAATTTATACAGTAGTTTAAAATACCCCTTTCACTGGGTGTCAAAACTGCTGATTATTTCAATTGGCACTTGCAAGCTTAATAGAAATTTCAAATGAAAAATCATTTCATTTGTACTATTAACAATCTTGTAACTTCAGAATAACTTTCCTTTTTCTTGTTGATTTGCAGCTGCTGTTGGCTTTCTGGCAGTTTCCAGTGTCATTACCATGTCAGCTCCTTTCTTTATGGGGAAAGTTATCGACATTATTTATACAAATCCCAGTGAGGATTTCACGGACAGCCTGACCAGCCTGTGTGCCTTGCTGAGTGGAATCTTTTTATGTGGTGCTGCTGCTAATGCTACACGTGTCTACCTCATGCAGACTGCAGGTAAAAACAGAAGCAAAAGTGGTACTGAGAGTCATCTTGTTTCTTGCAGTCAGAGTATGTAATGATCTTAAACAAATTTTTGGCCATGGTCAAGAGATGATTTTGGAGTCAGTACCTTTTTTTAACCAGAGCAAAGGTAAACTAATAGTGCAAAGATATGTATGTTGGAATGATTGCTCATTTTTATGAGCAATATTTTATTTTATCTTTAAGATCTCATCTAACACTTCTTACCAGACTCTATTCCCTGTAACATGCCTTGTTCAGTGCTGTGCAGTCCTGTTATATTGTTATATTGTTGCTGTCTATGTAAAGTCTCTTGTGTCATGCTTGACTGACTTATGCTTTTGACAGGACAAAGAATTGTGAAACGTTTGAGAGCAACCATGTTCTCCTCTATTGTGAAGCAAGAAACGGCTTTCTTTGACAAGACCAGAACAGGAGAGCTGATAAATCGCTTATCTTCAGATACAGCCCTTTTGGGCCGCTCAGTGACTGAAAACCTTTCTGATGGGCTCAGGGCAGGAGCACAAGCATCTGTGGGGGTTGGAATGATGGTATGGTGGTCTCTTACTTGCTTGACACTACTTGTAGTTTCGCATTTGTTTCAGTTCTATTAGGTGAGTGTGAGTCCGACCAGTAACAATTGTGTGCTCTTGGGTTTGAGTGTATTTCACTGGTTATCTACAACAGATGCAGAGATTATTGCAGTAGGTGATGTGCCTGTAGCCAGCCACTTGATGTTTACTCACAAGCAATATTTGGAGGATGATGGATTGATATTAGCTACTGTTTCTACCCAAAGTTATCAAGCGAAATGTGGTAGGCAAATTGCTGAATTCCATTCTTACTGAAGATACTGAAATCAGTGATAACATTGCCATGGTTGCAGGTAAAATACGGTGTAATGGGCCTGATAGGAAGTCATTTAAGTTGGTTGATTCTGGTTAAGCAAAGGCAGCACCGCATATCTAATTAATGCCACAGATTTTCACAAGTTTTATTCCTTCTGCTTTAATCTGTCAGTAAAGAATATGTTTCTGTAGGAGCCTTGTTAATGGAGGCTTCCATTGAGGGTTATTTTGTGGCCTTAATTTTTTTATGCTTATGCATTGGTATGGTAATATCTGCTGTCTGCGTGGAGTTAAAAACAGACAGCAAATAGTCTCCTCATAAAAATAAGCATCCAATATTGTCATTAGAAAGTGTTGAGAGTTTCCACTATGAAACTTTAAAGCTTTAATATTTAGTCACTGATAAGAATTGCTGATAAGAATGACTTTCTGTGCTGTCTTACAAAAGGACTCCAAGTCTTTATCTTAACAAAGATAAAATGAAATAACTTTATATAATGCATCCTGCTCCAAAATACTGCCATGACATGGTTGTAAGAGGAGTACTATAAAAGTTTGCCAAGGAAAGGAAGAAGATATTATTATTAAATAATTATAAAGCCTATCAATTATGTTGATTTTGAATCTTTCTGGGGATTTTTGTTTTCAATAGAGAAAGAAAGCTGAAATTAAAACTCGTTAGATCTAAAGTCAGTAAATCTTATGAAGAGAACCTCTTTAGGTTCATTAGAAGCAATGATCATTACAAGTGATAAGTTTTGCAGCAATAAATTAAATACCGTGTTCCACCCATTCGTGGGTGCTAGGGAGTAATGGTGACTCCATCTGTTTGTTCCTCAGTTACCCAGAAGTACTGTATGATATTTCTCTACTCAGAGCTTCTGTATTACACCATCTATGTAATAGTTGTGAAAGCACTTTAGAAACTGTGTAATAGCTTATGTCTTTCAGCATCCCCAAGAGATTTCCTGGTAGGCCTGTTTAGTGGCAGGTTAAGGTGCTTGACTAAGACCACACAGAGAACCAGTGAGAAAGCTAGAAATTAAATCCAGATGGCTTTGTCTATAGTCCTTTGTTCTAACTTCCCAAATGCTGTGAAAGAATGGATATTTTGCCTGGAAAAAAATTAAAACATGATAAATGAAAGCATGGCAGCACTAAATCCCTACTAGTTTTAGAAATGTAGCAAGCGAAATTGCACTTCAGCACTCCAGGGATTATTTTTAATCTGAATGCTAAACTCTGACAATACCTTTTTCTTCTAGTTCTTTGTTTCCCCTAGCCTTGCTGCATTTGTTCTGAGTGTTGTGCCACCCTTGGCTGTCCTAGCTGTGATTTATGGCAGATACTTGCGAAAGCTTACTAAAGTTACTCAAGATTCTCTTGCAGAAGCAACACAGGTAACCTTTCCAGTTAACTTTAAAATTGCTCTAATGCATTGAAGTTAGTATCTCAAAAGTTACAGATCTGAAGACAGTTGTACTGTTAGTTCTGACACTGTGGTTTAGCACCTGAGTAGTATGACAGGTAAATGTCAGCAACACTTATTCACAGATCTCAAAAACAACCATGCTTCCTTTGTACGTAGCAATATAACACAGAGATACTAGGCCTTGAGAATTTGGAAATGTAAGAAATTACAAGGAGCTTAGACTTCAGCTTTGTGAGAGGAAAAAAAAAAGATCAGCCTATGAAGTCCTGTGGAAGTTGGTACCTGGACTTGGAAACTACTTGGATGATGGTTTTGAGCTTGAAGCTATCTGAAGCACACTAGATGAATGCTTCCTTTGCTAGCAGTTCCATCTCTGAAGTGCATCCCTGATGCTTGATCTTCCTGTCAGCTCTTAAATGTTTATGGGGCCTGTTTCTTAAACATTTTCCTCAAAGGCTTAGCATGGGGAAACATTATTATAAAGCATGGAAATATAATTAGGAAAGCTGTAGTTAAAATAGTCACAGTTGCCAGCTGTTATAAACTTGGGATGTCCTTTGTAGAACTGCCTAAAAGGAACATTAGCCCTCTTCCGTTTGTCTTCTTCAGACTGTGTTGGTGGGAAGCTTGTGCCTTTGTAAACCAGGTGTGGGACTTCAAATGAACAAGCAATTGTTGTGTTCCATTCAAATTTTCAGGTTGAATGAGAGATGAAAGAAGGAAAATTATTTTTTGTATTATACTTTTACTTACAAAAGGGGAACTTGTTTTTTCTAAGACCATCACAATGTCCATTAACAACTTAGTGTAAGTGGATACAATTGAGGTATTTTAGAATTAATACTTTGCTGTTTAGAAGTTAAAATACTAAGTTGAAATGAGACATTCCTAGTTGGGCTAAATTAATTCCCAGCATTGCTTTGATCAAATGAGTGGAATTGTTTTAGGAAATAACTGCAGGCTTTTTTGCATGACTTAGTATGGAACAGATATTCTTTATTTTTTCCCTTCCCACATTGTTATTACATATTGTGAATAGTAACTTCCCTATGGGTGTTGTTCACACCAAATTTTTTAACCCTACTTTTATATTTTTCTGTCTCTGCTAGCACTTAAGAAAATCTTGAGGGTTGTTTTTAAAACTGCCTGGGCATGCAGTTTGCTTTTAACTTAGTAGAATTTAAAAAATGGGGTTTGGAGTGGGGAGAGGAAGGCATGAGAAATTTTCCAGTGCTATCCAAAGATACGTAGATTAGTGAAATGATATTGGTTTAACTTTCAGGTGATATGTAATGCGAGCATTTCAAATTGTGTGTCTCTGTGGATCTGTTTTGTGCTTTGCTTCAATGCAGTTAGCTGAAGAGCGTATTGGAAACATCAGAACAGTTCGAGCTTTTGGGCAAGAAATGGCTGAAATGGAGAAGTATACAAATAAAGTTGATTATGTGCTACAGCTGGCTAGAAAAGAGGCACTAGCTCGGGCAGGCTTCTTTGGAGCTGTAAGTATATTTCATGAAAGTAAGCCAACCATGTTATGCAAAGTGTCAATTATTTTAAATTTCCCTATGATACTTAAAAATCTGCAAGTAAATGATTGAGAATAAATTGAATGTATAAAACTGTGGGAAGACTGGGCTTAAATCAGCCTAAACTGCTGTGAAACTGCATTTCAAGATAAAACAGTATGATAAAGTCACTATAAGCCTCAATTTCTGCACCACACCCCATAGCAGGGGACTACTTATCTGAGGCCACACCTTCTATTCAAGGAATGAAACCAGTGGAGACCTTCCCCTACCCTTAGCATTCAGAGGTTTGGCTCCCCAGTGAGAGGAGCATCAATCATAGGAAGGTGGGGAGTGCACAGGTAGGGGAGGAAGGCTTGGATTTTTCCATAACTGTTTGTGTAATTGAATTCTAAAACTGGAACATAACTGCAGACTATCAATTCTTCCTTGGTAATGATGGTTGAGAATAATGTTTAGTGTTCCTTTCCACCATGGGGGAAAAAAAAAAGCCAAAAAAGAGCTGCTTGCTTTTTGAACACTTGTTGGATAGCACAGTGCCGTGGATGTCTGTCTGGCTGTTGGCTGCTTTACATTAGAATTGTTGAATTTACCTCAATCCTCCAAAAGTCTAGATACCTATAGTGTGAGAGTTCTTTTCATTACAAGGAAAGTTCTGAAACAGCATTTTAGAGGATGAAATTTAAGATGTATGTGACAAAATCTGCCTTTTCCTTTTTCCTTAGACTGGCCTTTCTGGAAACTTAATTGTCCTCTCAGTGTTATACAAAGGAGGATTACTAATGGGCAGTGCCTACATGACAGTTGGTGAACTCTCCTCTTTCCTAATGTATGCTTTCTGGGTTGGCATAAGCATTGGAGGTATGGAATGGGAAATTAGATTTTCTTCATGTAAAGGCATTATAGTCATTATAGCGGTGGGAGGGAAGTAGCTCTTAAAAAAGTCTTCCAAAGGAACTTCTCAAGAAATGATTTTTTTTTCTGAAGAGTTAATGAAAATAATAATCTGTAACTTAATATAAGCCTTCTTTTTCCCCAAAAGAAAGGTCGGGTTTTTTGTCAATTTGTGCATGTGACAGTATATATTACTTTAATTTTCTTAAGGTCTAAATTAAGATACTTGCTGTATTGTGTAAAGCAATAAAATATTTGGGTCTATGTTAAGCATACTCTATTTAGAAAGGCATGTAACATTTAGCTGTAATTCAGTATAGAGTGTCCTCAACTGGAAGAGTAAACAAAGGGCCAGCAGAATACTGCACTCAGTGCTAACCTTCTGGTTTTCCTTACTCACTGACTCCTCCTGGAAGCCCACACTCTGTAATCTACTGGCCCAGCAACAAGCTGTTCATCTTTTTGTCAGAGCTGTCTTCTTGGCTGCATACAGGCAAAAATGATGATAAGTTGCTCAGAAGCTCTACAATTCACTGGAAGCATTCTTTAAAATGAGCATGTTCATTCTGATAGACTAGGAGGGCAATGCAGCTTTTTCTTTTTTAAGACCAGGTCTGATATCACAGGGAGCACAAAGATCTGTTTGAGGGCAAAATTTAACAAACGTGCTTCCTTGTATATCAAATTCCAGTGGCATCCATTCCAACTACCAGCCCCCTTTCTTCTCTGCTTAAATCATTGAAGTTTGGTCAATGGAGAGATACCTGACACTTTGAAAACATGGGGCAAGCTAATATTAAATAAATGAAGACTAGAAGCACTGCTAAAAATATCATTGAATTAGCTTTCATTTGCTATAAAAACATACTTTTAAATTCTAGGTCAGATTATTGTAGAATGTAGTTCTGCACAGAGCTCATTTTCATGGGGACTCTGAAGCAGAGGTGTCTTGCCACAAGAGGCCTGCCTTCCTAGATGCCTACAAGGCATATAAATCTTCCAAGGGCTAAGTCTGCTCTGTATATGTCATCAATGCATATAGGAGTCGATGCAACAACTGTGAAGTTCACTGCATAATCTGTGACTTTGCCCTTCTTTGTTGTAAGTTTGCTGTGTTTTCTTCCAAACACAGAACATGGGTTATGAAAAATAAACATGTTTTCTAATTTGTGTTTGCTGTCCATATTATATAATGTTTTGTTTATGAGTGGTTGTGGATTTGCAAACCTCAGTGTTTGAGTTCAAAGTTGCTCTGTGAAGCTTATGCCTTCCCCTGCCATGCCCTGCTCTAGGATGTGATTCTGTGGCTCTTTTTTCCAAGCAGGCAGCTTCTCACCATGGCTCTAGTGTTGCAAACTTTCAGATAGTCCTCAGCAGCAGCATGATGAAACATCCTGCCTACACTTACAGACTTGAGACCTTAAGCTGAGCTTCTTGCTCTGCAAAAGTAAACCAGTAAATCCATTATATATATGTATTTAGATTTACATATTTTTATTTGCACCTTCATTTTTCTGCCGTCCTGAAATAATTCTTAAGCACTTTCCAGGAATTCAAAGGTCATGAAATCGTTGTATTTCTTTTGAAAGGCACACAAAAATTTAAGAAATTGGACATCTTATATCTATGTACTACTCCATTTTTAGTTCTGTTTTTGTTTCTGTGTTTATGTCAGCTGGAAAGCCCTTCAACCAAGCTACTTTCAAGATGATTCACAGATCTGCTAAGAGCTGGGACCCAGAAATATGTGCAGGCTTCGTTCTTTGCTTTTGCTTTCTCCAGTACTGTTTGAAGTATTCTGGCATGGGAGACACATTTCTTTCCATTGTCCACTCTCCACCCACCTTCTCAAGCACCACTTCAGCCCTGGGTTTTGTGCCCTCTCTCTGCTGTAGCTGACTCAGCCAGGCTACCCTGTGTTAGTGTAAACCTATCTGACAAAGAAGAGCATTCAGAATGCTCTATTCTACTGAATGGTCTGGGAATATAGCTGGTTGAATGCAAAGCCATTTTCCTAAAGTTGGATGCTGTTCTTCCTGACAGGTGAATGGGAAAGGCTGTAGTGTATACACATAAGCCAGAGTGTATTAACATTTTCTTTTCTTTGGAGTGATTTCTTTTACAGATAAAAAGAAGAATGGTGAATAAGGGTTATTGGCAGCTCTCAAATGAGACTAGATAGGATTTAACACTTTTAACAGTTTGTTGGAATAAAAATGCTCTACACATCTGATCCTTCGATGCTGCTGCTGAAAAGTATAATGCTATTTTTATCTCTTCTATGTCTTCCATTGCATATGGATGCATAATACTGTTCTGCTTTCTGTTTAGGTCTAAGTTCCTTTTATTCTGAGCTTATGAAAGGACTAGGTGCTGGTGGACGTCTTTGGGAACTTATTGAAAGGAAGCCCCAACTTCCATTTAATGGTAGGTTCTTGGTTTGTTACTGTTTAAAGGTTGATTTTGTCTTACAGGTCAGCAATACTTTAGAAAGGTGTGTGTAACACTTAAAGGTAGTACTGACTTAGATAATTTTCAAAGAAACTAAATATAGTCATAATCATCCTTCTGATTTTACCTAAGTACGAAACAGATGCTGAAAAATTTCTTTAAAAAAATTTTAGAGGCCAAAAGGTTAGCTTAATTAATTACTTTTGGTTTAATTATTTTTTATTTATTTAATTCAGAATATGATTTTGAATCATATTACTTTCTAGTTTATGTGACTGAGGACATGGTCATTTCTAGCTTTTTGGAATTTGTTGATGTCATCACTACTTCCTCTTGATTCAGCTTTAGAGCGAAAAGAGTGGAAAGAAGAAAAAGGAGAGGAGGGAGGAGCTCTTTGAGATGGCTGTATCTCATATTTCCACTGAATAGTTTACCATGCTCATCTCTAATGGCTCAGAAATGATCAGAGAAGCTTTCAAAACCAGGTGGTTTTCATTAAGAGTATTGCAAGCTTAAACATTTCATACTGATCCAGTGAAAATCAGCCCATAGTAAGACATGTTGATATGAGTCCTAACTTGCAAACACACAATTTGAGGCCTTTCAGCAGCGCATACTAAACTGAGTTTTTGATCTGCCAGAGGAATCAGGGACTGAGGCATGACTGGGGAATAAAAGTGAAGGGTAGGGCTGATAGGGGGACTTCTGCTTCTTGGAATAGTATGGATGTGTAGCTACAGCAGGTGTTGCTTTTGGAGTGATTTGCACATTTCTCCTTGCAGTAATACTACCCACATTTCTTCTTTATTTGAGCAGGCAAGATTTGATTTTTGTAGAAATCTGGTTGTTGTTGATGACAGCAGATACCTTGGGAACAAAGAATAATGTCTTTTTTCTTGTGTCTAGAATCCAAACAAGAGACAAGTACATAGCTTTTAGATATTATTAGTGATGTATAGAGGAAGGACTTGTGGTAGCAGACTTCCTGTATTGCAGTAGATTCAGTGTTTCAGGCCATGGATAGACTCTGCAATAACTACAACTGAGCCTTAAGATAAGTGATTACTTGCTGCCGTGGTAATAAGGATTATGCTGCTAACACAGGATTTAGCAAAACACATTTCTCTTCTGAAAAGGAGGTTTACAGGCTATTGTGGAAACATTATAGTGTGTATGTCCATTGGTTAAAGTCAAGGAAGGAATCTGGAATTGCATGCTTTTGCCTTCTCCATTCCAATGCTACTGTCATTAAACTGAAAGCCTAGAGAAGAAATGGAAACCTGGAAAGAAAGAGCAGAAATAGTGAAATCTTGATTGCTACTGATGGGTGTCTTTGTTTCCTATCCACAGTTACTGTTTAACCAAACACTGGCATGTACTACCCCATGCTATGGCTGGTTGGGAGTTACTTGTGTGCTGCACCTGAAAAGAATTAAGGGTTTGAACTGTGCTTCTCCAGCACAAACAAACATGACTCGGGTATTGCTCTAGTACTGCCAGTTTTTACAAAGTTGGTGGGAACTTCATCTTTTGGAAATGCAGCCCCACTTGTCCAATTAATTTGCTTTGTATGGATATGTGTCACTGGGTTTTAACAGGGCTTGAAGAAATTTTGTTTCTTTGTCTTAACAATTTATCAGCTTTTTCTAATAATGATATTAAGAAACTTGTTTAAGTCAAATGCTGTGTTCCAGAAAGAATCTGGTTTTATTTAACTTTGGTAGTTTTTAATTCATGGTGGTTTCATTGATGGAAAATTTCACAAAGTGGAATTTTCATTTCAGTGAGCTGTTGCCCAAGAGTTAGACCTCTGATTGGTATTTGAATTTATTAAATATTCTTTCCACTGAAGGGAGAATATAAAACTAAAAATTGTCTGTTAGTGCAGCAAACGTAGCAGCAGCTTTATTCCAGTGACAGGAACTGCTCTTGTTCAGAGGGGGGTGCTTCAGGTGACTTTTGTGGCTCGGTGAAAGGGCAATAAATGATTTGCAATGTTTATCTTTTTGTGTTCTGTGGCAACGGGACTTTGGCCTTCACCAATGCCTTTTTATTTCATGGCTCCTAATTGACAAAGCTTTTGTAAATTTTGTAAATTGTTTACAGTATGTTCACTAATTCAGATAATTCTATGAGAAGTGATTGTTGTTAGTCGTTAGGTATTAGCAAGATGCAAATTCTCCCTCTTGCTGGAGGTAGCCTACAGGTTCCATGCTGGTGAGCAACCTGAAATTGCATTCAGGAATGGTTGGTATACCACACTGATTCACTCATGGCTGAAATATAACCACTGTGGTCCTGAAGTGTGGCTTGCAGTTATCCATAGATTGCATGTGGAGATAGATACTTCTATTGAGTGTCTGTAAAGCAAGGGCTTTACGAGGGCTGAGCTAATTTTTGTTTCTGTTCACGTTTCTGTATTTTATTCTTTGTTATATAGAGGGAATCACATTAGACAAAGACGTATTCAGAGGTGCTTTGGAATTCAAAGATGTTGAGTTTGCATATCCAACACGTCCAGAAGTATCCATTTTCAAAGATTTCAGCCTTTCCATTCCAGCTGGCTCTGTTATGGCTCTCGTTGGCCCAAGTGGTACAGGGAAATCAACAATTGTATCCCTTCTGCTGCGGCTGTATGATCCTATCTCAGGTATGGTTTGTGTATAGCTCTCATTTGGAGCAGTTCATGCCTTGCATCTCAGATAAACCTTATAAACAGCTAGGGTTCCTGTGCTTGAGCTCCATGTCTCCTTCTGGGGTGTATGGTTACCTCGTGGTGGTGCCTGCATAGCTTTGCATTTCTGACCCACCGGTAGAGTGTGTGATTCCCCAGGGGTTGTCATTCTCAGCTGTTCCTTCAGACTCTTTCAGTACGTGTCAAACACACTTGACTTCACTGTTTCCTAACTTAAGGTACTATCACCGTTGATGGCTTTGATATCCGTCAGTTAAATCCACTGTGGTTCAGGACAAAGATTGGAACAGTAAGTCAGGTAAGGAAAAAAAAGAAATCCAAGTGGATGAAATTTTGTGATCAACTAGCTTTTCCTCACTTTCCTTTTTTTTAAAAAGACATAATCTTGCTTCTCCATGAAATCCCTCCATCTCACCATAACTGCTGTTGTGCATGCTTTGTTCTAAAAATAAGTATTTAGAGCCAGTTCCAGTATTCTATAGTCTGTTTTTACATAATCACAGAGATCCAAAATGTTAGTATAGAAGAAAAGTGTGCAGGTGGAGACTGGAAGGTAAATTGCTGTAAATTGTGTAGGTATGACCAACCTAATGCTTGCTATAATTTGTTGAAGAAAGTAACAAAAATCTTAACACTTAATTACCTTTTCTATTGATGAAAGTCACACAATCATATTTTACACAACCATTTAAAAAACTGACCTTCTGTGCTCTGAATAGTTTCCAGGAAACCATAATCTCCATTAGGAAAGCATGAAAATACAGCACAGGTAGCACTTACTTACTTTTATAGTAAGTATCACCTTCCTAGCAACCTCCAGACTCTGGAAGTCAATGGTGTCTTAAAAATAAGCTATTTTATCAATTAAAATGTTCATTCCCTCGTCTCCCCAGATACTTCACAGTGCAATTAACTGTTAGGCTGATGTTCTGGTTAAAAGAATAAGAGTAACTGAGTATTTGTTGCATTTCAAAACACTTTCCTTATGTAACAATGCCACCAAAAGCTTTTCTGCAAAAATTATTTTCTTGTTGGCACATTAGCATTTTTCTTTTTGAAATAATCTGTTCAATTTAAATTACCAGTAGGAGGTCAATACTGGTATTCAAAGAACATGACTCTACTTTTTAAACAGAGCTCACTTACCTTGTTTCAGACATTTTCCCATTGTACATCACTTGTCCTATCACAGTTCTCTGTTGCAAGCTTGAATACAAATTAAATGCACATAATGCCATAAAATCTGTGTAGAGATTAAGAAAAGAATCATCATTGTTGCAAATCACAGAACATTTTGCATTGGAAGGGACCTTTAAATGTCGTCTAATCCAATCCCCCTGCATTGAGGAGGCACAACTAGATGTGGTTGATCAGAGCCCCATGCTTGAATGAGCCTGACTTGGAATGTTTCCAAGGATGGAGCATCCACTACCTCTCTGGAAAACCTCTTCCAGTGTTTCACCACCTGCATTGTAAAAAAGTCTTTCTTATATCTAATCTAAACCAGCTCTGCTTTAGTTTAAAGCCATCACCCCTTGTCCCATGACAACAGGCCCTGCTAAAAAGTGTTTCCATTTTTCTTAGAGCCCCCACTTTAAGTCCTGTAACACAACCATCAGGTCCCTCTGGTGCCTTTTCTTCTCCAGGCTGAACAGCCCCATCTCTCTCAGCCTCCCCTCACAGGATAGGTGCTCCATCCCCTCCATTGTGATGATATGAGGCAAAATACAAAGGAAGGGCTTTTGATGTTTGAATGTATAGCTCTTCCTAAACTTTTCCTAAAATATTAGGAATTGATAGGTATGTTTTCTCAGTTAAAAAAGCAACTTAATTTTTAATTGGTTTTCACTGTCCACATTGGTATTAGGGGAGGAGGTTTTTTATTAGTCTTTTATTCAATTAACTCTAGCTTATGTATTATTTTATGGATATTGTATGTGGAGTCTTGTAAGTGGGATTTATGTTATCTGACATACTAGATAACACATGCACACAATTACAGATCTACCATACCAGTTATGTGTTTGCATTTGTCAGGAACCAATTCTCTTCTCCTGTTCTATTGCTGAAAACATTGCCTATGGTGCAGAGGATCCTTCTACTGTGACTGCAGAGGAGATTCAGAAAGTTGCTGAAATAGCAAATGCTGCTAATTTTATCAGAGATTTTCCAAAAGGGTTTGACACTGTAGTTGGAGAAAAAGGAGTTTTGCTTTCAGGTACGTCTTTATGTTGTTTATTTTAAAAATCTTGGTGCTATTGAGTGATGTAAAAATTCCGTCATTTTTTGTTACTATTTTTTTCTCCAAGCTGTGGCCTGCCATAAGTATTAAGAGAATCCACCCTTCATTCCCCACTAAAGCACATGGACCTAATTCTGCTCAGCCCCGGCATTCAGTTAAAATTACCTGACACCTGTTTTCCTGTTTCAATTTACTGATTATTTTTCCCCAGGTGGACAGAAGCAGCGAATTGCAATTGCTCGAGCTCTGCTCAAGGTAAGCCAGCACCCAAATAACTATTTAATTACTTCTTGGGGGGAAGCAGGAAGGATTAACAAGGATGAGGTATTTCAATGGGAGAGGCAGGAAAATATTTTGAAAAGGGAAAACTGCATCTTTTATGTTAATGAAGGGCTGAGTGACTTAATTAATGACAACTTACTTAATGTCAGTGCTTCTCCCTATATTTTAGCCATGTTTTTTGAAAGACTGATGTTAAATCATTGTAAAATGGCCCATTTCCATAAGACGAGGTCAAGGATGAAGGAAGACTTTAAGAATGTGATGCTATTAAACACATATATGACATGACTCTCTTCAGATCTCTATCATTCATGGGTTAATTTTTCTGGGTTGCAGTTTACTAGGACTTCAGATGCCTTGTCTTAGCTTTGAGGGGAGGTGGCCTGGATTTGGACCAAGGTGATATTTCAGGCAGAATGTAGTGTCATGTTTTTCTTTGAAGATTGGTGTGGGCCTAGCTTCAGGGCAGGCTCTGTGCTGCACAAATTTAAGGGGGCTTCTGAGGATCAGAACAACAGACAGTTTGGTTCATGGACAGCCACAGGGGCTTGCAAGGAGGCAGTTTGGTGCTGATGCTCAGCTGGAAGTTTTGATCCTTGCTGAACACGGTTTACATTCATGTTAAACCACACAGGTATCTGTAGCATCCTGGCATGCCCAGTTCTGCTAGATTAATAGGAATTTCATTACACCTGTTCTCTTTTACCACTAATGCTGAAAAGCTGATTGTATTTCAAGCCATGCATCTTATACAGTTCATGGGATTGAAGATTTAATGTTGTGGAAGTAAAAAGGTTATAAAAAATAAATGAGTAGTTGATATACTGGGATATTTGGGGGTGTAGTGAAGTCCTGTCTGTCCCAGATAAAGAGTAAAGCTTTTCCTCTCAACTTTTTCAAGGAAGTTTGGTTATTTTCTGTAATTCAGTAGTGAATTCTTCTAAGGGATTTGAGTGCTGGCAATTTTATTTTTTTTATAATCTAAGTGGGAGAAGTTCTTAAATGCTAGTTGTATGTGTTTTACCTGTGAGTGAAATACTGCTTGTTGGTAGGGCTTCGTTACTTTCAGTTACTAAGACAGTTTTATATAGCAGACTGATTGCAAGCAGAGGGTAGCTGAGCCTCTGTGAAAGAGCCACATAACAATGTAGAACTTTTGACCACAGTGCTGCCAAGAATGCCTTAAAAATCATCTCCCCCCTTTAGTTTGTATCTTTCAAATGGTTGTCCAGGAATAGTATTCTGCTGTTTGAGTTTGGAAAATTTGAAAATGGAGGAGTATTGGTTCCGTTTTGTCCTCTTAGCATTTAGATTTCTTAGAAGTAATACTTTGAATGACACTTTTGATGAAGTAGGTACTCTTACTTGGAGTTTTAAGCTATATGAATCCTCTTCTCTATTGACATAAATATTCAGATCTTGTTTAATTGTTATTATAACCAATTTTACTTTCTTTTTCAGAATCCTAAAATTCTTCTGTTAGATGAAGCAACAAGGTAAGAAGAAGAAACTTAGAAATTATGTACCTGTAAAACTCAGATTTGAGAATTTTCTTTTCTTTTCTTTTCTTTTCTTTTCTTTTCTTTTCTTTTCTTTTCTTTTCTTTTCTTTTCTTTTCTTTTCTTTTCTTTTCTTTTCTTTTCTTTTCTTTTCTTTTCTTTTCTTTTCTTTTCTTTTCTTTTCTTTTCTTTTCTTTTCTTTTCTTTTCTTTTCTTTTCTCGTTATACATTATCTAGCCCCTTATTGCTCTCTAGTCACAAAAAAGAATGTGCCTTCTAGAATGTGTGACTTGTTTAGGAAACCTATAATAAAAGGTGTTTATGCAAAGCAGAAAGGATAGCTGGTACATTGTGATTTTTCATGGAGTTACATTGATAATATATAACATGATTTTGAAACATCTGCTTAAGGCTTTTTGGGATCTTTAGTTTAAACTTAGATCCTCGTGTAAAAGAAATAGGATTATTGTGCAGTGTAACTGATTTTTTTTCCACCTACTTACTTTGGTGTTATTTCTCAATGCTTATTCTTGCATATGAGAATATGTCATGCCTGTAACTTGGAAGTGAGCACTGAGCATGTTCATTAAACTTTCCTGCAGTTCCAGTGGTTCATCTTCACCACAAATAGAGAGGGTTGGCAGTTTTGGCAAAATAAGCCTCATGCATACAAAACCAACCTGCCTTACAATAACAAATCTCCTCCTCTCTCCCATCCCCACCCCATTTGTTGCTAGTGCTTTGGATGCTGAAAATGAGTATCTGGTGCAAGAAGCTCTGGACCGGCTGATGGAAGGGAGGACAGTCCTAATCATTGCTCACCGTCTGTCTACTATTCAAAATGCTGATTTCGTTGCAGTCCTTGGCCAGGGTAAAATTCTGGAATGTGGGAAACATGAGGAACTACTTGCAAATCCAAATGGACTTTTCAGGAAACTAATGCAGAAACAAGCTTTTCTTCAGAATAATGATACTTTTGCATTGGATTTACAGTCCAGAGAAAAGGATGTATTAAAAGAAAATGTATGAGACAATGTATGAATAATTACAAACATCAAAGACTATAACTTATGTTTCAGTTATGTAAAGTAAATGTTATATTTTTCCAAAATGTACAAAATATTCTTTTGAAACTTAAATGTGTTTAAACTTTTTATTGAAAGCTTTTTAATAACTATTGTAACTTTTAAAAATATCTGTCACACTGAGATAATTTCAGGGTATAGATTTTTCTGCTTGTGTTATTTTGAGGCTGTCTAGAATCTTGTTTCCTGTAATGCACTATATGAAGATGTGTTCCATTCTCAAGTAAGTTCAGTATTTTAAAGGTAATTAAATGACAATCTTATCATTTTCATATCATTGTCTCTCTCATTCCCAGGAACTTTCATGTTTTGTGCTTGTCATTAGTCTTAAAATGCTGGAATTCAAAAATGCATGACACTAACACACTCTGAAAGTTCTGTCTGACTTCCACTACACAGTCCTTCCAGTTACGGTTTGTTCTGAAATGTGATTATGTGTTCTGAACTTGACTATGATCTCCATCTACAGTTCCTGTAGAGAATTACATATTAAAACACATTTTAGAGAGTAAGAAAGCACAAGTTGGAGGAAAGTTCTTTAATAAAACAAACAACCCAATGGAATAAAAGGCAACCAAACAAAAAAACTGACTTTACAAAAGGACAAAAGAAGTGTATTACTATATGAAGTCACATAGGAAAATCGAAAATTTGCATGTGTTTTCTTCCCTTTTCTATTTTCCCATTTCTTTAGTTTCACTTCCTTTCTAAGATGACATCCAAAACAACATGACCTCCCACGTATGTTTTTGTCCTTTTTAAAGGCATATGTAAGTTTTGTATTGTTAATTAAAATTTCAGTGATAGAAATCATGAGTTTTGCCTAACTACTCTATTAGAAACAACCAGTAAACAACCTTCTCAAGGACAACTAGTAAAATAGCAGCATTACCTTAATTTGAATAACTGCAGGGGGATATGTTTGGTAGCGAAGAGTTTGCCTCATGTTTCTGATTGAAGAGTCTCTTTCAATAGAATCTCTGGAGATGCAAAACCCCACAAGGAGATTTTACTAGAAGCTAGAAACTTCAGGTCACATTAAAACTCATCCATGCTAGGAAAACTTGTGGCTGGAAGACCTTATTGGCAATAGCTGAAATACCTAGTGCTGGGCAAGCTTAAAATGTTAGTGCCATTAATGGCACCTTGTGGAATATAGTGAAAGTATTAGAGAATAAAAATAAAATTACATCCAGATGTGATTGTATCTTCAGATAAAATTTTCCTAGAAGCATATGTTGTACTAAAGATATGCAAAAACTGTGACCCAATGTTTCATTTCAATGTTGACTATTAGTTAATGTATTTAGAGGGGTTTGCATCTTTAATCCTCACTCGTGTAATTTCTCCTTACGTGAGATCCAACGAGCCCCTTTATCCCTGTATTTACACGGGTTACAGGAATTACTTGCAGCTGAACTGAATGAGTGTTTCATGTCTTGTGTTCATTAGTTGTCCTGGCAGGTATTGCAGCTGAACAGAGAAGTGGAAAAGCTACACAAAAGCTCTAGTCCACCAAAAGGCAAATGTTTGTCATAGCAGGTACATTGGTTAGCAGACTTTATTTGAGTTAGAACCATCAAAAAACTCCTTGGGATATTTATGGGACAGTCAAGAACTGGTTAAGTCTCTAACTGGTATGAGTACAAATTACTTCTGTGTAGAAAATGAGATTTGAATGTTAAATTCTCTCCTGAAGATGGAGCTCTTACAGGGCTGGGACAGCCAAAGGAAGCCAACTAATTCCCTGAGGAAGTGTAGCTGCATATAGATAGGGTTCAATCAGCAAAACATAACTGCTCATGCTGCATCGCTTAAAATATTTTAGGAATGAGCTGTGAAGAGGAGCTTTCAGTTTTTCAAATAATTTGAATGTCACCAATCATCAATGTTGGGAAATGTGAATGTCATCTTGAATTTTCTTTCAGATTTTTCTGTATTTGCTTATTTGTGTGTGCATTTCCTAGTTTGTTTTTCTTGATGAAGTGACAGTAATCTAATGATTTAGCATCATATGTATAATTAAGGCTATATAGAAAGATACTATATTAATTTGGCAATATAGTGATACTCCACTAAATTTTAGTATTTTGCTTTTTGCATAAAATCAAAGCCAAAGGAGCTTATTTGAATGAAAAAGACAAAGCACTGACACTGACAGGTGCCTCATACTTCAGTCCTGCCAGATGAACCATCTCAAATTTATCTCATCTGCATTTGGGTTCAGTCATAGGGGACCACAATCTACATAGAAAGCCTAACAGCCCTGAATCTATCATCAAAGAACACAGTTTGAAAAATTATGCGATTTTTAAAATATTCTATTTTTAGCTAATTTTATCTGAACTGACTTGCTTTGTTGTTAATATACACTCAACTTCTTCCCCGAGAGGGTGGTACATAATTTCTGAGCTTTTCCATGCCAAGTGATGCCACTGAGCATTTAGTTCCCCTTGAAGGCTAAAATCTATTTTTATACCATAGAATAGCTGTAGTGCCTGGTTGATATTTACCATGGATGTGAAATGTACCAAGGTCTGCAAGGAATATGGTTTTGTATATTTATTTATTTAATTAATTAGAAATTTGGGGACAAACACAGGTATACACAGGCTATTTTAAAGATAAATGCGTCCTGAAAAAAGGGTCTTTGAACAGCTGCTACTGAAAAATGCGTCTTTCCAAATGGTCTTTGAACAGCTGCTTTTTGATCACATCCAGCTGGTTAGTGCCAGCTAATCGCAGGAACTCAGCAAGGAATGGTACCCAAAGGGAAAGGAAGACACCGAAGGACGGAGCACAGCTTCAGGAAGATCTGAGCGAGAGGACCGTGTCTCAGTTTGGCGCTGAGCGCCGGCGGCGTTGAGGAGCAGCCCAGGTCGCCATTCACCCCCTCAGGGCCAGGCCGGGTGCCCTGCGCCAGCGGCCGCCGCGGGGTTGCCACCGCTCCCCGGCAGGGGCCGCGCCGCGCTCGGATCCTGTTCGGCTGCACCCGGTCTCACTCGGCTCCTCCCGGCTCCGCCCAGCTCCTCCCGGTCTCACTCTGCTCCGCTCGGCTCCTCCCAGCTCCTCCTGATCTCGCTCGGCACCGTTCGGCTCCGCCCAGCTCCTCCCGGTCTCGCTCGGCACCGTTCGGCTCCGCCCAGCTCCTCCCGGTCGCGCTCGGCTCCCGGCCGTTCCCGCGCGGCCCCGCCCCGCGGTGACGCGCTCAGCGGGCGCCCGGCGGGAGCGCGGTGCCGGTGCCGCATCCACAGCCATGTTCCCGTCGACTCCCGCCTCGCCGCGGACCCCGGGCGGGTCGGCCCGCAGGCCCCTGGGCAGCGCCGCGCCCAGCCCTCTCTCCCGGCCCGGCGGCAAGAAGGGCCTGCCGGTCGTGGCGGCAGCCGCCTCCCCGGTGCTGTTCTCGCCGGCGGCGCGGAGGAGCGGCTCCCTCTCGGCGCGGTGAGTCCCGGCCCGGTCCGCTGTAGGGTGCCCGAGCCAGTGTGGGGTACATTATAGTTCTGTACATTAAAGCCGTACTCATACGGCACCACGTGTTCGGCGTTATGGGTAACCCCTTACTCGCTTTTGAATTCGCGGGTTCCTCACATATGTCCCTGTGTGATACGAGTATGATATATGAAAATTCTAAGAACTTCCGTATTTATAAGGAAGATAAAATAGGCAAAGTTTAGGCATTTCACACCCACCCCTCTCCCCAGCCTCTTCCCTGTCTTCTCCCTTCCATAGGGATCAAAACTGATATACGGCATGAGCCCAGAGCAGTTTCAGGCTTCATAATCTCTTTTCTTGGGAGCAGCTATTTGTTGTGTAGTTGATATAAAGAGGAATGCCCATGTTCAGATTTGGAGAACTTTTACTTCAAGCCTTCTTAATAATTTTTGCTAACTGGGTGCAAGGATTGTCCACTAGCTATGAATCAGCTTTTGCCATTTCACGCAGGGAGGTCTGAGACATCATTGTGAGGAGAAATAAAAGGAGGGCATTAACTTGTAAAAGCAGAGAAATGTGCCCACCTCATTGTGTTCAGAAGACAACACAGACATGGTGAATATCTTCATTCTGTAGATAACCAGAGTGTAGAGAAGTTGAACAGTGAGTTTGTTGCTGGTGGAGTGATGCATATTCAAAGTCAGTTCTTTAAAAATAAAGAATTTGATGACAGCTAGTGACTTGTAAGGAAGCCACCAAGTTATTGCTGTAGGTGGTGTTCCCAGAGAAAGCATATTTATTTTACATAAATCTGTTTCTAAAGAGAGACTCATGAAGTAAATGTCTGCTGAAACTGATGAATAAGCAATAAAAAGTTAACTGTAACTTTGTTTTGTTTAAGAGCAACTCCTACAAGAGTTATCCAGCTTCCTACAGCAACTGAGACTATTAACTATGATGTTAAGGCTTTTGGATCCTCTCTGCCTGTTAAGGTTATGGAAGCCCTGAAGAAGGCTGATGGTAAGAACTGGTGTTATTTTTCTCCATGAAAATTGACAGGTGAGAGAATTCTTAACGTGTCATTGATGCCATTGAAATGCTGACTTTACAGGGGAAGCTAAATGTCTGTGCCTTTCTTTGAATCCAGCCTGGTTGTCTATGTAACAATAATTATAATGATGCCCATGTGGATGTGAATGCATCAGGCGCTGCTTATGCAATTTATTGTGAAAAAACAAGGGTATAAGGAAAGCTAATAGTAGGTCTTTAGTAGCTTTTACTTATTGGTTCTTCCTTACCTTTTTTACTTGTTTTGGTTTTGCTGTGTCCTAGAGTGGATGTTTAATATTTTTCTTTATTTCAATTCCCGTTTGTTATCTCTTCCAAAGGGTTTGTATCTCTAGTGATACAAACCTTTCCCTGAGGTCAAGAAATTGGTCTCCTGAACAATTTTTTCTCTGTGGATAAGTTTTTCCTTTATAGTAGATACAAGTGGAACCAAATATGTATCTTAAAAATACTGTTAAAATTGTTGAGTGATTTACAAAGCTATTACAATCTCCTCTAAATACATGGAAATGGGTTTTGGTGTTGTCTCTTCATTCTCAAAGGCTGAGGGTTTATCAAATGGATTTTTCAACTAGATGTAGTAATTTGATATGTTAATCATATAGATGGAAATTCTAACATGAAAACTAGTTTAATAGAAAATATTTCTTATTTTCATGTAAGAATGAAAGTTTATTGGTTTAAACATTACTCTACAGTGTTTTAAAAATCTGAATGCTTTAAAGAAGTTACTTTTTTATGTAGCTGATGACCAGCTGAGCGTTCAAGTGGATGAAAGTGGATGGGCCTGGCTTGTTCATAAGGAGAGGCTGATTATTTGGAAGATTGGTCAGTCTGCAGTAGCTAAGGTAACTAAAAGGTCAAGATGGAAAATCTGTACTTTATAACTATTTCAACTATAGTTATGCAGTTATGGGGTTGGGTTTTTTTCAGCTGGAGTTTGTCTGTTTTCCCCCAAAAGCAGCAGGATTGTTAGGAAGTCGTGCTAACAACAGTAACTGAAACTGAAGCGTTTGAGAGAGCTTATAATTTTTATATTCCTCTCTTCAGTTTTAATTGTCACCGTGACACTAAGGTTAATTCTTTATATTTTAATGGGTGTGGCTTTTAGGTTAGATAGACTTGGTAAAGCTTATTTTGATAATTAAAATCTAGTTGATATAGTATGGATTGGTTTAGGTTATTCTGGGACCAATTTTCAATTTGCAACAAGCCCCAAAAACACGGTTCATTTCAGAGGTACTGAACATCTGTTTCACCTAGATTTCTTAGGTCAAGAATTTTTGTATCACTCTGGACAGTACTTCTTTCAGCATCATTTCAGTGATGGTCAGAGAAAAACAAAATCAAAATTACAAAATCAACTTTTTTCAGTCAGAACAATGTATGTTCATTATGCAGGTCCTGCTCCTACAGGGGAGTGTCAGGTATACATATTGTGGCACCTGAAGAGATTTTTCAAGGGATTAAAATTTTTCTGGTTGTTTAACTTCAAGGGCGTAGGGGAGTGGGAAATGTTTCCCCTCTCTACCCTGGTAGTACCTAATAAGTTATCTCAAGAATTTCTAGTCTAATTTTGTTTTAGTATTAATTTAAGGAATAGTCAAATAATCCAATATTGTGTTGTGTGAAACACTCAGAAATAACTAAAGAAAACCATATATATATTTGAAAACTTGAAGATGTTTTTTAACTGTTTGCTGGTTGTGACAACCTTGTTGAAATTGTTTCATGACCTCTTTTTGGTTCTCACACAGGGTCTGGGTTAGTTGAAATGTAGTTTTTAGCAGGGTCAAAAAGTCCAAAGACTTTGAGGAATAAGTTCTTCCAGTCTCATATTTATTATGACATCTCTTTCTTTCTTCCAGTTATCTCTGTGCAAGGAATTGCAGCTGCCACCCAGTGACTTCCAATGGAGTTCTAGTTTAGCAGCTATATCTTGTCTCAATTCTTCAGGTGAAGCACCTTCTCTTCAGGTGATCAAATTTTACATTTTAATGTGTTTAAAAGTGGCATAAGAATAACTTTGAATATATCCTTTTTTGTGAAAAGGATCTATTCAAAGTATTTGAAAACATTTGATGGTACACTATCTATTCAGAAGGTCAGGATTGATAGTTGGCTGTAAATATCTTTGAAATAAACAAACTTCTGCTAGTCCTTTTAAATTGCACCTGGTGCATCCTATAGGATCAGATTAAATAATAGTTTTTCTAAGGATTACGTAAAAATGCAATAAACTCAGAGGTATTGTGTTAACAAACACCAGGGCAATCAAAACTGGGGTCAGACCAAGTGCAGCTTAAGTGCTGGCTGAAAACATTGTTCAGTGGATTAATTCCCAGTATCCATAGCTGAGAGGCAAACCCCAACACCCTCCCTTGGCTGCTCTCTGTAAGGAATTTGACACTGGAAGGACAGACTTAATCTGTCTTGACTGATTGGTTTCCTAAGCGGTTTTTTTCTGAATTACTGTATTAGAGGGTGAGGTTCAAAGATCAATTGGTTCTGAAGGTGTGTTCATGTGTCTGTTACTATCATTCATGAAAAGAACCTCTCATTTTCAGCTTAGGTTTCAGTTAATATATGTGATGCTCTGATAAAGTGGCTAAGAAGCTGTGCTTGGAAGTCAGCAGCAGCACAGAATATGTAATACGATCTTTTCTTTTGATTTGTTTGTTGTGTTACTCTTCCAGATGATAAAATGCAATCTTAGTATTTTGGGATTATCTCATGAAACCTGAAATGTTCTGACTTAGTTTAAGAGGAAGTAATACACCTAACCCTAAAGCTTTATTATATTTTTTGATTTCATCATTCTTTAACTTGTGAACTAAAAGTCAATGTCTAGTAAAAAATTGGTTAGAAAACTCCAAGGAGCTCTATAACAATTCCCCTACAGTTCTTCTACTGTTCTGTGATTTTTACTTTTTTTTAACAACCAGTTGATTAAGTACAATGCTTTTCTCTAAATCTCTACCTGAACAGTCTCTTGCTTCACACTTTTAATTTGGTATCTGTGATTTCCTGAGTTACTTTGTAGGCCTATGCCTTTGGAAAGAAGAGCTGCCATGTGATTTGATATTTCTCTTAAAGACACTAGAGCAGTTTCTTTGCTAAATTATGATCTGCATTTGAAGCCTTCCATAGTAGCTTTTAACTATTGGCATCTGAAATTCTCCACAGGCCCTTTTCTGTTTTACAACTGTAAACTGTAACTTCAGCAGCAGACCTTGAATTATCAGGAATAAGAACCAGTAGAAAGTGTTCAGTAGGAAAATAAATGTGTATAACATTCTTTGCACAAATTAAGTTGTGCTGCAGAATATTTTTGTGATTCAGTTCCAGGTCTATCAGTGTGTATCCATGTGTATTTGCTACTTTGTCATGTCTTTGTCACCCACAGCCTCGATGTGTAAAATAAGTTAGAGCTGCAGTCTGATTTAATATTATTATTATTATCATCATCGTCATCATCTTGCCTGTTCTCTTAATTGCTTTTTCACTTCAAGTCTCTGGCAATAATGGTGGCTACCAGTGAAGGTTCTGTGCGCTACTGGCCCAATCTTGCACATGAAGGATCCTATACAGACACTTTCACAGACTTTGGAGGCTCTCTGTGCAGTTTCCTCACAGCAGTAAAGGTAAAACAGTATGATTTATATTAAAATACCAGTTTTATTCCTAATCTAAAGGTGGAAAAGTATGCTCTACTTTATTATTCTTAAATCTGCAATAAATGTGGTGCAGGTAACACTATTTTTTGTCATTAGGTTCCAATGATTATGTGAGAGTTTAGTTCTGTTTATTAACTGAAATTAAATTTCATGATAAAAATGTTACATAAAGATAAGAAAGTGAGTCTCTGCCAGTGTCATGTACTGATGAGATGTTTGTCTTTTTCTAAGGATGCCTTGTGTCTTGTTCAGCATTTACCCATATGAGCTGTCATAAGGCATTTTAGCTGACAGTAGATTTTTCTAGAACGTGATTTTTATTATTTTTATTGTAGTTGCTTTTTTTTTAATGTAGATGCTTTCTCTTTTTTTAGGGGGGAAGCTTTATTTTATCATCTTCCAGAGGTCAGCTGGTCCGGTTGATACCTGATAGTTCTGGCAAGATTCATCAACACGCCCTGCCACAGGGGCAGGGCATGTTTTCTGGAATTGGTAGAAAGGTTTCTTCTTTCCTGGGTATATTGTCTCCTGGAAGTGATGCAGTGGTAAGCTTGAGAAGCATTCATCTTCTTTAATTTCTCTTTCTAGCCTGTGTTTTTAAAAGGAAAAAGAAAAGATTGTATAAAGATGACATGACAAAAAACACATTACTCACTCAGCTCATTTATGTTGCTTGTATTTCTTTGAAATTTGAAACGAAAACAGAAACCAAATAAATCTGTATGTTTTAGGAAGGCAAATGCTGACTTATTCTTTAGCTCTGAATAAAAGGAGACTTCAGAGTTGTAGTCCTTCCTGGGGAATATGCAATTGTTGCATGTCCTGCCCCTTTCTAGTGATAGCCATATTACTAATTGAAGAAACCACCCTGTAATTCTTCTTTTCTGATGTAGCACTGCCAAGAGTTGATGATTGGCTTGAGTTTTGTCAATGAACTCCACAGAAGTCGGCAGGAAGTACAACAAATGTATTTAGTGTAGATGTTCTTTTCTCTATAAAATAAGACTTCTCTTGGAAGTTATTATAATGCTCATCTTGAGTGCAACTTCTGTAGATTGCCCAAGGAAGTGACTCTTTTTGTGGACTAAGGCTGGTTTAGATTATTCTACCCAAATATTCAGGCTTTCCTTTAACTTTTTTAGCTTTTTCATTTTTTAAATGCAGATTTCTAGTGTTCTTTGGGATAGAGAGAGATCAAGCTTTTACATGCTGACAAGTTCAAATCTAAACAAATGGGAGATTGATGATTCATCAGAACGTTACATTCTCAGCTGGGATATCAACAGGATCCTGAAAGAACATATTACAGATGCAATTTGGGTAAGAGACAGCCCAACTGGAAAGGGTTAGTGTGTTTGTTTCAATTGATAGCCTGTTTATATTCAGTTACACAACAGCTGTAATTCTTTTTTTAGGGATCTGAAAGTAACTATGAAGATATTAAAGGAGGAGTAAATGTACAATACATGGATTTGCAACAGAATCGGTAAGGAAGTACACTTGCATCTGGTAAGACCTTCATTAATGAGATAAATCTGTTCTGTTTTCCTGCAAAAACTTCAGGTAATTGCAATTTAATTTTACTGGAGTGGAACTGTTGATAAAATAAGCACCTTATATCAGGTAATTAGGTTATCCTATATTTTATGCTATCATCTTTTCAGCTTTACAAATCCTTTACCTGATAATAATTCCCTTTACCTTTTTTAGTGTCATTTTATCAGTATTGTCTATTTATTTTGTCTTGATTTTACAAAGACAAAAAATAAGCAACTGTAACTTGTTCCAGCAGATGCAGAGAATTTAGTATCTCTTGCATTTGAATTAATTACATGAAATTACAACTGTCTTTGTACTGCAATATGAATACTGTTAATAAAGTAACTTGGAAGAACAAAAAGTGCAGTTTTTCTTTCTAAAAGAATAAAAGATTGAGCAATATCTAGTTGAGATTGTAGTTAGAATTTTTTTTTTTGAGTGATAATTTTTGAGCAAGTAAAACATGTAATAATCATCTTTCAATGGTGTGGTGTCTGTTGTTGAATAGTGATGGGCTGGTCATACTTGCTGCAGCATGGCATCCTGGAGATCGTCCGTGTCTTGTCTACTACACTCTGATAACAGTAGAAGATAAAGGCTGTCAGATGTCTGATGATGTTGTTGTGGAGGTCACACAGTATAATCCAACTTTTCAGGTATGCTGATGGAGGTTCTGATACCGACTTAATCTTAAGTTCAGTGTCAGATTTTTGTCTAAAGGAAAATCAGTTTCCCTTGGATGTATGTATTTGTAAGACTGAGGAAAATGTGTACCAGCATCTCTTAGTGTTTAATACTAACTGTATGAAAAGTTTGTGCTTTGCATTTTAAGTTATAAGATAAAACCCTCAAAAATAAGTGTAATCTGATTTTTTTAAATTTTTGTGCTGTCTTTGAAAGTTTCTACAGAGTGATTTTATCCTATACTCTTGTAATCCATTTAGAACAGATTACACTGTTCTAAATGGATTACAAGAGTATAGGATAAAATATACTATTTTATATTTTAAAATAGTATAAAATACACTATTTAAAAATATAAAATAGAGATTGAGATCAAACTCTGAGACTCTTGTTGTTGGACACAGAATTCTGAGATCTCTTTTTTGGTCCTTGCTGGGCAGCTGGCTTGTTCAGAGGGGAGGACATTGGTTGTGTGTGGAGTACATTGTCTGGCTGTGTGTTCTGGAAGCATAAACCTGGGGATTAGATTGCTTTGGTAAATTTCTTCCACTCTTCCCTCTCTCCCCACTGCCTGTAATGGCATCTTAAAGCTCAAAGGTGGAAGAAGAGTGTGAAAACTATGGAATAATTCATCTGTTTACTTATCTCTCCATGTGAAATTATCAAGAATATAATGCACATGAAAGGGGAAAAAACCCCATGATCTAAAATTTTAGGGCAAATTGAAAGTGATTTTGTTTGGTTTTTTAGGTTGTAAGTTACATCCATACCTCATTGTTAAAAACTAAAACAAGTTCAGGAGCATGGATTAGCATTTAAAATTTTAAACATTTAAGGGATTGATTACATATGTGATATTGTCTGTGTTCATCACTTTCAGTCAGAAGATGAAGTGTTGTGCTGCCTAGTAGTCCCAGATTACTTCAGCCATGCTGCTTACCTTTACAAGGAAGATGAAGTGTTTGCTTGTTCCACTGGAACTGGCAGAATTTCCTTACCACAGGAAAAAATCATATTTGGCATACAAGGTAACTTACTGTGGAGGGAAATCAAATTTTGTTGGTACCTCTTGATTCAATATTTTCACAGTATTTAGATATCTCAGAGAGCAGTGTCATCCTCGTGCTCCTTTATTAAATGTTTCAAGGTGAGAATGTCTCTTGGGTGTATGGAGAAGTGCTGATGTGACAGCCAGTCACGTTGTTACTCTACAGTGTTTCAAATGAAAATGAAGCAGATGCCTGTTCTTGGTATATGAAAGGATGGGAGATTTTGCTTGTGGGGCTTTTTCCTTGCTTTTTCTCTTTCCAGCGTTCAGTATGGGTTGATATTTTTCCTTGAAGTTAACTCAGTGCCAGATGTCTCTAGGTATGTCATCCATGACCTTCAGAGGTGTTTTCAAGTACAGCAGGAGCATCAGTCCTTAGGTAGAATTTGAATTAACTGAATCTTGAAGTTTTTCTTTGTTTCTTCTCTTTTCTTCCTTTTTTTTAACACTTGCAGTATCTGGAAGTCTTCATCTAGAGTAGCAAATAGTTCCACAATTTTTCTAAGTCAGGTGCAGTTATCAATTACTATTGGTTATTAATGACAAAAGTCAATAATTGTTTATGAAACTCTTAGGTGTTGGCCTTTAAATAAAGTGGTAATTATGTGCTTGGTTTTTTTCTCCTCTCCTTATTTCAGGAGATAGTATTTTAGGAGCCGGTTCCTGTAATAGCCTTCCCATCTTCTTTGCCAAAAAAAGTGGACTTGTCACTATCTTGTCCAGGGAAAATATTTCTGTGCTTCCTGAAGACCTGGAGGATGCCCTGTCCTCTTCTATTGCTGGACCAAGAAGTGAGGTAATGGTTATTTGCTTGCCTGTTGAAAACAGGGTACAAATAAAGTGGTTTTTTATTTTTGAATTTTCACTGTGGAAATCTTTGCTTGTTTGTGTTTAAAACTTTTTTTTTAAATAGAAATTCAAACACTTGTAATGACAGTTTTCAAAACAAAATTTTTTACTTCTGCCAGTTTGAGTAGCTTTTTTTGTTTTCATTTGTTTCACACTTGAGGTTTCCATGAAATTTACATTTTTTCCTTATAGGTGTGTTGCTGTCAATCACTAGGCCTAATATAACACTATAATCAGTTGTTATTATTAACTGATATTTTAGTGGAAGTCCTTTGTGTGACTGGGCTGATGAAACTGTGTTTTTCTTAACAAACTAGTTTCTAGTTTAGTTTGTCTGCAGTTAAACTGTTCTTGTGGGTGATAGTTCTCAGGAATACCTTTTGAATCCTGTCAGAAATGGTGGGTTTGAATCTTCAAATAATTATCATTAAAAATCAGATGGGCAGAGTAAGTTGGTGTAAGTTCCTTTGCAGGTGGTGTGAATTTTGGTCAAACCTCTGTGTAACTTTCATTATAACCTGTCTTAGAGGTTTATGTTTGACACACTAAACACAGCTACTTCCAGGTGGTAATTTTATTTTAAATCTGTGGCATTGCCACTTTAAAAATTTGTTTTCATTTCATAATGAAGATTATTATTTGTCTTGCAGCTGAAGCTTTTTTTTTGTATTTTCAGAGTCCTGCATTTGATGCAACTGGCAGGCTAGAAGTTATAGCTCAAGAAGATAAAACCAAATTATTGAAAGCTGCTTTTCTACAGTACTGCAGGTAGAAATCACACTTCATTTTTGAGACTTTGTTTGCTGTTTTTGAAGGCACTCTGGTATTTGAGTAAGAGATTGTCTTGGTTAGGATATTCCTGTGCTGTTTTAGTTGTAGCTTTTTTCATGACACATCTTTATTAGGAGAGCATTAAATGCACCTTGGGCCAGTGTACAAGGGATGTGTGCTAGAAAGGAGCAGACTTTTGTAATTTCAATCACTTGTCACTTACTCTGTGTAAATTCTATGGGTATGTTTGTGCCAGTGAAACAACTTTGAGCTTTGCATTTTGACTTACTTATTCTTTAATAAGTGGTGTTTTGTTGTTGAGAAGACTTTTTTGTCCTCGTTTTTATTTGCCTAGCTGCTTTCAGTAATACTTTTAAGTGTACTTATGGCCATGAATATTGACTGGTATGGCAGACTTTGGGCAGGATGATTTTTTCTTTCAGATTGGCTGATATGGAAGAATTAGTGGAACAAAATACCCTGTTTGTCAAACTATCCTGATTAAAAAAGTTGGAGTGTGGGGAGGTGTGTGATGCTCCTGAAAGGTTTGATGTTGACATGAATGATGGGAGCAAAGAAGGAAAAGCAGAAAGAAGATAAACACATCTGTAGGCTTAGATTAATTATATTTAGAGGGGATTGTTGTCAATATTTATGTATTTAAAAAGCAAAGTGAACAACCCACACACCCTCTTAAGACTAATCTCCTTAAAGAGTCTTAAAACTTGGAAAGAACAGGTTCAAGATAAGAGGGTAGGTGTGCTTTTGCCATAGAACTTCATGTGAGGTAAAAGAAGGAAGTTGAAGGTAGTAAGAAAAAAAAGTGTTAATGTCTTGTAATGTCTTTTTATTTCAATAAAAATATGGGCTATATTTATGAAATTAGAAGAAAATAATAATTTTATGTATGTAGTAGTTATTCTGATAGTTTTTCCAGAAAAAAATCTTCTGGTAAAATGAATGGAGCAGTATTCCACAGAACATATATAGCAATTTGCTTGTCCAGATGGCCACTGAGTTGATGCAGACCAAATAATGGGAGGTTGTGCAGCCCCTGGAAGTGCCAAGCGTACCAGCTGTACAGTGAGCTCTGACAGCTTTGTAGACCTGGTGATCTTTAGAGGAGATAGGAAGTTCTGTGGAAAGATCTAGTCGACCCTTTTTGAGGGCACTTCATGATTGGAAGGAGCTAATAAAGTCCCATGTAATTTCCTTAGAAACACATCCTGCTGGGTAGTCAAGATGGGACTTAGTTTTTAATAGAAGATTCAGTTTATTCCAGTTTTTCAAAAGTATCCTTTGTTTGGATGCTCCAGTGTATCTGGATGCACTGCTGGGTTGTTTGTTTTTGTTGTTTGGTTTTTTTTTAATTCATAGACATCTTGGTCATTTAAATGTTCAAACTGACAGTTTCATGAAAAATAGAAATACTTCCAGTGTTGGACTGACAATATCCCCTCTCAGTCAGAAGACTATAATTTTTAGTATATACACAAAATCAAATCCCTGGGTTTTGTGTATATTGCATAATTCCTACACAGAGGTACAACTTCATACTTTGAAAGTCTGTGTTTGGTTGCTTCTTGCTCTTTTACTTACTGATATGAATAAGAGGGGATTCTTTGAAATGATAGGCAATAAAAATAATGCATTATATTTGCTGAAGCATTTTCATGAGAGCCTTTATGAGCTTCCCCTCTATTGCCATTAGGGAGTGCTTGAGAAAATGACAAAATTTTAAAGCAAGCAATAGAAATTTAGTGACTTAAGTACTAGATACATCCAGGCTTAGCTCTGTGTGATGAGTCTTTTCTCTTAAATAATAATAATAGAGGTAATAAAAAAAAAGGGTGCCTTGACTCTTGGCTTGGGCTTTTTTGATTTATAAGTTGTGCAGCCTTCTTGCTTTTAAAGAATTGGAGTACCTTTTATCCACAGTTAGTTTAGAGAGAGTTCAAAAAATGCTTCATGTATATCTAAAGAACTTCAGAAAAAGTGTATCAGAAAATCCTGTTAACTGAGGTTTTTTTTTTTTTCTAATGATCCTGTTGGTTGATTTTATTTAGCACACTGTTTCATTTATTTCAGGAAAGATATAGTCAATGCACAGAGCATGGTAATGGAGCTCTTTCCAAGTAATGCAGACCTGGAGTCTGATGCTGAGCTGGATAGAGCAGTGACTCAGATCAGTGGGGACTTAATGGATGATTACCCTGCCTCTGATCCAAGATGGGCTGAATCTGTACCTGAAGGTAAATATAACATGTTGGTTTTGGAGCTTTTTGGTTTGTGGTTTTGTTTGGTTGGTTTTGTTGTTGTTTGTTATTTGTTTTTATTTGTTGTTTTTTCTGAAGTAGTTTCTATAATATTCTAGATAACATTATACTGTAAGCTTTGCAAAGAAGGCATGTGTCCCTTGCCCTCTATCACCTTTCCACAAAGACTTAAAGATGCATCTTTTGATATTACCAGATAAGCTTGCAGTCTGCTGTGATTAGTTCTTGACTTCATGCAGTAAACACAAACAGCAAGGAAAAAATATTTCTGAGAAGGGTACTTTGTGCAAGGATCAGGTGATGTTACTCTAGTATTTCCATGATTCCTTGTGTAGTTTTGAATAATTTTCCAAAAAATTGATGTGTTAAGAGAAAGAGCTTATTTGTTCATTGTTAGCCCCTTTGTCAGTGTGACTGCACAGCTGTTCACCTTGGATCCTGGGTAGAGTGAGCTGGTATTCCTCTGGGACTTTGGTATTTATATCTGCCTGGAAGAGGACTAGAGAAATTGGTTTATGGGTATTTGTTGTACATAAAGCATTAAAGCAGATGTTTTTAGCAAGAAACATCTTTGTTCATGTATTGGTGTCTCTTACAAGTTTTAATTTGAAAGTGGCCTCAAACCTCTAGGCAGTAGCTGCCAGTTACAGAGTAGAGGCTTAGTTTGAAAGTTCATGTAAATAGTTACAGTTGGATGATGTTTTGTTGTTTGTGTGGGGCAGCCAGTTGGAAATTGTTAGGCATCACATCCTCACTATTTTCTGAATCAACTTTATTTTTAATTTGGCAGCCTGTCTGTGCTTATTCCTGACTAAAGCCAGAAATGAAAATTGATAGCTTCTTGGAAATTGTCTTGCTAAGTTTGCTCAGTGATAGCTTTTCCAAGTTTTTGTCTTGATATTATAAGCAGACTTAGTTTATACAAAAAATCTGGATGCGGAGTCAATTAGATCTATCAAATAGATGAGAGCCTGCTAACACTGTAGCTTCTAGTAGCTATGGTCTAATGCATAATAAATTTAGCAATAGCTAGTCCACCACAAGGATAAAAATATAAGTCTGGATCCTACTAAAACTAGAATATGCTCGTGAGCTGCTATTTTAGCAGCATAATGAATTGAATATTTCAGAATACTACTGATCTAAAGATACTTTATTTCTTCCAAAAGCTTTTCTTCAGCCATTATAGAGTTGAACAAGATAGAGTAAAAATAGCATGGTAAGCAGTATATAAATGTGTGTGCATATACTGTAAAAAGTACCAGTGTGGTACTGCTATAAAAATTGACAGATTTGTTTAACTCAGAGGCACAAAACATCCAGAAATGAAGATATAAAGTGCTCTGACCTAAGACTTTACTTTTTTTAGAAGCAGCTGGTTTCAGCAACACATCTCTCATTCTTCTTCATCAGCTAGAGGATAAGACAAAAGCACACTCATTCTTCATTGAGTTTCTTCATCAGGTAAGTCCTACTGTTCTTGTGGTATCAGCACACACAGTTTATTACTTTGTGTTGATTCCTCTAGAACACTGTTTAAAGTGCACGGGGTGTTTTGTTTTGGTGTTTTTAATAAAAGGTCGGTGTGTTTGAGCGTCTGGGCAGTTTTCCAGTGCGAGGGATGCCGATGGCCACCCGGCTGCTGCTCTGTGAGCACGCAGAGAAACTGGCAGCAGCTATTGTTCTCAAGAATCACCACTCCAGGCTGCCTGAGCTGGTGAATGCTGCTATACTGATTGCATTGAACAAAAGGGAATGTGATGTTCCACCAAGCCTTACCCCTGCTGATGTGTTCTTCAGGGAGGTAAGAAACCTGTCCTTCCTGAATTACTGTATGGCCTTGCACGTAGTAAATGTTGCAGTGCTTTGAAATGCACTTTGAAACTTTTCCCTGTAAAACTGTAAAAATCTATTCAACTTTACACAACTACCCTTTAAATAGGGATAGTGTGGTAGTATTTTCCTCACTTTGGTGTATGTACTTTTTTGTGTCTGCAGCTGAAACACAATTTCTGACAAATTTTATGTAGCAGACGTTACAATTTTCAACTACCCAACATGGATAAGCAATGAAAAGGGCAACTGAAATTCTCTGACACATAAGATGCATGCTAAATTATAATTTTTAAGGGATGGACTGAAGATTTTGAAGCTTTCCAGGCAGGAGAGCTGTTTTGATGAGCTGTCCTGGATGAAATTATATTAGTTCAGTCACTTACAATTTTTGTCCTCTCTAACATTAGTCAAGCTAAGTTAGTTCTCCGTTTATGCTGCGTTCCGGTCAAGTGCTCTGTCTTTCTTTCTTTCTTCCTTCTTAAGAAGAACTATGCACAAAACATTTATTTTTAGGAAGTTTTTTACTGCAGAGAACAATAGTTGCTAAGGGAGAAAAATAAATATAAAAGAAAACAGAAATAATAGTCTGCTATTTTAAAGCAGATATGTTATCCAGTATGCTTTATGTAACAAAGATTCTGCTGCCAAATATTCCAGAAGATGATGGAGGAATATGCTGAATGGAAGTGTATGGAGTGGTCTTCAGAAATGAGGATTTTTTTCCTTTTCCTTTCAGATTTAAGTCCAGAAAGAAGGTGGTTTTTTTTGTAGTTTTAAGTATTGGATGAACCATAAGCTGGTTATCATTATGCATTAGGTTAGTTGATACCTTTTAATATTTTTGGCTGTTTATGTGGTTTATACTAATGTACTTATTTTCTATATAGCTCTTGTCTTTCAGGTATCAGCTGACAGTGGACATGTTAGTGTTCAGTGTAACTTTTGTTTCTGTCTTCAAGGTATCCCAAATAGATTCCATCTTTGAATGCTTATTAGAAGAGGAAGAGCAAATCCTGAAAGACATGCCTATTGAATCAATTGAGTGGGCCCAGATAGTTGTCAATGTGAACAACATCATTAAGGTACAGAACTCCTTAACCAAGATGTTTGTGGGAGGGGAAGACAAGCATTGAAGGGCACAGAAGTTGTTGAGTGTAGCACATCCGAGTTACTGACACATGAAGAAAAATGAATGTGCTTTTCACATGTCCATATACAGCAGGAAGGAAAAGACAACCTTGGGTGGAATTAGGGATGTTCCTTTTCCTCCTGAGCTACTGTTAAAGATAATTTGAGAAGTTGCAGCTTTGTTGGAAGTTGTGAAGTCATGAATATATAGCAAAGATTGAAGAATTTGTGTTTGAGCCCTGAGGTTTCTTGCTCAGTCAGTATGTCTCCATCTGTCCAACTGAGAAAGTGGTGTAGAAAGAATGTGGGTATTGAAGGAACATTTCAGAATTACAAAAGGCATCTTTTTGTGGTCTGTGTGTTCTGAGGTAACTTTAAAATACTGATATCCTTACCTTTCACTAGGATATGCTACAAGCTGCGTGTCAGTATCGTCAGTCTAGAGCCTCTTTATATAAAACAGGAGAACTTCCAGAAAGAGAACCTGAATATATTCCATGGACAGGTGAGAAAATACTATTACAAGTTCATAAGTTTCAGAACACGTGAACTTCAGTCTGAATTTTAAACTTTCTGTTAAAAGCTGCTACAGGGTTGTTAGTGAGAGTAAGTGAAAATGAAGTTTTCGTTTGGGGAATTAAATGGGATGAATCAATTAACTCTTAGTTTGTCCAGTACTGATGATGCTTTTTTTAAAAAATTGCATTGCAAATTTGGCTGTAAAACCACAAATTTGGGAAAGAAAACTAGTTTTAGAATTTTTATAGATTTTTTAATGCATTGGTTCTGGTTGGCAGATCTGTGGGGTACATAACATTAAAATAAATCATAAAATGTGATCCATAGCTGTTTTAAAAGGACTGATGATTCTCTACTTGCAGAAATGTTGTTTTGTTTTGATGGTTTAATAGTGTGAAAAACCATCAGAACAAATGTTCTCCGAAGCAGGCACTTTCCAATTGATGCTTAAGCTTCCTTGTAGCCTCTACATGTAAAACACTTTTGTTTAGTGCTTCTAAGACAGAAATCTTCCAATCCATATTCCTCCTCACAAAAGCAGGACCCATGCAAACTCTTTTCATCTTGTGTTTTGATGACTATATCAAAGTATTTAAATGGGGTTAACAGAAGTCACCTTTTCCTTGTGCGTATTCTCTGAGTTTGCTTAGAAATAGTGCGAGTAATTCTTTTTTTCTGAAAAAAGAGTTGATGTTGGTAGCTGGCAGCATAGATCTGCATAGTTCAGGTTTTTAGTTGGGCTCAGTTTAATATGTAAAACTAGATGGGAGCAGCTGTTTATTGCTGGGGGTGGAGTGATGACGGCATTACTTTGATTTTCAGAACAAAACCATTTATTGGCTTTTTTTCCCTTTTTTTTTTTTTATTGTACATAGTCATGTTTTTCTTTCGCTTTGCCGCAGGTTGCTGTGGTGATTGGATTATTGCTTTAATGTTCCCTGTGCTGTTTTCCCCAGCCTCCAGCGGCCTGCGCGCGGCGATAGCGCGGCAGCACGGCACCATCCTGAAGGTGGTGTATCCCCAGGTGGACAGCAACCTGCGCAGCGTGCTGGCCGAGCAGCTGGTGGCACTGCTGGATTGCCTCCTGGATGGCTACGTGGCTCAGCTGAAGTCTGTGGATCGCCTGGCCGACCAGGAGCGCTACAGCAGCGTGGAAATGGAATATGTGCAGAAAAGATCCGAGCTCTTGTCCCCTCTCCGTGAGTGCTCTCCGTGCTCTTAACCACAAAGATTAAATGGTCCGTTCGATGAGGAAATGACACCAATTTGGAGTAAATGGCATCTGTGTATGAATTCTGTTTGCTTTACACAGTTGCTTCCAGAGTACAAAGGGCTGGTCTATGATTTAACGAGATAATTACAAAGTAAAAGCAGATTACAAGTTAGCATCCAGGACCGCACTCCATGTCTGTACCTCTCGTTAGACATCTAGGTGACTGAACTTTCATCTTCTGCTAACTTGTTGCACTTTCCTGGCAGTTTTTTATCGTGCACTGCGGGGCTGAAAGTAGTCTGTAGATGGATTCTAAATGTTTATATTGTTGCAAGCTGAGAAACTTATATGCCTGAAAGCTTGTTTGGTGTTTATCAGTGAATAGTTACTTTTTGAAGTCAAATTATTTAATAATCATACCCACTGTTTAACATGTTAGATATGGTCAAGTCCTGAATCAGTAAGCCATAGAAAAGCTCCCTTTTAAAATGGAAATAAGTTAGTGTAAATGCATTTTAGTAACTTTGGAAAGTTAAAATTTATTTGACTGAAGTAAATTATATAAATAGTGATAGATATAATATATCACTATTTATATAATTTAATGATAATATGATTAATGATAATATATAACTAATGATAATATTTGAACATTCCTAGAAAAAGCTTCATTAAACTATCATTGCTCATGTTCATGGGTTCTGTTAGCTTATAAATACATTTTGTATCATTATGTTCAATCTAAGATTCATATTTCCTTACAAAGAGAACTAAGTCTTCTACTGACTCTTACATTTTTAACTGAACAAAAAGGAAGATTCTAAATAGTTTCTCTTCAATGCAAGCCCAATTATCCTTATTTATTCTGTTTGTTTTCAAAAGCCTGTGGCTGCTGCTTTTTTGCTTTGTGCATTTAAGTGGCTGTTATTGTAGATGTTAAGTCATGGAATTGCCTCCCCCAGTGCAAACAGCAGATGATGTTAACTTCCAGAAGAAATAGAAGACATGATGCCATTTAGTATCGCATTTTTCCCTCTTGTGCTGTGGGACAGAGGTGGTGGGTCTGTGACCGTGCATGTGCACAGGAGATTTATGCAGGGGGGGAATGTTCTTTGGGAATGTGTGAGTGTTCCTCAATGGCAACACTTGAAACTTGTTTTCATTTTTCTGGTCTCAGACAAAGGTGATCTCGTTTGGTAAAACTTCTTTTTCTTGGTTACTTAGTTTCCCTGGGACAGTACCAGTTGGCAGCTGCTTTAGCAGAGAAGTACTGCGACTTTGATATCCTGGTGCAAATGTGTGAGCAGACAGACAACCAGGCCAGATTGCAACGCTACATGACTCAGTTTGCAGATCAGGCAAGTCTCTTTTATTTCCTTTAGCTAATGTTTTATAATAAGTTTGTACCTGAAATGTTGCAAAATTTCTTATTTCTTTCTGGGGTTTCTTTTCCTGTTTTTTTTAATGCTTATGTCATTATGTATACATACAGGGGTGATGTGGAAAATTGAAGTCGATATTCACTGTAAAATATTCAGTGGAGTATTTTATATTGGGAAGGCAAAGCTAGCCAGCAGAAATGGCTAGGACCTTTTTGTGGGACCTTTTTGTGCCCCAGACATGTTTTCTCACTCTTAGCATTTTGTGATTTCTTCACTCAGGTGCTGTTGTCGTTACACTGTTGTTTTATTAAACTAACATAATATAAAATGAAGGATAATTTCCAAAAGAGATGAAATTGTTAAATGTATACATAGAAAAGTAATTAATGTGTAATATAAAACTAGTTAGGAACAGTAGGAAGGTAGGGCTGTTGCTTTGGGGTTCTTTGCATTGTCCTGCTACATATTTGTTGGGTGGTCTTCCCACTGTCTGTTAAAAACCAGTGTAAAAATTAAGTGTGCTGAAATATTAGAAAGCTTAAGAAAAAGGCGGTAGAGATTACTCGAAATGTGTGGGACTAAAACAAAAAGGTGTTAATTTGAGAATTGGTGAAATGAGTTTGTTTAGCTTTCCACAACTATTGGGGAAAGAGAAATTCTGCAGTCTACATGTTTCCTAGTAGAGTACATAAAGATTGTTTAAATAACAAAAACCAGAAGTATCAGTAACAGACAGAAATTATAGCAAACTTTTTAAATAGTGCATCTTAAAATACTCAGCCTGACTGTCAAAGCGGATAAATTACCATTTTTTTTCCTCTTCATATGCTTTATTTTAAAGCAGAAATTAAAAACTTCCTGAAAAGAAGTTACTGTGGCAAATATAGAGCTGAATAGATAAATCTAATGGATAGGCTATCAGACTGATATCCTCTTCAGACTTCATTTTAAAATTGTTAATGCAATTAAAATTTAGCATTACTCTAATATTGTCCTGAAAAGACTAAATTGAATTTTGAACAGAAATCCTGGTTAGTTATTTCACATTCAAGTTTTTGAGGATAAAATAGGATGGTTTTTTTCTTTTTAAAAAAGAGAGGTTTTTTTAAACAATGTCTGAGAGAAGGAAGGTTACAGGTTAATTAGTAGGTAGGAGGGAATGTTTCAAAACCAGTGACAGCTGAAGTAAACTTGTTTATGAAAGGAAATAGTAAGCATGGAGTTTCGAAGGAGGCAAAGAAACAGGTCTGAAAATGAGACAAGAAGAATTAGGTTTTATGTAATTCCTGTTCATGTGTATTAACGTGAAGAATTTACTTTTGGCACTTCCATCACTTTTATTGAAGGATTCTGTGTTTATCAGCATCTGTTGCAGAGAGCTCATGAATGCTTTAAGCACCTGTCAGGACTCTTAGGGGGATTTTATCAACACTGTAATTTCTGTCGTGTGTGTGTGTGTGGCTTTATCAAGAAGGTTCTTACTATTTTCTTACTAATTGTATTTTATAAAGCACTTAGAAGGCAAGCCAGATATGAAATGTAACTTTTAGATTTGTTCATATTTCTGTTGTGTTCAGAACTTCTCAGATTTCCTGTTCCGCTGGTATCTGGAAAAAGGGAAGCGAGGAAAGCTGTTATCCCAGCCTATTGCTCAGCACGGACAGCTGGCCAGTTTCTTGCAAGCACATGAACATCTGAGCTGGTTACATGACATCAATAGCCAGGATTTGCAAAAGGTGGGGTTTCTTAAATACAGCCAAATGGAAATACCACATGTTGAACAGGTCAGGTACATATTCAAGTAGGTAATTTATTGAGTTATGACTCTTCCCCATCAAAAGGCAGCTTGTCCAGGTGAGTTAGGAGAAGGATTGCAGATAATTAATTTGTTACTTTCGGAGTACCAAAAGCCCCTCTTCAGGCATCATCTGATAGTTCATGTATATATAATATCATGCATATAGTATCATGCACCTGTAATGGAAATTAGGGCTGCTTTTCATCCCTAGCTGGTGGCTAGTACTTCTTACTGAGGAAGTTTGGTTTGCCTACATGATCACAACTTTGATGGAATTGGGAATTTATAGGGAATATCAATAGTATTATAATATTGTCCAGCCAGGGAAAACCTGAAACTTCTCTTTCAAGACTTACATCTTAAAGCTAAGGAATTTAGAGATATCATCAAAGTAAAAAAGCTATTGGTAACTTTAATCACTTACATTCATAGTTTAAAGTATTTTTAATAGTAAATATGCATGTGGATAGATTAATGTGATGTTGTTTTTAAACGTGATCATTTGTTGTCTTCTGGGTTTTCAAATTATATCACCTTTACTTCCTGGTCAGTCTTTCCATCATTCTGCTAGACTTAAAAATGCATTTCATTTAACAGTTAAAACTATTTAAAATCAAAAATGGCTTATTTCAATCCACATGCACATTTGCTAAGCATGAAAACCATGGAAACATTTATCCTACTGCAAATTCTATGTTCATAGAATAGCTGTATCCCTCTTATACAAACAAAAAAAGTCCCACTCATATCAACGCCAACCAAAACCAATAAAAACCACTCTGAGAATATTGTAATATTCCATTTGTGTTAGTTGAGGTTTTCTATGTCATGTCAAAGCACTTTGAAGAGGGGGTATGGATTCTAAAATATATACTTAATTCTGTGTAGATAGTTTATTTCTGAGTAAGTGCTCAGAAACTGTTCCTTTGTCTGAAAAACAAATTCTTGCCTCTGTATTTGGTTACTGCAATTCTTGTTTTTCAAATTCTCAAATTAACAGGTAAAAACAATCTGCATGAAGAAGTGCTCTGTCAAAACATATTTGCCTGGCTTTTATTGTAAAGAATTTAATTAGATCCTAAAAATACAATATGTGAAGTTGCAGTTTATCCTTTGAGAATGCAGTAGATTTTTTTTATTTGCAATGAAAAGATTTTTTAAATGTTTTGCTGAAAGAGAGAGCATCTTCTCGGAGGCTGTAATGCAGAGTTTCACTGTGTAAATTGTACAACTTTTGAAATTAAGGGTTATAATATTACAAAAAATAAATAGCTGTGAAATTTCTGTTCAGACGAATTTCTTTCTTTTCTTCTGATCCTAATTTACAAAACTGATTTCTAACATCTGTATTTATTTTAGGCTCACAGAACATTGCAGACTTTAGCAAATATGGAGACACGATATTTTGCAAAGAAGAAAACACTTCTTGGCTTGAGCAAATTAGCTGCACTGGCATCAGACTTCTCGGAAGACATACTACAAGAGAAAATAGAAGGTAAGAAATAAAAACAGGACAAAGTGAAGAAAAGACTTACTGAATTACTGAATTAGAATCCCATTAATTTTGGAGATTGATTTTTCTTTGTTGAGGGTGCTGACTTAGTGTGGTAAGGATTAATAGGCTGATGATTTTGCTCATTTTAGGAAGCACAAGGAAGACAGTGTGAGGCAGTAAACTGAGTCTTCACTTTCATATGTGAGTTAGGACTAGGAGCATGGCAAATCTGTACCTTTCCACTTTTTCTACTCACATGTATGCTATTGGCAGAAATAACAAGCTGCACCTGTACTTTGAGAAGTGGCTGAAAGTTGTCAGCCATTCACACTGAATGTACTTTAATGAATCTGCATTTTATATTTCAGATGCAAGGTAAAAATTACTTAATTTCTTAGAGCCCGTTTATAGAATGCCTTTCACTTTTGAATTATTCTCAAGTCCTGAAGCTCTTAGGCTATACAAGGAAATCCTGTAACTGTAATGCAGTTGCAAATATATACAGTTGTAATCAAGAAGTGCTTTCTCAGGGTTTTGCTTTTTATCTAGGAGGGTTACCATGACAGTGTTTCACTGTACTCTATCTGAAATTATGTGAACAGGAGAAGTACAAATATCTCTCCTGCTTCATTACCAAGTGCAATGGTTCCACTGCTCTGCCATTCCTACCCCTTTGGAAAATACTGTTTGTGCGGCACATGTGCTGTGAGCTTGAGAAAAAGCAATTTTGCAGTACTGGTTAAAGGATTCTGGCCACCAGGGGGAGGCTTTGGAATATGACTCAGGGTTGCTGCTCAAGCTTACTTCTGTTTATCTGCGTATTCAACCATCTGTGTAATGAACAATTCTTATATCCTGTTGAAAAAGCCTGGTAATAGTTACGTTAAGTAAGTAGGCTTTAAAAATTATTTTTAGCTCATAATAATAATGTATTATCTGCCTTTTAAGTTGTATAGCATTGCATGAAATCTTGAAGTTTAAATCTGTTTTTTATCACCGTGAAAATGACTGCTGATGTGAAGAATCTCACCTTTAAATAAAAAAGTTTAAAAATTACAAATGAGATAATCAAAGCTTTATTTCAGTGGACTAGAAGACTCTCAAAATTAGTTCTGGAATGCATTCTGCTACACATTTCTGTGTGGCACATGATGTAGTTATTAAAATTTAAACTCTTCATGTATCACTTTCCTGTTGATAAAGAAAGACTAATTATTTCTGCTGCATTTTGCTTATTCCTCTAAACAGATAAAATGCTCCACAGAATTATTTTCCCTATTCTAACATGCAGTGAAAGTTAGTGGGAAGGGCAGGGTTCGTATAGTATGGTTGATATTATTCCATTTGGATGTCTCAGACTAGCAAGTTTCTCATCCTAAAGCAGCTCATACTGGCAAGTATAAAACAGTCAAGAATTGAACAGTTAATGAGATGGGTCATGTCCATGGCACAGCTCCCTCAAGTTGCAACCAACTCATTTTCCTGTGCAGTGCAACAGCTTCCACCCAATCCTTTGTATTAATTTTGAAGTTTTGGGGCAAAATTAGAGTTATGCATTTTCATTGCACAGGGAACATGAGTGGAAAGTAAGAACTGGTTCCCTGGGAAGGCACTATTGAAGTGGAAGTATTTCTGTGCTTTGGGAACGTGGATGAGTCCAAAGAGAATGCTTCATAACAAACGCTTGTAGGCTTGAATAATATTGTGGCTTGACAGTTGCTGTTGTGCCACAAAATTTATTATTACATTTTAGTAACATGAAACATTCATTTCCTTAAATGACTACAAGAAATATCAGAGCAGGAGCGCTTTTTGTTACATCAGGAGACGCTTCCCGAACAACTCCTGGCAGAGAAGCAGCTGAACCTCAACGATATGCCAGTGCTGTCTGCATCTCAGCTCATTGATGTAAGTGTCCCATGTTGTCTTCATTACACAGGTAAACTTCCAGTGTGTTTTCTGCCCCTTTGTGGTGAAATAAATCAGAAGGTCACAGCTGCCTTTATCCCTTACATAACTTGCTAAGCACCTAAAGATCTGATCTATGAATTAGTTTGACTTCACTTAGTTTCTACCAGCAAACATCAGAATGATGGGTTTGGTCCTAGTTTTTTTTCTGTTGAATGTGTGCTTTGGAGTGCTGCTGCAAGAATAAGCAAATCAGATCAGTGCCAGAAGCTGATTTACTAGTCTAAACAAGGTTTTGGATGTGAGACACCAAAGGATATTTTTGCCTTCCTTTGCATTCTTGGTAGGGCAGAAGTTGGAAGGCAGAATGAACAAACACTTCTACCCTAGTGGAGAGGGATGCTGCAAGATAGAAAAAGGAAGTACTAGAACCAGGAAGAGGCTTTTGGTCACCTGTTGCAAAGAGGCACCGGAAGTCTTTCTACTTTTGTTTTCTTTTACAAAAATCCAACCCATCATGAAACAAAAATTAGAACTGTTCCAGTACTGGGATAAGTAATAGTGCTGATTCCTTTTTCACGTTCCTTTCTGGGATCAGCCAGGAACCAGTAGCCTTACTGATTCTGCCTTGTTTGCCACATTTTTTTACCATCCGGTGATGCACACAAAAAATACTCCACGAATAACAGCAATGCATTGTAAAAGAAGTCACTTATATCTGGGTGTCAGTATTTCTCTATTTTTTTGTAATCCTGTGGAAAATCAAAAGCTAGCATGTAAACAAGCTGCTTGTTTACATTCTGGTTATTTTCTTAGAACTGTGCTAATAGCAGATTGTGAAGTGCTTACCTGTGTCTTTAAGTAAGGCTATCTGTGGGATTAGGGAAGGGTAGGAAGTGTCAGTCAGGACTTGGCAAGTGCTGGCACCACAACTGTTTTCCTTCTGAATTCTCTCTTATTGTCAAACTAGTGTTAATACTTGCTACTTGCAATGCAAAAATGAAACTCAGAAAGTAAAAATTAAAAGAGTGTTAATGTTAATTTTTCTTTGAAGCACTAATTTATAGTTGGGTGATATGAAATACTGAGGGGAACTTGTTGTTTTTAAGGGGTGAAAGGCAGCACATGTGCTGAAGTTCTGCTTTGAGCTTAATTACCGAAATAATTCGGAGAGCTTATTTGTGGAGCTGAGCTCTGCCTACAGTAGTCCAGGAATGTTACAGCCTTAAATGGCACTTAAATTTGAAACCCAGCAGCCTTGTATCCAGTATCATTTGTCCACAGGCCATTGTCACGTAGGTGGAATGCTGCTCTAAAACCTTAAGTATATTCCTTACTATAAAAATACTAGCGGTTGAATCAAGACATATTTTCATGAGAAGGTCATGTAAGTCGAAAATATGTGGTGGTCTTCCTACAGTGGGTTGTCCCTGATACCAGTTACGTTAGTTTGTAGGCTAAAAATAATTCTTCATGTTAATCTCTGATTTCATAGTTGTTCATATGTGATGAGAACAGAAGAGCCAATGAATATGACTTCAAGAAAGCACTTGATCTGCTGGAATATATTGATGAGGTAGGAAAACTTTTTGAAGAATTTCTAACCTAGAGACTTTTTTATTATTATTTAAGCTAGGGTGGTGCATCTGTAGTTAATTAACATATTAGTTTGGTGTATGGTAATTAAAGCAACCCCGATGTGTTTTTTCAGTTTGTTTTTAAGTCACTGGAGACATAATGCCAAATGCAGTTCAGATAATTTAAGAAAAATTACACTCTTCATCTTCACTTCCCATTTATAGTCTATAGTTTCTTTTTAGAGCCTTGCTTCCCTACAGGCTATCTCCAAACAGGACAAAGATTAACTTGTTTTCATAGTTTAGTTCTTGTGTCCTCCCTCTTGACAGTTTCACTGATTGTCATGAGGTAATGTGTGATAGTCACCACTTTCTAACATGTAAATAGCTTTGAACCTCAGATTTGCCATCTGCTTTTTTCCAAATTTTTTTTCCTTCTCAATAGAATAAATGTTACTCTAAACCCATGCAATTTCAAATTTTTTTCCCAGAGATATTAAAATTCCTAACAACTTATGTAGAACCATTCAGCACAAATCAGAGGTGGTGGTTTCTGTGCAATGCAGAAACTGCCCTTTTCAAATCAAATGTATATCTTTGAAAACATGTACTAATGTTTTCATATAGCATACATCCTCATGTGGACACTAGTGCATGTTATGGCAAGTTAGCTTTGCCATACCAAAAAAAGAGCTTTGACACCACTCTTCATTTAGCACATGGGTAAAATAAAATTTGCCTAGAATACAATGTTTTGCAAATTGATATTTTTGTGCCCTTTTACAAGCTGTGTTAGTTGGTTGTCAGCAGTCAAGTGATGCTGTAGAAAGTCTGAATCCAAGATTTCAAATGAAAACAAACAGTGTTTGGTGTTTCAAAAGTCCAATCATATCATCTGTTAAAACAGCATTTGTTAAAAATTGCGTTTGGTGATAGAAGAATTTAATTCATTGGTACAATTTGCATGATAGTGTGATTATTTCTTTGTAAAAAACCCTAGAAATTTAATATGCCTGTCTTTTCTCCTTATATGAATTGAAGGAAGAAGAAGTGGATGTAAATGATCTTAAACTCAAAATTCTCTGTAAGGCTCTCCAAAGAGATGGGTAAGTATAAATATAAGTTCCTGAGACACAGCTCTTCCAGAATTATATCTTAGTGCACTATTCTCTAACTCACAAAAAATACTTAATTTCACAGGATAAGGTTAGTAAAGTATAATGTGTCTGATCAGAACATGTATTCTTATTTGAAAAGTGAAACTACAGCAAAAAAAAATCTGCAGTACTTTGTTGATGTATCTCAATGGCAACCTACTGTGCAGTCCTGGCACCTGATGCAGAAATGAACCCATGCAGCTTTTAACTTTTGTTCTTGAACCCTATCCTGAAGTAAAAGAAGTGACCAATGCTGAACTTTAACCTTTTTTTTTTCCTATGAAGCATCTCAAGTAGAAGCTTTTTAATAAGATTACATAGGCAGAGGTCACTCCTGCAAGCTTTTATTTCGCTTGGATTTTGCCATTGAACCACACTGGGAGTTTCATGACCTTTTTGAGTTAAAACTGCATTTTTGGTTGTAAGAGATCAAAGCCTTAGAAAAGCCACTCTTGTGGATCTTTAAAACCAAATACAGGCAGAATCCAGTTGGTCACAGGGATCTTCTCATCAAACAGTGGTACTGTTCTCTTTCCCAGGTTAAATGACACAAATGGCATTTCCTCCCTTTCCTTTCCAACTCTCAGAAGTCTTCCGACTTTCCTAACTCCCACCTATGTTCCCAGAGGAAGCTAAGGAAGAAAAGATGAGGAGAGAATGCGTTCCAAATGCACTGTGCCGTTTGTGATTAAAATGGAAATAAGCAGCATTTGGATTCACACTTATGCATAGGATAGATTCCAAATGGCAGTGGTGTCTAGGAAATAATTCCTAATTGCATGGCTAAGTTATGTCCATATATAACACAAATCATAAGCAGAGAGAGGTTCACACTATTCCAAGTGTTTTCCATTCCTGTAATTTTAAAGGCAGAAGAATTCAGAGCTCATGCATGGCGCCAGTCCAGTTACTGGTTTATGATCTATCTACCCTGGACAAGCACAGGGTTTTGAATGTGATATTTTAACGGTTCAAACACATACAATGGTGACAAGATTTTGGCCACTCTGGCAGCTAAGCAGAGGCAATTTGAGATACAGACTCCACACTGGATAGTGGGTAGAAAACTTGATGTCCCAGCTGAGTTTCTAGTCCAGCAAGGCTCACAAAGGCTTACAGAGAGGTGGTGGTAACTTTCATCTCTGTGCAAAAGTAAACATTAGAGATGTGACAGTTCCTGCTTTTGAGGATGGCCTGTGGTTTCTAACTTGAGGGCTACAGATGGTGAGAAGGTTCTTGGGTAGGATGGAAAGCCTTGCTGAGTCAGCTCCTGATGCTCTGCTTGTGTCCTCACTGTCCTCCTCTGTGCCCAAGGGGAGAAAATCCCCCTTCCCTCCCTCCTTTCCTCACATTCTTCCCAGTGGAATTAAAGATGTAATCCTAGACATTTAGGAGCTGAAGAGACATCCAGGGTAAAACCAGTGAAGTACAGAGGATTTGTCAATAATAGCCTCTGGATCCAGGTTCAGATCTGTTACAGGCACGTCCCACAGGCCTGTGGTAGTTTAGGGAGTGATATGAGAACCAGTTTTGTCTGACAGCTTAGCACATGGAACAGGAAATTTTAACAACTGAAAGGTTAGAATCGCAGCAAATAAGTTAGGTTGGTGTTGAGTTTAAACTGGAGCATGTAAAGCTCTGCAAGGTTGAAAAATTGTCATTTAAAACAATCTTCCTCTTAGAAAAATCTGTTTGGAATTTTTTTTTAATCACAGATGAGACTGGTATTCATGAGTCATTTAATCACAGGGTAGATAACCTTTGTTTTGTGATTGTGTGTGTTGTTACAGGCCTGCAGCTTAGATCTTGCAATTTTTCCCCATTTCTTTTCTCAGTGTTTGATATTTGTTTTGTTTTGATTTTTTTCACACTGGAGAATTGCTTCTCTTGCTTTATTCTACCAAAATGAAAAATCTACACTTTTATCGCCTCAGTTGTAAAATATAATTGCACACAGTAGGTAGTGCTTATCTCAATGGATAATACTTCTATATTATCAAAGAAATAATGTTGTTTTGTTGTGATTTTTAATGGTTTAAAAATGGGAAACATTTCTGTTCTCCTCCTAACTAGACTACATTATAGTAGAGCAGTTTTGTTCCAGTTTTACTAGAATAATGACTAATTAACACTAATTAGAAAAAAACTCTTGTTTGAGCTATAACCAAGCACATAATGCTTCCATATGGACATGTATTAATCACCTTTGATAATTTATCTAATTTTCCTGTGTTTTCTTGTTAGTGTTCCTATTATTTTGTCTGTGTAATTCTTTCTCAAAATTATTCTTCGACTTTCAGATGGTCCTGTTCAGATGGTAGAGATGATCCAATTGAGGCATCTAAAGATAGTATATTTGTGAAAATACTACAAAAGCTGTTGAAAGAAGGTAAAGTGTACTTAAATATAATTGAATGAAATTGTTGTTTCAAAAGCTAATTGACTGACACTCAGTAGGACTTAATCTATTTTAGCCTTTTTTTTTTGCTTTTGTTTTTTCTCTCCAAAAGCCAAACCAAAAAAAATACACCTCCCATTCTCCACTTAAAGCTGACTATAGGAAGTTATGGCCATGGAATTTACAGCTGGAGGAGGGAGGGAGAGAAGGGGAGCAACTGGGAGTCAAAGCCTGTTTCAAATATTACTGCATAGAAACTTTTTGCAGAACACATAAGGCTTCATGTGAAAAACACAAAACTCAAGTACTTCAGAAAAGTTCCAGTTTTGTGTGTTCAATCCTGTCGATTCCCTTGCATTCTTTTAAGATTTGCACGCCCTGTGCTGGAACTGTTGCAACTGATATATAGTTATTTTATGACTGAGCTTTCTTTTCTCTTGCCTTTCTTTTATTTTTATTTATTTTACTTTGATGAAGTGCTATGTAAAGACTTGTATTTATGGTTTAATCACTGAATTACTGAACTCTAGATAAAAAAAAAAATTAACTCTGTTTTACAGGGTACTTAAGCTTTATTGTATTTCTTGACATGTATAATAGAGACAGAGCTTCCCAATTCCAAAAGAGTAATTTAGCTGTGATGGAAGCAGGGTGTTTACTTAAAAATGATATTAACTGCTAATGCAAAGTACTTTAATCAGAGATATAATAAATTTTTTGTTTTGTTTTGTAGGAGTTCAGTTAAGTGAGTATTTACCAGAGGTAAAGGACTTGCTTCAAGCAAATGAACTTGGCAACTTGAAACACAACTCTTACTTCGAATTTGTGTTAAAAGCAAACTATGAACTCTATGTTCAGGGACAAGCATGATTCTCACTGGGATTTTAAAATACTTTTTCTAAAGAACTCTTAAATTCATGTTTACTTTTTTATATTCTGTTTGGTTTTTTGCTAAAGCTTTGTGATAAAGTCTGTATGAGTAATAATACATGGTCTTAAATGTATAGACATTGATGCTTTAGTCAGGGGACGCAGAGTTGTGTTTTCAGGCGAAATAAAAATAAAGTTTTCATTTTCTGTGCCTTTCATAAAATTGCTGGTTTGTTCTGTATCTTAGAACGTGTCCCGTCTGAGACTTAAGGATACATACAGGGTGAAAATCACACACAGGGTAAAAATCAGGGACCCACTGCAGAGGGTGGGAAACTTGTGTTGTCACTGCTGGGGCTGTGAGTTCAGTTCAGAGAAAATACTGAACACATTGATGCTGGGTGACTGTGTACATTACTTGAGAAACAACAGGTAATTCTATCAGATTACTCCACTCTTTCTTTTTGCAACATTTCTTTCCTAGTAGAAACTAGGTAATTTTAGTTTTGCATTTTTGTTATTTGCACAAAAAGGATAACTGGCTTTTCACTGATCACTCAGCTTGTCTGTGACAGAAAGGAATAAAGTGCAGCTCTCCTTCAAGGCCTTCTGGTCCAGTAAATACTCCATTCTTTCAGTTCATATCTGTTAAATTAAACTTTTTCGAAACATTTTAGTATAGTATCCATTTAACTTCCCTTTAAGCTATTTCTAGCATACATGTAAAATGGGATTAGCAGCTCACCATGCAGTAATTCACAGCAACTGCTTGTGCTTAGGCTCAGAAGAAACCTCGAAAGCATTTATGAAAGTGTGGGAGTACAGCATGATCTTCCTTACTCCCATGCCTTGGTCTCTACTGCTAGACACTACTGTTTTCCTTTTTAACCCCACTGCCCCAGTTAGTTATCTCTGACATGGGAATAATTTTTTTTTAAAAACAATTTGTCAATTATTCTGACTAACAGCAGAATTTAGTGTTTCAATAAAAGTTACTGCAATCTGATGTGTTGCCCCTTTCTTTTACATGTAGCTCAAGAGCCAGAAAGTGACTGCAGAGCAACTTGCACGCCCTTATGTTTTACTTGTCTGGCTCCATGCCTGCTGCAACAACTTGATCTAACAGCTGAGAAGGTCAGAAGTTAAATTGGTTGAAGAGAATCCAGTTTCTAGTTTTAAAAGCACAGCTCCCCTTCCGTGGCTTCCCCTCCTCCCTGTACTAATACAGTAAGCTGGGCTGAGAGTCTGAACATGTTTGGAAGAATAGATTTATGTAGAGAGGTTCAAACTAATATGGGAAAGAAATGCACTAGCAGTCATCTTCTAAGATTGTTCTGAGCAGCCAGCTTTGCTCTTCTGCAGTCTTGCATGGCTGGGAAGTGTGAGTGTAACTCCCAGCTCTGGCTTCAAAGGAGTCACTCATTTAAAGCCTTGGAGGAATTCCACGTGTTCACCTGAATGTCACTTTGAGGGCGGTTTCACATCGATAAACTTAGCAGGGTTTTGGGAGAAAGGGACTAATGGAAGAAGTGATTGCTTGCCCCTGCCAAAATATGTTCTGCCTTAACTCTTCCTAGACTCCTGAATTTTGCTTGAAGAGCAATCTCTGACTGTCCACCATACATCACTCTGGGGATATGTCATATCTTCCTAGACTTTTAGCCAGCTCTCTGCGTTCTGTCAGGAGTGGCAGGGCAAGCAGTTCTGATCACCCTTATCCATTGTTTCAAAGTGCCTGGATTCCCTGCTGGATCATGTTTATCATGGTTGGTGTAAAAGTATTATCCAGGTTTTTGGGAAAGGATGAGCTGTATAGGGTTTTCAACTGTTTTACTCTACTGCTGGGTTGGGAGGCACTTGGCGTTTATACAACAGCTTTCCATCTGACTATTGCCAAAACAGAAGGCTACTTACAATGAGTTTACTTAAACAAAGCCTCATTAAAATAACTTCCATGTCTAAACAGATGTTTAATGTTCTTGTACTAGTAATGTTGAACTGGTTCTCTATTCTGTTGGAAAGTTTGAAGAGTCTGGGACTCAGGGTTATTCCTCCTCTCTGTCCTCTGCTTCATTATGTAATAAACTGTGCTGGTGCAGAACTCGTGTCTCAGATTACTGCTCCAGGAGGATGCCTTCATTTACCACTGCATATGGAAGGTGGCAAATGCCACAGCTCTAGCTTGTTTCTAAGTGTAACAAAAACAAACTTGTGACAAAAAGATGAGGGTTAAAACTGCCTGAGGGGGATGGATAACTCCTCTTGAATAAGGATATAGGTTGGTTCTTAAATAGTTATTTTTTCAGTAATGGAGAGCACGCAAGGTACGGGAGGTACACATTTGCATCCTTTGTTGTCACCAGAGCAGCAGGAAAGTTTTTCAGTTCTTATTTGTGATCAGTTTCAGAAGCTATGCATGGTGGATAGTGAGTTCTTTGTGCCCTGTACTGGAAACTAACTCCAACTGAGACAAAAACCACATTCATTTAGTGAATCCAGATAAACATCAGATCTACCTGCAGAAAATTATATTTTACTTAGAAGTGGGAGAATTTGACATTGCCATTTGGGTACTGTGCTGTAAACTAGATTGGGGTAGAGAGAAAATAAAAGGGAACAGAAGGGATAGAGTGGGTTTATGCTTGCATCATGTTTCATTGCAGGATTAAGGATGTTTATCTTTCAGCGGCGTTCGAGTTTCTGTTACTTGATTTCTGATTCAACACAACCAGCCGTATTTTGGAAACCACAATGAAGCACTGCAGTTCTGTAAATAGATTTGGTGGTTGTGATGCCTTTAAGTGCTCTCAGGCTTCCGATTTTTGTACTGCCAGTTGTTGATGACAGAACTGAAGAATAATACAAGTTGAGGAACAGGGCGAGAGAAGAGCACATTTTAATAACAACTTGACGGGAATTCAAAATCTATAGCAGAAGGAATTAAATGGCTGCCAGAGGTAAAGAAGGATGCTGTCAACCTGGAGGATGCAAAAGTTAAACAGAGGAGAAGAAAAGTTGTCTGCTTCTCTGCTGAGCTGTCTGCTCTGCCTTGCAGTGGAGGAAATCACCTGCAGAAGTACCTTCACTCGCAGGAGACTCCTCAGAGCACAGTGCTTCTAGCCTGCTATTCCTCTTCCTTCTTGCCTGACTCCCTAAATTTTCAAAGGATTTACACTTGACTGTGTCTTCAGGGAGGATCATGAAGGTTGATTTGCATCAACATGGTGTCAGGGTTGCAAATCTGCTTGCATTACTGCCTCTTCTCTCCTTGGAAACCAAGTATCTGTAAAATCTTCCAAGTGTCCCACGTGGAACCTCTGCCTAAATACCCCGTAGCTGAAGGAGATGAACTGTTCCTTTTCACTTGCATAGTACCTTCAGCTCGTCAGAGATGACTTGC